>NW_027071826.1:39032664-39570022 GCF_038088225.1 Cyrtonyx montezumae | reverse complement strand
GTTTAACATTAAAAACTTCTCTTATTTTCCTTGTATACAAGAGGGGAAAGCATCCAAAGAGGAACACTTAAAATAAAAACATTCATATTTCAAATGTTTTTTCTTTATGTGGTATGAAGGATGCTGTGAAAACAGACCATAATACAGAGCTGCAAGGGGAATTTGGCCAGAACATCTCCTGCCCCATGTCTCTCACCTGCCCATTGCCTGGAGCATCAGTATGCATGGCACCATCATACAGTAACTCCAGTTCAGTGAGATAAAGTATATCATGGATACGCCTTGGGAAGAAAATTGCTAACCAGTTATCTCTTGCCTGTTTTAATTTTCACTTAGTGAATAAGCATCCTTATTACATGACAGTGATACTCCTCTGTGAGGTGCCAATGGAGTAGGGGAACTTATTTCTGAGAACCTCTGCCAGAAGATTTATGGTGATATTCTTCTACACTGACAAGAAGAGATAGATGTTCAAGGCACTGCAGTGGTGAGAAAAGCCTTAGAGAATCACTGCACCTATTTTACACTAGAGAGGGTGCAAAGTCTGTTTTCCTCTTCCCTTTCCATTCATCTAGGAGCAGGCATATTGAGAATTCTAAAATTAACCTTCTTCCTAAGGCTCGATCACAGCTAACATCCAGTAAGACTACTCACCTAAGTAGTGTTAGTATAAAAACTCATTTCTGAAGCAGAAGTGATGTGTCTGGCTAGCATGGGCTACAAGGTCCATGCAGGTCTGAAGGAAGAACCTTTAGAAAAAAAGGCTGGACAGTGAGTCTCACTGTGCATGTGTACGTATCTTAACTCCTCCTGCTTCTTCCTGGTGATTTTCAGCCTTACTCTCTCTACAAACAGAATGAACATTTTTGTCCTGTAACCACTCACAAAAATGAGGGAAAGGGAATTTGCTTTTCTGAACAGCTGTACTGTCTATATACATGCCAAGCAACCTGTAAGCAGGCAGAAATATGACATGTAAAAAAGTAAGAAAGCAAGGTGAACAACTTGAACGAATGCCACCTTTGTTCTTTTTTAAATGCATATGAACATGAAATCCTAACTCCAGTTTCACAACATTCTAACATAAGTGGTGTACATAAGGAAAACAGAAAAATGGAAGTTTTAAGGCAGTCTATTAACTTCTAAAGGAAAGGATTGGATCTCATGAAAAAGGACAGTTTCACCTCCTTGGCTTTAGTCTACAAGAAAAAAAAACTCCTGAAGAGGAAACTTTGCCTTGGGAACATTCAAACTTCAGGTCCTTGAGGGGCACAAAACTTGTACTATTGTGCAATCAGAAGTGCTGGAGTGAACAAAATATTATTTGTGATCAAGAAGCTTTGGTTTAGATCATGTTCTAATACAGTCTCAGGAGGTGTGCCATGGCACTCAGGATGAAGGCTGCACACAGCAAACAGCATCACTCACTGTGGTCACCCCCTCTCTGCATTGTCGCTCTATTTTTTGCAAGTTTCTCTTCTGATTGGCTACCAATGGAGAAATAAGTACAACCTAGCTTCACATTTCAAAACAAGCACAGGGAAAAACAAACTTAGGGGAAAATCTACTGCTGTTTCAAAAAAATTAGCTTGGGCCTGTGAAACCTCTGAGCTGACACAAATTATTGCAATATTTGCCCTAAGCCAGTCCTAGTGAGCTCTATGACATACTGTGCTCTTACAAACGTCTCTGGATTTTTCAGCAGACACACAGACAGACAAAGCAGACAGTTCGTACACAGATGCTTCTCTTCTGTGATCTACTTTATACCCTTTTGCTCACACTTGTGATGCAATTTCACCTCAGCTATGAAAGGAGCAAGGCTTTTCCTGGGAAGATCTGTCTTTTGTTAAGCCATCACAGCCTGAGCTCAGTTGTGAAGGCTCAAGTGCCAGTGTGTTTGGGCCATCTGATATGTGCAACTTTTTTGTGCAAAGTCAAGCAGGAGAGGCAAGAGGAGATGGTGTTATGATCTCAGGGGCTTGTCTGAGATGCTAATGCTCAAGACTTTAGACAAAGAGCCTAGTTACTCAGCCTGACCCAAAGTGTCTTAAAGCTACTTGTATAATTGAATGGATCTCCCTTGAGCAGATGCCTCAGGAACCTTTCCCATAGACTATAGCTGAGAGAAGTAATTGGACATCACAACAATCAAAATTCATGACTGTCTTGAAACCTCTCAGGAACTGGGGCAGTCAGTATCACTTTAAATACTCCTACAATAGATTCAAATTATGCCAGTATCATGGTCCTGCCCTCTAAGGCACATCATGCTGCTGCATGACCCAGGCAGTGGCTGATTTCTCTTCTGAGTCAGCTGAATGCTAATTATATTCTATTATATTTTAAAGAAAAATCCAAAAGTGAAGTTACACAAGGTCAATTCTTTGCAGGCAGTAACCTCCACAAAGGAAGAAAAAAGGGACTTGAACAAAGGCTGCTGTTATGCCATACCAACCCACAGGGATGTCCAGGTGCAGAAGAGAGCACATTGTGCACCCTCCTACATGTGCGTGCAAAGCAGTGTTGTGCCCCTCTTCAGCACAGTTCTCCAGAACTGCAAAATTACCCAGAGCTGCAGGGCTCTAGTGAGTGACTTGCTGAAGGTAAAACAAGTTGAGGCAGAACCCTGATCTCCTCTCCTCCTCTAAGACTTAGCTTTTGAACCTGAACCAAACCATACCAAAGTTAAAGGATAATTCCTATTTTTTTTTAGTGACTTTCAGAGAGAAAGTCCTTGAACTTCAGGACTACCTGATAGGAAGATGTGGGCACCTTGCCATATGAAATCTGGAGCTGCATGACAGGAAAGAGATCTACCTGAGTAGGAAGAGTGCTCCCACTCCTGATTCTGCAAATATAAATCTCATTCACTCATTGCTGGTTTTATGCACAGTCGCTCCTCAGTTGCCCAAGCAGAACAATGCAGCTGGCAATAGATTTTGTTTTATATCTTCCTTGGAAAAAATGACAGATGTAAGAACATCTGGAGAGCATGCCCTCCTCCCTCTGGATATAAAAGAATGACAGAGATGGTGGCAGAACTGCTCAGAGGCTTGGCAGCACCCCACAAAATATCTCATGTTGTCACACTCATTTGTCACACTGAGCAACTGGATTATTTCTCAGTAGGCTACATAGGACAGCAACTATAATATCTTGGCATTTGCAGTGAAATATACACTTAAAGCTGAGGGCACTCAGTACAGAGAAGTCTCCACCTCATTTCTTGCATTCACCTTCAATACTGTGCAAAAACTGTACTCAAAGCAACTCTGTGCCTGAGCACTCCCTACACACAACCAGGAATAAGACAGTGGAAAAAGAATCCAATTTCTTTCTCCTCTCTTCATATTATTGGCTTCACTATATCTGTCTAGTAAGAAGTCATTCCCCACGGTCTCAAAGACGCTTAAAAGCCAACTGCTGCCAACCCATTCCTTCCCTCCCTGCAACACCTCCTCCCAAGGGTTACACTGCGCTCTCCTGCTTGGTTTTCTCTAGCTCTGTTATGAAGATTTCAAGCAATAAAATATATATATATATACATTCTGTGTTGAGATAACTGTACTCTAGAGTTTCAGACCTTTTCTTCAGCAATTACAGCCTGCAACGCCATCAAAGACTACTCCCATCTCCAAACTTGTGTTACTGGAGCATGGAAATAATTGGCTACAGAGATTCCTTTTGGGGATACTGAGCAGAGAAGTGCAACGCCTTGGAAAAAAAAGGTTCCTTACAATGCTGTCAAACAAATATCTCATTACTCCTTTAAGCAGAACATCCTCTGACTTTTTGGGAGTGTATGGCTTAGCTCCAAATGAAAGAGCAGATTTATTTTTAAAGCATGCAATATTAGTGTGCACTGAAATAAACTCAGCAGAACAATCGGTGCTCTTGTTTCAGGGAACACACTCGCAAATGGAACAAGAGGTGCTGATATGACTTACTACCAGGCTTCACACACTGAAAGGATCCTAGTTGGATTTAAACATGTAGCGTGCACCATCCAGCATTCAAAATAGTTGGTCAACATTTGCCTTTGGAAATATTTTTCAACACAGCGCTTTGCTGATGTGTTCCTTCTGTCTAAATTTCCCAGTTTAGGTTTGACAAATAAGCACAGTGCTTGCATTTAATTATTTAATTTGCATTAAAAATAAAGTTCATGTGACTGAAAAATCAGCTTGAAAGTGACTTAATCAGTCCCATTAAAAGCTACATTGTGTGTCCCATGTTGACATGTTTTAAATGCGGAACTAAAATGGTTATTGGAAAATGCAGATGACTTGCATTCATGAGCATATCCTTTTTCCTTGAAGTTTTGTGGAAGTTCTGTCTATAGATCCACCCTTTTTAAATTTTGACAAGAAAAAAAACAACAACAACATCCGATGGGGACTGAGAAGGTGTCAACAAACCCAAAAGTTGCTGTGTGACAGACTTGATAACAAGACTGATAACCAGAAACGCATGCAGGAACATGAACTACCCAGCAACTATATCAAAGGCCTAAGTGAAGACAGTTCATAGCAGGAATCTCCAAAGGTTCTGCAGGAGTCAAGACAGCTGCTGAAATACAAGGAGAACATGCACTCCAACTCCTTTGCAATCTGTTTTATTTCTGCTTTGAATTTGAATCAGGATGTGAATTGGAATAGCAAATGTAGCAGAAATGCGAAGTCATGGCCTGAAACAGTGATTGAGCACCTGGTGGGAAGGCAGAGCCAACCCAAGGGAGCTCAGGTGTATGCAATGCACCTGAGTGAACAGAAGGGGTGGAGCCAGTATTCATCCCCTCCCAGACCTCATTTAAGGGTTGGCAGTGGAGGTGAGGAAGCTTCTTGCTGGAGGTCTTCTAAAGGTAGGTAGTGTCTGTCCTTCATTTTTGTGTCTGCTGTATTTGGGCTTATTCTCATTTGCTGTAGCTATGGACTTTGCCACCCTGCTGTTACTGTGGTACTTTCCATCCCATTACAGCATCTATTGGGACAGTCTGGTACTTCTATGGGAGGATTTCCAGTGAGATAAGCTATCTCCCTTTTATTGACAGTAGTAGAGATAAGCTAGTTAATGATAGGTTTGCCCACTCTATCTTTAAAGTTATAACTCTTTCAGATTTTTCCTTAACTCAGCTGTTTTCCTGTTATGCTTGAGTTCTAGTTGATTGCTCAGTACCTCAGTTTATCCTCTAGTAGATCAAATGCAATACCACTCAAACAGTGCTATTAAGGGACTAAAACAGCTTTGCAGGTCACTGTAGAAACACTCTTTCACTGCTATTTTTACAGCTTCGTTGAAACATTCTCACTTGAAGGGTACTGGAGAAACAAGGGTAGGAGATAGGCTGTAGGGCAGGAACACTGGAGATTCCTAAACAAAAGCCTGGCACCTTACTGCTCCAAAAGCAGCTGAGCCTGGAGGCTTCTGTCACTTCATGCTCACAGCTGGGCTCCTGAGCTAGGACATCATACACATACCTGCCCCAGAATAGAAGAAAGAAGCAGTGTGTTCTTGAACTTGTGTTGGTAGCAATAGACGCTACCTGTTCTGGCAGTGCTCGCATGGACCAGCGCTATCTTGTAAAATCTTGTATGGAAAATACCAAGGCACTGTTACGTACTATTGAGAATTACTGGTGCTTCTTAAGAACAGTTTGTCTCAGCCTACACTACTGGATTTGACGTCAGTGTCACTTCTGTGTAGCATTTATTTTACAAAGCAAATATTAGGACTCCTATTTCTTGCTAAAGTTCATCACCATGGGGAGGTCAGCTAGGTAAACTGATGTGCGTGCGCATATGCCATGACTTTTCGTAGTTGCCTTTGCAGGTGTGACTTATTCTGAACAATGGTTCTTATTGCAAGGTATGAGACATACCAAGTCTTCCCTGCTTATGAGATGGAAGTAGGTTTTGCTGAATAAAACAAATGGTCATTAAAATACCATGTTACAAAAGCAAGTGACTGGTAGTTTTATTTTGGCCACAACAAAGGGGAATTTTATTCTGTGGCTGCACAGTGGGAACTGTGTACAGGACTGAACCTCTTGCAATTTTTCAATACAGAAAGGGGAACACTTCTTATAAACTACTAGCTAATTAAATTAAGATGGAGGAACAAAAACAGAAAGGTTTTCTCTTATGAAACAAGCTGCTCTATGGGACAGAAGCTGTCTTTTATTTGCAGCTGTGGAGGATAGAAATAAAAGAATTTAATGTATTTCAAGTGGCTACCGACAGGTGTTATGAAAACTTGCCTAGTGATGAAGACAGTGATGTCCTGGAGTAGGAGGCAGGAGCTGGAGGATGTCCCTCAATGCCCTTATTTTAGCTAAGTCTGGTCAGAAGTGAGAGTGAAGCAATACGTTTTCCTGCCTCATGTGAGAGATGGAAAACCTCCCAGATCCCTTGCAGCGTTACTTCCTCTGAGACTACTGTGGCTGTAAGTCTTTACAGCAGTGTTTTGGTGTTCACTGATGTGGAATAAGCACTAATACAAACACATAGCAAAGAGCTTTGATTGCTTGATTGCCTTTAATCTCTTCCTAATTATCAGTCTCCCTCAGTCAGTGAATGTTTTATGCTTTGTGCTGGGCTGGGGAGCCACTGCTGCTCTTCTCGAGCCAGGTTTGGTGTGCTGAATCCCTAGCAGAGACATTGGGGCTGTGAAGCTCTGTTATTTTCCAAATATCAAGGAGTTCTGAGGTGCCAAAGATGTCAGTGTTCTTCACTAGGGGGAAGATTCCCACAAACATGTCTCTATGCACACCTGTTGAAGATAACCATGTTATTAATCTACTAAAAATAACCTAGCTTTTCAGTTTCTTTCAGCAACCTGAGGTTCCAATGCAACCCATCTATCTCTGTAAAGTATGAATTTTCGTATCCCAGAACAGGGCTGGTGTTCATTCCTTCTTTAACCGTGAGTCCTTGTTGTTTTAATCCCTGGTGTCTATTTGTAGTCCTTGTACCTATTTGTGGATAAAAGCATGACTGTTTATTTATAGTGAACTTTTTCCAAAGAGTTTTATTTTAAAGCCTGACTAATCTTTGCTGCGCCATGGACTAGGCTGATCTCTAGGTAAATCTTAGCTCAGATTGGTGGTGAGCTGCACAAAGACACCGACTACGTTTTCAATTAATCCTCTTTTATATCCACCCTCAGAAGGTAAGGAAGGCACATAAAGAGACAGAAGTCATGTAATGTTTCTGTGGGACTTCAGCCCAGTCTAGAAATTTGGGGGAAGCCACAAGCATTTCATTGTCTCCTGTTTCTTCCCATGGTATTTTTAGCAACTCTGTAGCACGTGGATTTATCTGCTCTGCCTGCAGTTATCCACTGCATCTCAGAGACAGGAAAAACATACATCTGCTTCATCAGGTTTTCTTACTATTATCTTTCCTTCTCCATCTAGACTGTTGAGGAGAAAAAGAGAAGGGCTGGGGGAGAAACGTGTATCAGTCTATGCAATGGTGGACTTTTAGATGGATTTCTTCTGTCCTTTGACTTGTGGCTACTAAAATGGAGCATCTTCTTGCCTCGTATTTGTGGTATGGCTATTGCAGGTGTGGGGGAGGAGACAGCATAAAGGGTCACCTGGTCATTGTGCAGTCAACAGATGGGAACGCTCTAGTATGAGGGAGGTCCCAAAGCAGAAATGCCTCTGCAGAACACAAGCACAGTGACCATGTGAGCATGGGGAAGGCCATGGAGAGGGCAAATAGCACACTCACTGTGTCTTTGAAGTGAAAACCTAAGCTTTGGATTAACCCTGGCTGAGTAGAAGGTTGAGAACCAAATGTTTTCCTAATCCATGCTGGAGAAATGGGTGCTTGAAAAATGGGGGAGCTCTAACAGGAACTTCCCATTTTGCTTTCACAATTTCAGTCTCAAGTCCAGACCTCAGTCTGATTTTCTTTATCAAGAAAAAAAATTCTGGGCTTTAGCTCCCTGTTTTGCTTTCCTCTTCAGGCAGAGTGAACAGTCTTCATTTTTCTAAGCAGGGGCTGCCTATTAGCAGGCAGTGCAAAATCAAACTTGACATCTTCTGCCCCTAGCTTAAATTAATCCTCCTCCCCTTTCCATTCCGGAGAGGGAAGAGAAAGAATACAAGTACAAAAAATCACTGGAGACCACATTTTATTGAAATGATACTTAGATGTACTGTTCAGCTCTAGATATTTATTGAATGCATGGGCAGTGGAACACTTTGTAAATACAAGTAAATGTCTCTAGAAATATTTGAATTAATGTTATCAACAAGGCTCTACCTGTAGCTTTTTGCCCCTTTTTGGGTGTGAATTTGAGACCTTACATCCCCCAGCCAGTGGCCCCAACACCCCTGTGGGAGAAATCCAGCAAGCAGAGCAGAACCTGGCACTGCCAACCTGCAGTGCCCTGTGCCGCCCACTGTCCTGGGGGATCACTGGGCTGCTGCAGATTGAAATACAAGAAGTAGATGTCAGAAGGGTAGAAAATAGCATAAAGCAGCATAGCTTTTGCTACCATTAGAACTCCTAGGGTGTGTGGTAATTCTCTATTTTTGTCTCAGTCATGAAGCAATCAATGACTGTGTCCAAATCAGCATGCTGAGCACATCAGAGATGGGCCTTTCCCACTCACCAGCACATAGTTGCATTAGCCAGCCTTCAGGAGGTCTGTTACATCCTGCCCTGGGGGATGAATGGTAACAAGCACAGAGCAGGCAGAAATTATGTAGTATTCCCAAGCCAAGAGGAATTTCATAAAATGTTACTTTTTTCTTTTGCTTTTTCTTTTTCACTCCCCATCTGATTTGTAATGCTTTTTTTTTTCAGTCACAAGGAAAAGGGAGTTGGCCTAGAATATTCCTGAATCATGATTCCAAGTTTACTGAATAGCTACATCTGTCAAGGAGAGCTCCCCTGCACGCTCTGCAGGCCAGGCCTGTCCACCCCTGCTGCTTGGCAGTTTTCAGTGGATTATATTTAAGGATCACTCCTTGGCTGTAGTGAATACCCACCACTCACTGTATTCTGTACAAGGAAGAAATATTATCTTTCCTGCTAAAGAGCAGCTTTTAGACAGCAGTGCAGATCACAGAATCATAAAATCACCCAATCACCCATGCTGGATGGAATCCATAAGAATTAAGAGTCCAGCTCTTGATGAAGAAATGAGAAACAAGCAGTTGTCCTCCTTGCTGCTTGGCACACTGAGCTCTCAAGAAGCTCTCAAGACCAGAGGAAACAGGATGCCACTGCAGAAAAAGGAAGACTGGGTGTTTTTTATTCTCTGTTACTGCCTTTGGACCTCCCTCCCCTCCAAAAAAGCTCAAATCCAGGTGCCTAGTAAGTTGCCCCCCCAGTTCCCAGGGAAGCAGGCTGTGTGCCTTGAGATACACTGGAATGATTTGTCCAGTCTATCCATTAAAGGCTTAAGGAACTTATTGTCCATTAAATCCCCTGGCAATTTATGCAAGTCTAATGAGTCTTGCTGTTAATACATATATGCATGTATATATTTGGATTTTTTCAGTAAATTCAAGCTCATTTTTCCCTTTTTTTTAAATCTTAATATTCCCAATTGTATCCCACAGGGACTGAGCAAATTAATTCTCTTCCTTTCCTGATAATACCAGCACTGGCTCCAACCTGCAGCAGTGTATTTCAGCTCTTCCTTATTAAGGAAGAGCTCTTTGTAAAATCACAGCTTTTCCTTCCCATTGAAATAAAGGCAAAGGCCTTTACCAGGCTCTTCCTTCTTATTTCAGTGGCTCTGTACAGAGAACTTACTTCTAAGAAAAACCTGACAAAGAAAGACTGTGCTTTGAGCTTCATGTTCCTCCAAGATGCCTGCTGTGCTGCTGCTCATTTGGGTGCAGTTTCTTGGCCTAACCTGCTCCCAGCTTTTCTGGCTGATCGAAGTCTGCAATCCCCTCTGAAATTGGATCATACATTCATTTCTACAAAACTGCAGAGAAGCACAGTCTGGCTGGAACAGCTACTCTTCAGCGTATTGCTTTTCCCAGAAATGATCAAGGCATCTGCCAGGTGTGCCAGCAAAGCAAGACACCTCACAGCTCTGATTTCCTGGTTTTATCTTTTTCCAAAGGCCTCATTAAGAGCCTGTGATGGACAGCCAGGAAGATATACTGCTCATGCCTGCTTGGCTGATGGGTTTATAGTATCTGCCCTAGACCATCAGCTTTGCTTTTCAAACCCCACATGTGAAACCTGCCTTTGGTCTTATTCCTGCTGAGCTGGAGAGTGAAGAGAAAAGCTGTGGAAAATTGGTATTAACAAAGGTAACAATAATTGTCAGCATACAGCAGCATCTGAACTCACCAGGTGTCCCAACAGAGGAAGCTGAGGCTAGAAGGAGAAGGCCCCTTTTGACTCATTGGCTATAGACAGCAGAGGTTAGTACCTGTCTGTTCATTGAATCAAATTTTAAAGACTGTCTGCTATTCTTTCAGCAAAAAATTGTCACAGTCAGAATGTAATTCTTATCTGGAAGCACCAATTAAATTCCTTAGTGTGAAAATATGAAGCCAATCTGAATAACTGAAGAACACTGACTGTACATACATGAGAAAATCTGATAAGT
Organism: Cyrtonyx montezumae; assembly: GCF_038088225.1. Taxonomy (NCBI): domain Eukaryota; kingdom Metazoa; phylum Chordata; class Aves; order Galliformes; family Odontophoridae; genus Cyrtonyx; species Cyrtonyx montezumae. Next base: position 39,559,432 of record NW_027071826.1, on the reverse strand, counting down.
AGGATCATATTTTTAAGTAGCATACAATCTTGCACCAGCAGTTATTCAGAACCTTTTGAAAAAGTAAATATTCAGTTAACCAAATTTGTAAGCTTAAAGGAGTTGTCTGACCCTTACAAGATTGGCTGCCATCATTGGTAGTGTTAGAAGGCAGAAGTATACACTGCAGTTTGTCATTACTGAATGTATTAACCTTTAAATCTTCTTCAATGTTTTTATGACTATGATGAAAAAAAGCTATATGAAAAAATAGCAGGTATCAGACTTTTTTTTTCCTCAATTTAAATTTTTATAGCTACCACCTAAATTCTAAATAGTGTCAGGAAGCATTTTCTGTGTCAAATTTATAACAAGTGAGTTTGCAATTGGAATTTTGAAACTCAGAGGAAGAGACTCCCTTTTAAGAATAATCTATTCTGCCTTTCAGTTAATGGTTAAATAAGCTGCCAGAGCTGCTTAAAGCTTGAGAGGAGATGACAAAGCTCCAGGAAAAATATATAAAGAAAACAAAAAAAAAAAGCTTCTGGCTTACATACTGTACTATGAACTCCCAGTGCTATGGATATCCTGCAGTATTTTCATAATAAAACACATGACACAACGGTGCACAGCCATAAGTAATAGGATTTTCAATTTTCTGCCTCTGAAAAGCATAAATAATTTACTCCTGAATGACAGTATTATGTTACCATGGTAATGCTTAAGATCTCTATTCACAAAAACATACTTGGGCTGCTTTGAACATGAATAGCGTGTGTCTTGACAAAGGGTAGATGTATATACATGAGAGGTGATGCTACCCTGTAAAATATGCACTTTGCAACTGATTGAGTGATGCATTGTCCCTATAAATTTCAGGCAAGAAGGAGGTCAATCCTTTGCTGATATAAATTGACAGAACTGCACAGAAGTCAGCAGAGTGATGACCACTGAACATGAGCAGAAAATAAATCTCACTGTGTGCAACATCTCCTGCCTGAGGGGAAGTCGCAATAAATACTTTTCATTTCCATTTTCTTTCTGCTGGGTTTCATGTCCACGTTGTAACAGGATTTGTTTGTTCCAATGTACATGCATACTCTAGTATGTGCAACTGCCCTCCATGCTATCGCAGCTCCAGAAGTCCATGTCCCATTGTTGCACAACTCCTACAATTCCCTGGAGCCTTGCAGTTAATCAGGAGGAGTGGTATGGGATACACAGGTGCTCTGTGCTGCTGCCCATAAGGTCAGAAGGAGGGTCTTGTAGCTTAGGCCTTTCTTACAAGCATGAAGCCATACTCATCATTGAACTATGAGTGCGTCGCATGCATATTCAACCTTGCTTGGTGAATAGGGCTGCTCCTGTATGATGGATGTAGCAGAAGTGCTGTGTTATGCGATGCTTTAGTCTGGGAGAAGCAGAGTAAGTTTTACATAGCTGAGGGAGTTGGTACTGCAGGCAAGTGGAACTGGAGCCCGAGGAAGCCAAGCTGGGCTCATCTCAGCCACGTGCTGCCCAGTGCACAGCCACTAACAGCAGCTTTGCGATGGATGTGGAGTGAGTGATTTCAGTTCCTAGGGAGCAGCCTTACAAACTGAGAATACATTGCTTGTGTAACAGTCAGCAGGGAAAAAGCAAAGCATAAATTGCCTACCAGGGCTGCGTTTCCTCCCTGCAAGAGAGAATGAGGTGGGTTTTTTTTTAATACATAGGTGAGTGCTTGGAGGCCTCTGCAAGACAGTACTGAAGAAGCACTGGGGCCTTCATGCTCACAGACCAATACTGACTGAAATTTCTTCTTCTGGACTGCTCATTCAGCATCATTCATTGGCTTGCTGAGTTCACTCTGGTCTAAAGTAGGCAAAGAGAATGCTAATGTGAGGTAAAACCACCAGATTAAAAACAAAGGAAAATAAAAAGAATTTCAGAGGAAATGGCACGTGACAGTTCCTGAGAAGCAAATGAAACTCGGGATGGGATAGGACAAGCAGAATGGTTTTAAACTGAAAGAGGGGAGATTTAGCTTAGATGTTGGGGGAAATTTTTTGCTCGGAGAGCAGTGAGGCCCTGGCACAGCTGCCGGAGGAGCTGTGTGTGCCCCATCCCTGACGGTAATCAAGGTCAGGTCGGATGGGACCCTGGGCAGCCTGAGCTGGCTGGGGTCAGCCCTGCCCACAGCAAGGGGTTGGAACTGAGTGGGCTTTAAGATTACTTCCAACCCAAGCCATGGTGTGATATTATGATTCTATAAGCCAGTCATTCTATGACGAGAGTATTTGGAATGAGCTGTGTGTATGGTGACAGGAAGAAGCTAGGAAGTGACAAAGTTAATTCAGTCTTTTATGTAGCACTGGAATATGACTGACTACATGAAAGGCACTGTAAGAATGGTATTAAGAATCATACCTGTTTCTCTGCAAATAATTTTAGTTACCTAGAGAAAGGGTGAAGTCAGAGGGCATCTCTTTCAGTTCAGTCTCCAACCATAAAATAACTACACTCTTAGTCTACTTCCAACTAAGCCCAGCTCTTTTTTTCTCATCAAGCAGCCACTTTCATGTCCTCATTTCAGTTTTACCAGTATGTTACTCTAAATCCAGGTACAGCAGCATTAAGCAAACACTCATGGAGGAACTGATGGACATTTTACTACATCCTAAAAAAATTGTGATTAACTGGCATTGATGATGATATGAACCACCACTCCCTTTCCCTTCCACTTTGGGGAGCCCCAGAAGATCACAGCCATAATGTTAAACATATGTAATGATGTGCATTATGAAGCAGATCTGAGTAATGTGAATTCTATTTTTTTTAATGTAGCGAGTCTTTGCTGTCCATGTGCTGGCAAAAGTGAATTCCAGGTTCATATTTTTGTAAGGTAGGAAAAAATATAACTGAAAACAGTACTGTCAATGTATTCACAAACACAGTTTCATTAGCTTACTTATGGTATTTCATAAAAAAAAAGTCCACTTGCCATCTGTGAGTGCTTCCCTGACAGCCTCATTAGGGAAATGCCTACTTGGCTTGCTTTGGTTTTCCCAAGCTATCTTTATTTTGTGCTAATTACAGACTCCCGTGCAGCCCTGGAGTGTCCTTACAGTGACATATTAATTACCATGTGGCAGCACTCACTGTCAGCAAAAGGCCCTGCAATGGAGGAACTGGGAATCTTTTGCACTTCACACTGGTGCCCCTGGGCTCTGCCTTTTATTTTCTCTGAGCCATCACTGCTGCTTGCTTTCACGAGCATCCCACAACAGGGCAGAAGCAGCTCCACATCCCCCATCCTGCTCTGCTCACACCCACAGCATAAGGTTACATCACAAGGGAACAGGGCAAAGCCTGCAACAAGCAAAGGCCTGTGGCTCTGACACAGCTGAATTACATTTCTATGATAAGTAACTATGAGTCAAGTTCATTTTGTAAATAAATCCAGTGGTTTTATTAGCTGCCAGGCTCAAACTTGCAGAGTGCCTTGTGTGCTACCAAGCAGTCATCAGAAGGACTAAAGGCAAAGTTGGTTCTCCATCCCCATCTTCTGGCCTCAGCCAGGTGGGCTCAGTGCAGCCAAGAGAAAATGAAGCTGGAGAACAAGTAGTGAAATGGAAAGATGTGATTTTTGGGTTTGGGAAGACTTCTCCAACTCCAGGAACCAAGTGTGACCTAGGCAAAGGTATGCATATATATACCATGCTGCCTATTTTACACTTTGAAGGTATAGCAGGTACTTCACATTTGCTTTGGAGCAAGTGTGCCTGCTGGAAAATTAGCAGAGTAGCCAGCACACAGATAATTAGCCAAATACCTTATTTCACTGAAGGCAAGCCCATACCTTTCCAGACTGAGTGTGAGCTTGTTTGTGAATAGCTGTAAAGGACTTCCAGTGAAAGACTTTCAAATCAACAGATAATCTAGCAAAGCTTCAGAATTTACGCGCAATGCTGCCTATCACATATCTTAAGTCCAGACTTGAGCAAAGACCAGCATACTCCACTGATAGTGATGTTGGCCATAGAGATAATAGCCTCATGAAAAAAAGACTAAGCTTGAAATAAAAAATGCCTCTGTTTTAACTGAGAAGATTGTCAGAACATGGGCAATCAGTCAGGGCAGTGTGTGCTGACAAACCCCCCAAAACTATGCATAGTTGGCCAGGAGAGCTGCTATTCAACATGTACCACCTTCCTCACATTCTTTTGTAATTAAATTTTATTCATTCTTGCAATGAGTAAGCAATAGGAAAGCAACAGATGGACAGAATACTTACCTTTCACCTGTTAAATGAGTATATGGACAGCACTGTGGAAACCCCAGAATGCCCTTCTTTCCTCTTGCTTCCCTCTCAACAAAATATTTAGATCATGAATGAGTTCCAAAAACTAAAAAGTCTGATTCTAGTTCACCTGACTAGCCACTGCCATTACGCAGAAGAAGAAACATGATGAGAAAAGAGACTGTTTCTACTTTTTATCAACGAAGCCTTGGTGTAAGTCAGAACAGAGTTGGTAACTAGAACTGTTGAATATTTATTTGATCTGTTCAGAAAATTGAGAGTGACAAATATTCAGGTATAAGCTACACTAGAACATATGTAAGGTTTCTGTATGGACCAAGCTGTGAGATTCTGCATATGAACACTGATGTCCACAAGAATGCAGGTATTTCCCCTCATTGTTGCTAAGAACACACAAGCACACAAGAGACTGTTTCCTAAGCCTGCCAGGGACCGCTGAGGAGCAGAGCACCCAGAGCCTGCAGTACAAGCCTTAGCCATACCCATGCTAAACACACTGTAGGAAATTCCCACTTTGGATGTACATCAGTGAACAGAAAATAAAACAAAAAAAAACCCTACAATATAACAGAATTGCTGCTTAGGTGGATGTCACTAGGGGCAAGTGCTAATTAGACCATGAAGCATAACTTTTCATTTTCTCACTTGAAACACCTAGTGCATGATTCCACTGACCTGGAAGGATGTATTTAAAGCAAAATTGGCATATTGCCCTGAGATTGTGTAGTGTATATGCAATGGTTTGAAACCCACTGAAACATATTTGAGTGGTATTACTGATAGGAAATCCATAGATTAAGATGGAAACTGCTGTGATCAGTGTTGACAGAGAGTGTTGGCATCTCTTCTGGGAGAGACACCGGTCCCCTGCCAAGTTGTAGGTTGATTTTTTTGAGGTGGATTTTTAATGTGAAATCAGAATCAGAATTATCCAACAAAACAGCCTAGCTAATTCACTGTATTTGCTTTTACAGAGGATATTTAATTTTCTCACTGTGAGCCTACATGGGATCTGATGAGCCTCTTTACATTATTATCAGGTTTTTTCTACTGTTTCTGCTATGTCAGCTGTGCAGTACCTCCTGATACTTAACAAAACACATGAATTGCTATGTCAACAGTGACTACTTGAAAATGGCAATAATTTGTGGAACAACTTGTCAGGGGTGACTTTTAGTTACATTAAAGGATTTTAGAAGAATAGATTTAAGGCTAAAATCCTCAGCCTGTTCTATTCCATGCACATTGAAGTATTTCAAAAGGAATAAGGAGTGTAATTCTTGGACTGATGGATGCTCATCTGAGAAGACACTGAAAGATATAGAGGCAGTTTAGCCAACTCCTACACTACCTTCTCCAGGGACTCTGGATGAATGATTTGCTGAGGAGGAAATGACAGGTTAAGAATATCTAGCAGACTCACTACCCATTATAAATTATTCCTATGGGTGCAAATTAAAGTATTTCACTAGAATATTCTTATACTGGAATGGGACTTTTACAGAGCCCAAACACTTCTTTTTCCAAGAACTCGAGACAAGAGGGAGAGATTTTGGCTGTACATGTATTTTGAGGCCAGCAACATCAGCTATCATTTGTCTCAAAGTGTCTCTTCTTTAGTTAAGCTTTGTAGTGTGTCAGATGGGGCAATTTAAAATTAACTCGTGTTTTTCAGCTGTGTCTGGGAAACATCGGGCATCTTGGTGGCAGGTTACCACCTGGACATACAAAGTGACTGTGTTTCCTGTACTATGTTTCTATACAGAAAAAAATGTATTCTGTGGCTCAGTAGATGTGTAAACATCTTTAAACACCCTTGTCTCAACAAATCTGCATGGTCAATTTCAAGGAAACATGCTATTCCATTCTTATGTTTTGTCATGAAGGAAATAAAAGAAAAAAAAAAAAAGGATTACTGGGATGTTATCTTGCTTACATAATTGCTTCTTCAACTGATAGACTTTGTCTCCTGTTCCTCTGTCTTGCTAGGCAGAATCTTAATCAACAGCATAATGCATTAGAAAGAGCCTACCTGTTGGTACTTGAAATAGTACACTTGAAAGTGTTAAAGAAACTGTAGGCTTCCAATACATTTTCTTTCCATTTCCTGGGTGCTTTTTTTTATAGTAATTCCATAAAGCAGCAAGTGGCAGGTCAGTGAATGATGATAAGCTGGTCAACTGCCAAGAAGGATCTTTCCATTCTGGCCCTCAGTGTAGACTTGGCACTAGTGTATTTCCTGTCACTGAGCAATGTCCTGTCTCTCCCTCAGGTATGTATGTTTTGATGCCTAAAAGCCTAGTTTCACAAATCAGCCACAGTCAACAAACACGTTAGTTGCACAACAGTGCTAAAAAATTCTGAGAAACTCAGTCTGACTCTAAAAATAAATAGTTGTTGTCAAGTTTTCAGACAGCAAAGGGAGAACCTAAGCATTCCCAAAAAATGTAATAAATCTGAAGACAGACTGATACTTTCTTTTCACAGTAACAAAGAAGCCACTGCAGGTCCACTCAAAGAGATAAGTCCAGCCCCCCTCATCTGGCCTCCCCCTGCTCTAGTCAGGCAGCAAAGCAGGAACCAGTGTCACCGAGGGTGAAAAGCGTTAAAACCAGACAGTTTTGTATTACCTGGCTGAGCACAGACATGAGAGAACTTCATTCAGTTCTATCCACAGTTGCAGATTCTCATGTAACAGTAAACCAACTTATGCCTTGGTTCTCCATCTATAAAGATGAGAACAGAATACTTCTAAGATAACATTCCTCTGTTTAGACAAGAGGATAAATTAGGAGACATTTATCTTCCAGTACATATAATTTCAGCCCCAAAAGGCACCTCTTTGGTATTCTGATATAGCAGAATTACTAATAACTGGTTTAGGAAAACAACACCTCCATGTGGCCGCCCTCGATATGCCATGGTTGAAAAGGGAGGTTACCAGAACTACTGTATTTCCTGATGACTCCTTATGAGCAGAAGTGTAAATAGCAGAGAAACTGTGTATAAGTTAAAATCCTCCTTCCCTTTCCTTTCTCTTCCCCCTCAAAATAACTGAAGAGGCAGTATATGGCAGCTACAGTTATTTCTTTATGGTGTCTAAAATTATAGAAATACTTCACTTAGAGGATGATGTATCGTCACTGGGTACCACAGGGTAATCGCAAGGCAGATCCAAGATGGTAATTAATCTGTCCCCCTCCTTTTCAGATTTCAGCCTCAAGGTGTGACCTCCAGACTTTGTTGCCCTTTGCTCCTGCTTGCTGTGTCTGTCCAGTTTGTGTCCCATTCTGACAGGTCTCCATCAGCAGCTCCTGAACAGCTTTCAAACGACAACTTTCTATGTTCAATCATATACTGTCATTACACCAATTTGCCACAGAGTCTATGAATGAACCAGCTTCGTGCACAGTCTGAATAGCATGATATACAGCCATCTGCTTTGGAAAATCAGTTGAACAGATCAAAGCTTGTGAAATTAGATCAAGTGCTCCAGATACAAGGGAAAATCTCACTGACATAATATTGCTCCTCATGGTTTTATTGTTTGGGGCTACACATGCTAGCTCCACAGGATGTTTGGAGGGGCACCCACAGCTCAAAATGTGCAGGAATAAAGATCTTGGCATTCATTTGTTTTTATGACTGCATCTTAAGCAATCCCTTAAGACAGTAAAGTGCATTCTTTTCTCCTGATTTAGACAGTACATCCAGATTAACTAACAACATTGCTATTTTGAATTAGACGCATTTCTCTGTAGTTTAGTAAGTAAGTAACACCTACAAATTAAGCTGGTTTCAGACTCCACCCTACTCATGTTCTCCCTGGGATGTCAAAGGGTAATAATGACTGACAGAGTCTTATTTTAGCTAGAAAAGTGTTCACAGCACAAGAAGGTTCTGGCAATACACACTATCACATTCAAGCTGCAGCATTTTGCTGGAAGTCTGTAAGAGACATGCTAGCTGCCCCAGGCAGGCCACTGTCTGTCCTAAGTGTCCCCTGGGACGTTGCTGCCAGGGCTGAGGGAGCTCCTCTGCAGGCTCTGTGTCCAGGGGAGCCATGCCTCCTGGTGTTTTCCAACACAGGACGTTGCCATCTGCCCACTTCAAATCCCCTAAAATGTCGGCTGAGGGATTCTGAGTCGTTCCTCACTTCCTGTCCTAGATTGCTGAGATATAAATAGCAGCCAGGTGTTAATTAATTCCCATATGCACGCCTGTGTGTGAACGCCACGGGCTTTACCCGTGTGCACTTCTAAGGGGCAAACATTTGTCAGTTACTCCTGGAAGAACTGTTCTCACACAGATAAGGAGCCAGATGCTTAATTAACAAGACTGCTTTCTGTCTCAGACAAAGACTGCTATGCGCATGGTAAACTTGGAAGGCTCTGCTTTGCTGCTCACAAGCAGCTTACACATGCACAGGTGCCTTGGGAGCCCAGCAGCAGCTTGCCCAGCAGGAAGCACTTACCTGAGGGTCTCGATGACCAGGTAAACCTGCGTTAGAGCTATGGGAGCACTGCACAGAGGCAGCAGTACGCTATGTATTTGTGGTATAGGTGAACTCAGAATGGCTGAGGCTCAAAGAGCACTCTGGAGATCCTCCAGTGCCATCCTGTACCCCCAGTTAAGTATTACATATCTTGGGATTTTTTTAGATTAAGTGTATGGGAGCTGTTGGATCATGGCCCAAACTACTGAGGTGAGCACTGAGTCAGCCACAGGAGCACAGGTGAAGGCAATGTACCTGTGTGACCAGAAGGGGTGGAGTCTGGCTCCACCTCTCCTAGATCCCATTTAAGGGCTGACCACCACTGGGGAAGGATCTCTTTCTGGAGATTGCTCCTTTGGAGTTTCCTATTGCAAGCTTAGGATACAGGTGAGCATTTTCCTTTATTCTGATGGTTTCTTTCCAACATGGTACTCTTTTTAATTATGTCATCTGCAAAAAATCTCAGCTACAATACTATTTGGCATTATTCATTCTGTTAACCATACAGGAAGACACAGTCTTTGAGGACTGGTAGTTAAAAATCACAAACATTAGCTGTAATTTTCATATTCTGGGAGAGATAGCATTGACCTTTTTTCCTTGGATGGAGAAGCCTGTTGAGAAACAGGCTTTCAAGCTCTGTATGGACCTGACCTGGGGCGTGAAAGGTAACCATGCTTTCCTCTATGCTAGCCCAGGTCATCTGTACTGGCACTCTGCTGCACTCAAGCTAATTAACCTGGCTAAGAGGCAGTCATTAGCCTGGATACAGTGCCGGCTTAATACAGTTACACCATCTTCAAGATCTAAACTGGTTCCAGATAAAGTTGCTTCTCCGGGTTGGGAAGGTGCAGCTGAGGCTCAGCTAGCACCCCTCAGAGGGTGCTGCACCATGCCCACTTGCCCCAAGATCCTTCTGCAAGCACAGGCAGCCTTAGGCTGGCTGACATGCAGCAGGTGCCAGACATGCTGCATGGACAGCAGGAAGTGCGTCAGAGGCTGAGCTGTGTGCGTGGCTCATTTACCTGTGACTTCTGCCACAGGCTCTGTGAAAAAGCCAGTCTCCTAGATCCAAGGTGAATTATAGGAGAGAAGTGCAACAAACAGCTGGAAATGCAAACACTGAGGCTCCTGCATTGGGGGAGACATAGTCCAACCACCTGCAAGCCTCACAGTGTGTCCAGAGGAGGCCATCAGTAGTTAGGAGGTGCATTTATTCATACACTCGAAGCACAGATTTGGCATAGGGCTAAGAGAGATTAACCTGGGGTTGAGGTACAGGGACAAATGACCATATTGGCGTTTCTGCCAAGCTCCAGTTTGAATGGACATTCCACTGTTAGACTCCCTAAGCCTTCTAGTACCAGACTGACCACAGTCTCATCTACAGATTGTACACGTGGTTACATCACCGATCCTTCTTGCAATGCCAAAAGAATGAATGATTAAATTATTAATTTAATTAAATTTGCCTCAAATTACCCACTACAGAAGCACTGCCTGCTGCCTTCTTATTGAGGGTGTAAGAAGAAAAAGTCAGGATGCTGCCTGACTTTGTAATGGCAGCTGCATCTTCCCTCCTGACAGCAGACAGGCAGCTCATGCTGGTTACCAGTATGATGATTACCACCATCAACAACCAACACAACGAATCTGCAGCTATGAAAATCAACACCACAAAATGCACTAACGGTTGTTGAGGTTGATGCAGAAGAGGTTCAAAATATCCTGACAACTTTGGAAGCAAAACCAGTGAAGCAGCAGAAGTTCAAATCAGATGTGTATTTGTATGCTTCTAGAGAAAACGAAACGTTTCACTCCAAACTAAACAGAAGAGTACTAAAACACAGAGACCTGGCAATAACTTCTCAAACAGCTGTTGTCACAAAGTAGTCTGGTATATCTTCAGCCTCTATGGACTTGGATAGAGGAGTATTATTTTTAAAAAGATGGTACAGAGGACGCAAGGGGCTAGGAAAAAAAACACAATAACATCAGAAATTGTTGGTATTAGTCCAAATTCTAATGGTAAAAGGGAAAGTTAAAAGGTGTTGTGGAATTAAAACGCACCAATATGATAGAATCAGCAGCAAAATCTACCAAATAAATCTGCTGCAAAAAGGAGATGGTGTCTAAAATAATGAAGCATGTACACAACTATACATGGATAGATAAGATTAAATGACTACAGTAATAGGCTAGTGTTAACTTACGTGTTTATAGAATAACAATAAAGGTTACAGAGCAAAATGCAGTCTGGAAAAACTATCCATTTTAGACTTGGTGGTTATATTAAAAAAAAATCAAGGAAAAGGTCAATTGCAGTAGCACACAAATGTTTTGACTTGGTCAGCAAATTAAAACAAAAATCAAAAACAGGGAAAATATTGCTTTGGTCAACCCCAAGCATTTCTTTAATACACAGAAATGTGTTTTCCTTTGTAGCAGAATCTCCAACTAGTTCATTTTAATCTTTTTTTATTGCCTCTCTTTTTCCAGTTGAAAAATAAGTGTGACATAGAAATGGAAAAGAGCAAATGTTTCAGAAGCTGAAACCAAGCATTTGTATCTAGAGCATAGGTATTTAATACATTCAATTTTTTATTTGCTTTGTACCTTCCTTTCTTTTAAGCATTACAATGAATTTGATTTCTCAGGTGTTGCAGTGAACCTGAAATATGTCTTTTTGTCAATGTCATGCCATTCTTCTAAGGAACCCATAAATAGCAGGAGTGTTCCATAATTATTCTCTGTTTTGGTTCTTTTTTGACCTTTCTTATAAGGGTCCTCTATTTCTATACAAATGTTAGGAAATATTGTCTTTGAACCTCATCTGTTCTCTCCTGAACACTGAGACTTGCAGCTAATTGTCTTAAAGCTTTAAGGACACTGAGAGGGTTTGAAATTAATATAGAAGTAGGATTAAATATATAAAAAAAAGATTCATTTTTATTGCCTTCATGCCTCTGGAAATAGCATTTTAGCTTAATGAGCTGGAGGCTAAAAAGTGTCAAATATTGTACTGACTTGGCAAAAGAGGAGCTTTCATTAGCAGATGGACAATAGCAGAGATGATGGATTTGACAGATCTATCCAGTGTTTTCAAGAACTCATTGAATTAATTGTTCTAAATAGCGGGTATTGCAACATGTTGGGCTGGGGAAGGGAATTAAATCACTCAGAATGAAAAGTTATTAAACAAGAAGGCAGTGAGGATGAAGGCCCACTTGTTAGTGCTGCACTGAGAAGAAGCAATGTGGCTGAGTATGGGCCCAGCCCCACTCCTGTACACAGTGAGGAGGGGTCACAGCCAAGCCCTGGAGTAGACACTCCTGGAGCCTTCTTCAGATTCTGCCTGGTACAACTAAGGAAGCTGTAGAAACTCAAATGCCAGTGCATGACAGAAGAAACAAAAGCTGTACTAGCTATCTCAAGTCTCCTAAAAATGTTCTTCATTGCCTACGTCATAAAAATGTAAGATATAAAATGCATGATTTCATATTTAAGCCAAGGGATGGATGACTCATATCAAAATTAGCTCCATGAAAGTCAAGTTGGGAAAGTGGGCACTTAAAATTCTGAGGTCTTCAACTTGGTCTTAAAATCTCTGACTTCCAGGAATACTGAGGAGAGAGATTCTGATAACAACACATAACAAAATATCAGGCTTCAGGTAAGATTTCACTGCCTACTAAATGTTGGCATGCAGAGACTACTAGGCATGGGTCACTGCTGGAAGGAATGGATATCTATGGAGGTGGAACAGAAGAGAGTTTTTATAACAGTATTTCGAATGGTCCTTCAAATACTGCTCATGTATTTACAGCTATTAGCAGTCCTAGTTGGGATTGTCAAGGGTAAATGGAAAGATGAAGAAGAAAATTAAATGTAGGAACTTGCTAGTATAGAAATACAGTACTATTTCATAAGTGTTCTTAGTGCTGGTGCATATACATCTGCACACATGTTCACAAGGAGGGGGTATGTATGCATTTATTCATTTCATGGGAGGCTACAATAAGCTAGAACTCAATTTAAAGACCAGCCATTTTTAAGGTACAGCCTTTGTATATCTAATCCTATTCTCTAATCTGCTTTTCCAAAAAAGTTTAGGATGATTATGCCCTACATACTTTTTAAGAAGCATTTTAATATTTGAGCCATTACGGGAGGTCTAAAAAATAACAGTTAATATCTAGATGATGACTTCTCTTTGAAAGTATAACTAAAGGCCAAACCAAAGGTTGGGGTCATGAAAACCACCATGTCATCAGATTAGTTTTAAGGAACATGCGTTATCTTCTTTAAAGTCTCGTTCTATTTCACTGAAATTGAAGAGAGATTTGCAATTGACAGCAGTGAAATAAGGTCAGAGCTACAGCTGATGTCTAATTAATAAACTATGTCCATTCCATCTGTCCTACAAAATGTCTGAGAGGGAGCATAAGGTAAAACATCTCTATCCTGAGTTGGTACTGCTTAAAACCTGCATAGAAATAACAGTGAGAGCACTAGAAGTATTTAATCCTCTGAAGTATCCAAACATTTGTGCCAGCACATTTCATCACGTTTCCATTTTGAGGAGTTTTGTGGGTAAATTATAGAGTAAGAATTCAAATGACAAGAAACTGTGGGTGTGCTTGTGTACATATAGTGGCAGATCCTGCACACCCACTCTCCTATGTAGGTGCCTGAACCCTACCAAGAAATGCAAAGTAAGTTTTTCTGATTCAGTAAGGTGTGCCCCATTGTCTCCAGGTGAGGTGTATAATATGGGTTGGCAATCTCCCTTTTGGGCTTTGTCTTGACAATTCAGCAAATGGCTTTAGGGCTCCTACTCCAAAACCACCACAGCCACATGACTGAAACAGTAATCCAGTACAATAAATGCATTCTGAGGGTTCAAATTTGTTCAAAAACTGTTGACAGGTAACATGCATTCACATGGTTGGATGCTGGGTAAGGAATGTATTATTTGGGCCTCCCATGTTAACTGTGTGTTGAACTGTCAATAAATCATCTTTTCGTAGCTAGAAGATAACTTGTATAAAATTTATACAATATGTTGTGGCTAATTTTGAAGAAAATAAATTGAATCATAGAATCATCTGATCTGCACTGAACTCACATTGTGTGGTGCTGAGATGACACAGATAGACTGTACACCTGCCTGTGGAACTGCGGCCGCAGAGACAGTGAAATCTGAGTTAAAAGAGAGCATCAGCAGAAGAAAGTAGGAACAGTCAAGCTGTGAGAGGAACAGACCACCACTCAATTGTTTTTTTTCCCTGTTAACTGAGTTAACAATAATGGAAAACCTAAAGAGAGGGGTCTCTGTAGCCTGCACACAACCACATTCTGACTCCAAACAGAATGGGAAGTCTGCCTCCAAGCCATTGCATATTACATAAGCACCATTTATGTTAAGTGTACATAAAATTGTGAAGCTCTTACATCTGTTTCACTAATCAAATCACAGTGCTAAGCAATTACCCAGAGACTCCTGTATTTGCAAACATCATGATGTTTGTAGCGTCCTTCCCCTTTCACTACATTTATTCTATAGCAGAGTCTGTACCCACACGTGCATGCACAGGTACCACACATTCACAAAGGAAACACCTCTACTATTTACACCAACCTGCCCTGGACTGCTCTCTGACACCCTGACCACATAGAATGAGGGGCCCATGTCTGTATTAGTCGTCTCCAAAATAAGGGGATTGCACCTGAACACACATAGTGGGACAAACTGCTGCCCAAGCAGTTCCCAGCCGTTCCCAGGACTGCTACCCGCCCCGTGGGGCTGAGCTCAGCACCCAGACACCTGCTCCCTCCCTAATTTACGGGCATAGATGCAGTGACAGTGTCTCCTAGTGGCAGCATTCTTAAAGGAATACATTCAAACTCCACGCCTCAAACTCACACTCTTCAAAAGCGCACAAAATACGGAACTGTTGCTAGATTTTTAGAGTACTAAAATACCATCATTCATAAAATATCCCAAGTTGGAAAGGACCCACAAGGGTCACTGACTCCAACTCCTGGCTCTGCATAGGACCACTCAGGAATCAGACCCTATGCCCACACTCTCCTTGAACTCTGGCAGCTCCGTGGAGGCTGTTCTATGCTCCCCACCCTCTCTCTGTTGAAGAACCTTTTCCTGATATCCAATCTGACTCTCCTCTTTTTACCCACTTGAGTGGGTAACAAGGAAATAGCTTTAACACTTGATATCTGATGATTAGATCACAAGCTGATTTAACATCTGAAACCTCTCTCTATGTTATGAAAATATGTTTAAAAAAAAAACTGTTGCAATTATTTCCTTTTGAAGCAGTAACACTGAAGAGAGAAGTGAGAGGCATAACCCAGGGGGAAGCAAGGAGCCTATGCAGTGTCCATCTCATTTACGCTTTATGTCCTCTTAGAGCCCGTAAAAGCAAAGTAAAGGCTAAAAAGCTCTGCCTCCTTCAGGAGGAAGTAGTCAGCCTCCAGAGATTCCACCTGAGCACTATGCAATGCACACATTGGAGAATGCGGACTGCTGTCACTGTGTCTCTGGACCACATTAGATCTCAGGTAAGGTGACTGTGGCAGAGGGGGATGCTTAGACAGAGAGCATGAAAACAAGCAACTCCTAACAGCACCAACAATTGCTTCCAGCCCTTCCTCCTCGAACCTTCTAGCACAAACTAAACTCCTCAAATCCATCCTGGTAAATGAGATGGGTACAGAGTTGTGACAGGAGGACCTCACAGGCAAGGTGAGCGCATTCCTCAGTGAGACAAAGCACCAGCAGCTGGAACTGCAGCAAGGCAGACCCACAGGCCTGACCCTGCCATGTCAGAGGATATTCCCTTTCTCATTTTCAGATGATTGAAGTTTCCTGTTGTCCACATTTTCTTTCTTGGAACAGGAAGTTTTAGGTGGCAAATTCCCATACATGTGTAACTTTCCTCAAATTAAGTATTAAAAGAAAAACAGTGGAGAGGTACAGACAAGGAAGTCTTTCCTAGTAAATCCTGGTCCTGAATAACCACTGCTTTTTGTGAATGTAATACAGATTTGCCTTCCCCTATGTGTACACAGAAGCCTTATCATTTGCCACGTGCCCTGTCACATTCCCAACACCTCCAATTTGGAGACTTCATGTAAACTTTCCTGTTAGAGGAGAAAATAACGCACTGCAAAACGCCGCGGTTGGAGTTGTTCTATCGCAACAAAATAGCGACTGTATGTACTACCAACCTCAACTAACACCACTGAGCACCACAGAGCCACCAGACGCTGTGCCAGCACACACACAGCCCGTCCCACCTCTCGCAGGGGTCTCTCCGTGTACCTGTGTGTGGCTGAGACACACTGCGCTGCGCACAGCAATGGGCACTCTCTGCCACCTGTCTCTTTTCCACTGCACCAGTGCCGATGGAAAGCCTTCCTCGAACAGCCCGGATGGTCCCGAATTTGTTTCCCTGACGGTCCTTACGACGCCTGAGCTCGCCGGCCTTAATGCCAGTACGTAAAGCTTATTTCTCTCCTCAGCTTCTCACCTGAGGGGGGGAAAGATGACAATTCAGGTTCTCAGCAGTGCAAAGGGATTGACACGAGACACACATCCCGCTCAGCTACAATTGGACACCAGTTGAAACGCACCAGGTAAGAGCGCTGGCCTGTTTCTGTCTCAGTGAATTTCCTGAGAAGTTTGAAAACAAGGCCTAAACTTTGTGTTCCTTTCGTCTTGCTGACCATTTAGTTCTGAGCAATAAGGACAGCAATATCACACATCTACAGAAGCATCTCTAACTCTGGTGCTCCCATCTCCTTTAGCCACCTGCTCAGTCAGCTTCTCTGAAGTGCATTTCTCCTCCTGTACACATTACCCCCTAGGGTGGCAGACCCCTGCTGCAGCCTGCTCTCATCAGGTCTCTTCCCATTAAACCCTGCCACAGCAAACCACTGGCCCCACAGCCTCCCTCTTTGGGATGGAATGGTGGGCAGCCGAAGCATGCTGAGCAGAGTGGGGTCTAGGAAGCAGAAGCACACAGAGCCACAGCCATGGGATGCAAACTCCTTCTGAACCTCTTTTTCAAGGCTCCATCCCTGGGGCCTGTCCTGTTCTTGAAGAACCAATGCTGGCACTCCCACACTCCGGGTCGACTGCTCTGCAAGGAGCATGTCCCTTTGGCCATGTAGGTGATGGGACAACTGTGTGCACACGCCCCAGCCATGTGCTGGTAAATCCGCTCCATCTCTGCGCCCAAGAACCACACCAGCCATACAAACAGAGCTTGCTCTTGCGCCCTGTCCTCAGAGAGTCCCATCCAGAGCAGATCATGCTGATACAACCTGACAACATCCAGGGATAAAGGGGAAGCTCACACCAGACGCAGCCTAATGCTAGTCTGTATTAGAAGAGGGCAACCAGAGATCAGGGGAACCTTTTCTTTTCTCTCCCACTACCTGCAAAGCGAGGATCCCACAGCAGATCCTCATGATCCCCTTTCGTGGGACAGGGACTTGGGCAGGAAAATGGACATGGACGGGGACAGGTCTCCGTTGCAGGACTGCTGTCCCACCGGGCTCCGTGCCTCTCCTCAAAGCCTCTTGTATAACCCTTCGCCCTTCCCAGCATCTCCCTCGCTTGTTTGGCACAAATCTCCCGAATTGCAAAACTCCTGCAGAAGTTGGATCCGCGCTGCCTTCCTTCCCCAGGGCCGGGCAGGGACAGCTCCCGGCTGGTCCCGGAGCACGGGCCGCGGTTATGGCGAGGAGCATGCCCGGCTCCACCGGCAGCGCTCCGGCAGGTGCTCTACGCTCATTTATTTACCCTCCGGGGCTGAAAGAAAGAAGCGGCGGGAATAGAAACCAAAACCCCTCCAGCGGTTCGGACGTGAATTCCCTTCCCCTCTTCTCCCTCCCGAACGCGGCTGCCCGCTCCTCGCTGCCCAGCGGCGCAGCCGAGGGTTAACAATGACACAGCCGACACGCGGCCGCCGCAGACGCACAATGCGGGACCCCCCGCTTCCCAGTCCCTCCCTCCGCACCGGCGCTCCCCTCACCCTTCCGTCGACGCCATGGTGCCGAGAGCCCCCCTGTTTCCTCGGCAGCCCGGACAGCGGGGCTGAACGGCGGCGGTTCTGCGGGTGTCCCTCTCTCGCCTCGGGGAAGCGGCGCGCGGTTGCTGGTAATCCTCGGGGCCGCGCCAGGCGGGGACCGGCGGCTCCGCTCGGCGCCTCCCGCCCCGCCACCGCCACCTCCCGCCCGCCGAGCGCTCCGGCCGGGCCTGGCGGGGCGAGAAGCCGCTGGCACCGCTGCGGTCCCGCGGCGCCTGTGTGTGCGTGTGTGTGTGTGTGTGTGTGTGCGTGTGCGTGTGTGTGTGTGCGCGCCCGCCGAGAGGTGGGGGTGACTTCACATCGGCGCGGCGCTGGCTGAGGCAGGATTGGAAGGTTTAGCCTTCTAGCTGTGGATTTGCCGTCTATCCCTCTCTATTTTAGGCAAGGGCTGACATCACCGGCCGCCGGTACTCCTATAAATCCCCCCAACCTCTCGCTCAAAGGACAGAAAGGAAAGGGGAGGGGGCAGCGAGCCCCTCGCAGGGGGAGGGCCGCTCACTACCTGCCCCGCACCGCCCCGTCGGGACCCCCGGGCAGGAGCGGGCCGGGCCACCTCCCGCCGCCTCTCGCTCCCCGCCCGCCCGTCCGCTCGCCACCGCGGCCCGGCAGCCGCTCCCCGCCGCCGAGTAACCTGCCCGGGGCGAGCGGGGCTCGGGGCCGCCCGCCGGGGAACGCCGGCCCGGCGACGGCGCGGTAGTGCCCCCTGACGGGCAGGCGGCGGCGACGCGGCACCACCTGCGCTGGTGGCACTGTGGTGCCCCGGCGGCTCCGAGCGCTGCGCCGCGCTGAGGGACGCGGGGACGGCATGAGGCAGGCCGGGCGCTGAGCGGGAGTTGTGCCGGGCTGCCGTCCGCGAGGAGTTGCTTGCTCCTCTCCCCAGCCGATGTAGAGGTCCTCACCTGTCTGAAAGGAGGTGCTTGAGGTAGTTTGGCATCTTAGAAAGAGGTTCTTGAGCTCTGGAAGAGGTGCAGGCGCGGCTGTAGCAGCCTCCTCCCGCGGTAAGACTTCACTTTCATCCCTCGGAATAAACTTTGGGGTGGTACACACTGCCAGGGAGCAGCGATGGTGTTGCTGCCCAACCCAGCACCAATCAGCTGTTTGTTGCCTGATCGGTAGTGACTGAACCTAAACGGGGTCGGCGCTGAGGCAGAGATGGAGGATCAGTAAATACTCACCAAGGCTGATCGGCAGTAAAAAGAGAGGAGTGAGAGCTCAGACTGGAATTAATGCAGACTTCTGCAGTTCAGCGTGCTTAGCTCTCTCCAGGATGAATCACGGAGGAAGAAACATTCAGGGCCCATTCGTCTCAGTCACGGCGGCAAAGAACAACGCGAGGTAGAGCGGGGCAGGTACAGTGCCGCAGCTGAGAGGAGCACCAGCTCGCAGTCCCTCATGAAATCAGCATTACCATTGGGATGTCAAAATTCCTATTTAATGTACTCATTAAGAAGAGCTCTCAGTCGGCAAGCCGTGCTCCAATAAACAATTATATCCCTTTCTCCTTCTTTCATTTTATTCTCTGTTGCGGTGTCAGGAAAGAAAGAAAAAACATCTTGACCTTTTGCAAGTCTACACTCCTCCAGAACTATCATCTAATTTCCTCAATCCTGTTCTGTCAGAGGGGGAGTACCATAATTCATTCACTGAAACATGTTCCTCCCAGTGATTTTTCATATTTAGTTCAGAATTTTTCTTGCCGTACAGTTCGCAAGCCAAGCACAACCTCTTTGGCAGTAGGAAATAGACAAACAATATGAAGTAATTCACTTTGGTTGTAGACCTTAAAATAAAGGGCTTAAACTGAGCCCTTAACTAAAACCTGGTCCTGTCGCCACTGAAAATAAGGGAAGTGCAAAAGCATTTAGTTCTTCGGCCCAGGAAAGCAAAAAGGAATCATGTGGAACATTCCTACGTGCTAGTTGCCCATTTAGCAGTAAACTGCAGATTCAAAAGTGGAGGGGAACTACAGAGCACGGAGAAACTCTGAACAAGATTTCATAGCATCAGAGAAATGGGAGTAGGAAACAGACTTGTTAGCTTCTAAGACCCACAGCCATGCCATAGGCTTGGCAGAACATGACTTCAGGATCCAAGTCATTGGTGGGCGTGCTTAATTCTTTCATCAGCTCTTCACATCCAACTGTTGCTGTGACCTGGTTTGGGCACTGTAAAAATCTGCAGGTTCTACAAATTCCAGGGTGTCGCAGATGAATTATCTATGATGGGAGGCATTCCTCTGTCCTCCTTCCTCAACTTTTTCCATCTTCCATCTTCATTCATAACTGAACAGAGGAAAATGATGTAGTGAGAAGAAGTTAAGAACCACGAGGAGACCAAAGTCTCTCCACTGGACAACATTCCCAACAGGAGAATCTCACGCTTTGATGTCAGAAAGTCCAGGCAGGAAAAGCCTCTGCTCAGTGTGACACCTGGCCATAATTCTTTACCTTGTTGCATTTCAGTTATTTTGACAAAAAAATATGGAGCAGATGAAACTGGAACTTGTGCTGAGGTCTTCAGAGATCTTTGAAATAATCCACATGGAAAAATGTTTTGCCAAGTGTGTTTCAGGTTTTCATCCACTCTCTGAGTACATTTCGTTGAAGTGGTTCATGTACAACAATAGCATCACTGGGTTTATGAAGAAAAGAAGGTCCTTGTTATTTATGCAGTAATTGAATTATGTGCTGATGCTGCCTTTCAGTGTGCATGAAGAGCCTCAATGAGAGTCACATGCAAACAGACAAGGGCAACAGAGAGTCCCTGGGGTGCGACACAGATAAAACAACAAGGAATTTAAATAATCAGACGTGGGTATGTAGGTTAAAAAAACAAACCATGGTTTATTTAAACGTGTAAAGTACTTTGGAGGGAAAAAAGATTACATTGTACTATGGCAATAGAAATAGCACATACTGTAACAAGCTCATCCATCATAATGAATTCAGGCTACTCTTTGCAGCCTCCTACTCCTGTCAGTCAGACTGACCTTCGAGAGAGGCTCGTCAGTGACTTCTCTTGGGGACTCCATACTACAGATTAATTTTGGTCACAATTTGCTGTCCTGTATCTGTACATCAGACTTGGGAGCAGGGCATCACCTTCCCACCAGGGGAGACAGGTGAAAAATGGCAAAACTTCTCATGCACTATGACATTTAGTCATTAATTGAGAGTAGCCTGATGGAGCATCTGATCCTAGGGCGAATTACCAGGGTGTCTGCCTTAACCTTATCCCAGACGTGTCTCACCACTGGGATAAAAAGCCTAAAGCAGCAGAGACTGTGAGAAATATCATGATAATTACAAAATGCCATTTCCAGACACAGCTTTTTATTTCAGGTTCTTTTCAATCCAGTCTTTGAAAGGAATCGCTTTGGTGAAACCACTGTAGAGTTCTAGGCTGCAAGTTTTATCATAACCCCAGCTCACTAATCCCATCAGGTGCCACCTTAGCTCAGGAGATGCTTTTCCTGGTAAACTTATGGCTGCAATC
Organism: Cyrtonyx montezumae; assembly: GCF_038088225.1. NCBI lineage: Eukaryota > Metazoa > Chordata > Aves > Galliformes > Odontophoridae > Cyrtonyx > Cyrtonyx montezumae. The sequence continues at coordinate 39,538,044 of NW_027071826.1, read as the reverse complement.
CCACCAGTCTCAGCAGGGCAGATATTTGAAAAGGCTGAGTGGTCCTGTTTGGCACAGAACATGCTGTCGGTGATGCTGACCTGTATCCCATTGTCCTCATACTGTTGCTCACACAACAGTGAGTCCACCATTTGAACAGCTCCCATGCGGATTGTGTCGTTCTTGTATCCAGGATCTTTAATATCAGCCAATACCTTCCAGCCAGTAACCATTATTTTTAAATCCTCTGTGGATGAAGTCAAGTCATGAGAAGATGCCAAGCAAATGGGTTGAACACGACTGCTGATTCTGGCTTTGTCCAAAAGTTTTATGACAGCTATGTCAGAATCAAGTAATATGGGGTCATAATTGGGATGCACTATGATGGCAGAAATCTGAGGAGGAAACAGAACAGGAACAACTGTTGCATCAATAGCAATGGAAAATCAGCAGTGCTATTTCCATTTTTTCACATTTTAGTTTGCATTCTTATGGGGACTGCTGAGTCACAGCCTGAACCACTGATTGATCATCTGGAAAAAGACCCAGTCAGCCCTGGCAGCTCAGGTGAAGGCAATTCACCTGTGCAACTGGAAGAGGGTGGAGCCTCTTTGACCTCATTTAAGGGCTGATCTCCACTGAGAAGGGATCTCTTGTTGGAGATTACTCCATTGTAGAGTTTCATCAGTGAGCTTAGATCCTTGGAGATGGGTGAGTATTTTTTTGTAATATCTTTTCATTGTGCTGGTGCCTGTGTTATAACAGCATTCCTCTCTGCTCCCGAAGGGTTCTTTTACCTTAGAGCTTGCTCGCATGAGTATCACAGAATCCTTAGAGTTGGAAGAGACCTCTGAAGGCCATCTAGTCCAAACATGAAATGTGCAAAGAGATCAAGCATCTTATGTTAAGAACATGTTTGGTTTTCAAGCTAGTTTTTACCACATGAAACTCCTACTGGAAGGAGTCAAAGACATTTCCAGCAAATGGGGGAGTTGATGGCCTACTGTAGGGAACTTGCTTTAGTAGGGGGTCTGGACTTGATGATCTTCAGAGGTCCTTTCTAACACCTATGGTTCTGTGATTCAGTAATAGAATGTTGGGGCTAAACATTTAATGCCAGCTACTTTGAAACACTAGAAGAATGAAGAGAATTCCTAATAAGAAATATAGTCTAAAAAATAATGTAATTAGGGAGGTCTGAAAAGGCTGGGATTAGAGAATGAAAACAAAAATAGAAGGGAAGGAGGGAATCAAATTAACTATGATTTCTTGGATAAAATCCATTAATTAACCCATGTATTCCCCCATTCCAGAAAAAGAAACAGCTAAAATTGCTGTATTTATCTTCATTTAGATTTCTTCCTCTCTGGTTTTACTTGAAGTAACAAATCACTTTCGCAAGCTTGAGGTGCTATTTTAGGAATTGAATTCAGATATAAACATCTTTTGAGCTTAAAGATGGATAGATAACCTTGGGACAGAGGCATGAAATGTTTTAATGGTGTCAAGCCAGGATCACAAGTTTCTTTTGTAAATCATGCTAATCGCTTTTGACAGCAACTGACGTTGCTTCTCTTTTTTTTTTTTTCTGGCAATATCACTGAAGGTGTCGTGGCCCAAGGAACCAGTTATTTTCTTTGTGATCTGTGTTAGGAGAGAAATGTGCAAGTTGGACAGTGTCAGGGGAGTTTTATGCTCTGCAGCATGTCCCCTCCTTGTGCCGTGACAGTTCTGTCAATTGATTCTCTAGATAGCCACTTCAAAGAAACAATGCATTGCCCAAAGGATAATCTTTTTCTCCCTGTACAAGATGAATGTGATCAGCATCTGTCAGTGCTCATCATTTCCTGCTCCCAGTAGGATTACTCACCCGCAGGTTCTGGATGGTCTTTTCATCCCTGTCATCATCTCTGTAGAATTTCCCCAGAACTACCTTGAGCTCTGCTGTCTTGAGCACGATGGTCTTGCCCAGGTCAGTGACGCAGTGAGCTGCCACCACTACGGTGCGTTCGTTCACCAGGGCCCCACTGCAGATGAGGATCCAGGCTCCTTTTTTGAGACTGTTCTCTTTCACCCTGTTGGCTGTCCGGTAGATTGCTGCTTGCCAGGGCCACCTGGTAGAGGTCACAGCCTTCTGAAGAGTGATGTTTTCTGCTTTTCCGCAGACTGGGGAAACATGAACCAAGAATGAGGTGACACCTCTTCTCTATCAAAGCATCCAAATGTCATTCTTAATTCCTGCTTAGGATGTACTAGAATGAACCAAACTGCAATTGCAAACGTTAGAGATGGCTTTCTAATAAGCCTCTATCTCCAGCCTGCAAAATTCTAACATAAGAGTATTTTATATAGCTTAACAAGAGAAACACATTTGTTTTTCTTATGTTCTGAATTCCTGGCTGAAGTAGAAATGTAGAATTGGCACTTGAGTAGGTAAATTTTAAAGGTAACTTTATCAAACAGTGCTATAATGAGAAAGCTACATAAGAACTGAAAGAACACTTCTGATTCTTGCTTATGGTAAGGGCCAGCGGTGTACTAAAACCATTCCAGACCGAGTTGTGCTGCTCTAGAACCAGTTTTATTGCAGCTGAGCTCAAGCTTATGAGAATAGATTTGTCTTATAGTGGAACTTTGAACCAAATACATATAAATCAATAGCTATTCAAAGCAAAATGTATGCTCGATCCTAGGACTGTGCCACTATGGGTCAGACCTGGGAGTAAAATTTCCTGCGCTTGGGAAAGTTTGCTTAACACTCTACAATATCAACCCTTCTTTAGCAGATTATTTTAAGGGAAGAGCTGCTTTAAAACGCAGGCCCTCCATTGTTTTCCTTAAAGCTGGATGTAAGCAGTGTATTAAAGCACAGAGATGAAAGCAAAACCATATTTGCAATAATGCTACAGGAAAAGTGATAGCAAGGGTATGTTTTCAATAATGAGAGAACCACATTCTACCTTTGCTTGATGAAAGAGTAGAAAACCTGATGGCAAATTACATTGTTGAAAGCTTGATCCCTTTACCATCACCTACAGAAGTTCTACTGGTGGATAAAGAGTTGTCTGTCCTCTAGGCTTTATTGCTCCTTTCTCCCACCTGCAAGCATGCACAATCTACGCTGTTGGTATTCCCTGATTATCTAAGATGATTACACAGCTTGTTCCCCCATCAACCAAGAGATGTGTGCATTTGTTTTCCCCTGGAGACTCACTCGGAACACACACAGGGGCCCTTCCACTCCATTTTCCTGTCTTCAGACAAGTCCTCCTGCTGCTACCCAAGCGCCGGTAGAAGGGAGATATGCATTCATACTGAAGCTGAGTGTGCAGATGCTGGTACCCTGGGGGCAGGTCTCCGAATGGCAGTGCTGGCTTTTTGGTTGGGTAAATTTCAAGCTTTTGCTTGCTGAATGCAGATGAGTAAAGCTGATGCAAAGGTGTTTCCCTGTTTCAATGAACAAAGAACACACAGTTATAATAAAAACACAATAAGAGCCATCCTTCCATAGCTTTATCACTAGCTGTGTTCAGTATCATTTAAAAGCATGAGCAGTTTGTGAAAAAGGCAAGATATCTTTCCAACATAGCTGGATTGTAAATGGGAATACTGCTGGACTATTTTATTTATATATGTGCATATGTTTATAACTTGTGTAACTGCCTTATAACTACTTGTCTGTTCTTTTCATTTTATATTTTCATTTTATAGTTCCTGGATTATATCCATTTGCCTCTGGATGTGGAATAGTTTTTTTCACAAATGGTTTGAAATACTCTGGTTTTAAACAGGGAAATGACTCTAAGTTGGTGTTACCATAATTAATTCTCACTAGAGAGGAGTTAGGCACATCTTTTCTCTAGTGAGCACTTTAATAGGCAGTATTAGGAATTGATTCAGATTAAATCATGTTGATAAAGTTGCTTGATTTAGCAATTAACAGATAATAACATCACCACAGAGATTTCATAATTGCAATAATCACTAAGCTTCCATTTTGAAATTGTACTGATTAGCTGAAACATGGCATATAATTAAAGAAATAAATAGATGCACCAGCCTGGATATGGACCATAAGCTTGATGACTGTAATATTTAAATCTTCATCACTTAGGACCCATCCCTTGCTCTAATGGTTAAGAGCACATTTGTATATAAAAATCTATTTACACCTGAAAAATTAAGTGATGAATTAATTTCCCTTTCTATTTCCAGTATTGCCTGCATCCAGGAAAGCCACAAGGATGCTTTTTCACATGGGAATGCAATTTTTGGTTCAAGAGAGACTGCCTCCATCATTCAGAATCTGTGAGGAGATATAGGCATGGTGGTACTCAGTAAAAGTGAAGTTATTAAGAACAAGAGCAACCACAAGCTCCTTGTCCTTTGGACAAAGGATGAGAGCTGCTGTGGTCATGCAACGTCTGCCTGGTTTTATTCCCTACTTGTGTGTAACCCTGCAATGTTGCATTATCTACATTTGATCTTATCTGTGAAGTGTAGAACACACTTCAAGGCATAAAACCAGTTCACCTGCTTGAGATGCCACCATGATGCCATGCAGATGGGAGAATGGATGCACTCTGATACAGCTTGCATTAATATCAAACTTTTACAATAAAAAGACCTGTGTTCAAAAGTGAATCAAGACTTTCAAGTAAGAAAAATCTCTTGATGGCTCTGAAAGCCTCCTGGTGTTGTCTCAGGAACAGCTCTTCAACTCATATGCTGTAGACAGCTGGAGACTGGGAGACTACTTGGGGGAAGGGTGTGCTTGCCTTGTTGCTAACTTCAGGCACCTGCTACTGGCCATTGCCAGAGACGGGCTGTAGCTTGAGCTGGACCTTTATCCTGACCTTTTATGTCTGTTCTTAAGACCAAAAATGAGGATAGGTCTTGCACTGCATTGAAAAATAAATGAATCCTCTATTGAAAAAGCATGCTGAAATGATAAATGACTTCTTGGACAAATGCTAACCTGAACATTGCAGCTTAACTAGATTTAGTTTGTGCTCAATTCAAGAAAGCAGCAAAATGGCCAGGTAGGACAGCATCCAATCTTTCATTTCCTTCCTTTCTTCCTACTCTGCTTCTTCATCTTCCCCATGCTCATCCCGAAGCCGACTTTGTATCAACTATGCTGTATTGCTTTGGGTGATGAAATCTAACGGAGTCAGATTACATTGCCCTTTCTCTCCTCGAGCTCTCCCGGCTCATTTCTTCAGTAAGGTGATGTATTTTCACGTTTTAAGATTTGTTACTAGCCCCGGGGAACTGTTCCTCAGACTATTCTTGTACTTTGTTACAAGCTTGCGAGCTTAATTCTGACATGGTCCAGTACTTTGCATACTTCTGTGCTTTTCTTTCTGGCTGCCTCCTGCAGCTTGCAAACCTGTGCTCATTCAGACCTCCCTTCCCATCAGCTCTCTCAGCTCTCAGTGCTTGGTTGTCGGTAGAGTTCACAGGGAGTATTTCACAGGACTGGTTGTTCGATCAGGCTAAGACACGTAGGGTGAAAAGAAGAGGTGGGAAAAGCAATCACATTTTTCTTAAAGCTGTAGTTGAAGTATTGACGTTCTTACCTTGACTGGACCTGCATTGGCAGCACTTTCTGTCTCACCAGGTCAGAGATCTTTGGCTCTCTGCAGGCTAGAAAAAAATACGTTTCACAGTATTTTTCCACATTCATGGCTTATACTCATTTCCATCCATTCCTCTCACAAACAATAGGGGACTGGATTAAGAAAAGAGGCAGCAAGTTATATGCCTTAAAATAAGGAAAAGCCCTAAAACATAAAGCTTTAGAAAAATGCTATCCCACAGGTCTTGATCTATCCCATTTACAAACAGGGAAGCAACTCAGCATCTCCTGCACTGGGCAGTGGCAGATATGAAAGATTTGTCTGCCAGTGTGTCTGAATACCAGAGTTACACTGCCACAGCTGATGGTTATGAACCTGAACAAACTTTTGCAATACTGGAATTATATATTAAAAAAAAAAAAAAGCTTCATTTTCATCCCTATAGCCACACAGAGCTAATGCCAGTGAGTCAGCATAAGGCTGCAAGATATTACACACATCTAAAAGCCTCTTTGCGAGCGCTCCATGTGGGAGGAGCTGGGGACTCAGAATCTGAGGATGACCATAGAGTAACCTGAATATGCAGAAAATAAGAGAAGCAAAACCAAGGATTTCTAATTGTGCGTATTTTGTTAATTTGTTTTAAGACCAGAGTAAAATATTCAGCTTTATCACTTCAAATAACTCTGCTGGGATTTCCTTCCTGCTGCACAGAGCGGAAGAAACAGAGTCTATCAGGATGTGTTTCATTTGTATGTTTGAGCATTCATTTCTATGGGATTTAACAAAATCTTGTTCTTTGTGGTTACTGTGTATGTTAACCTTTATGTCATTATCAAAGTTAACATCAATAACGAAGCATTCCACAAATGGAGATGATTAGGGGCTTCAGGGAGAGAGTATTTCCATCTAAAATAACAGAATAAAGCAAACTCCCCAGGGGACAGATAAAATTCCTTATATTATCGTTACTTCAGTTAACAAAAAAATACAAATATCCTTTAGAATATGTTTCCAAAAATGCTTTGGGAAAATGAATTTGGCAGTTCCCCAGCCCAAATCCCTTCATCCATTCAGGTTTCCAGACATGCTTACAGTAGCCCCAGGTCAATAGCATAATTCCCTTTCTAGCCAAGTATTTAAAGTTGTGTTTCAGTGTTTTTGATGAATGCAGATGGTTTAAGAACATCCTCAAGTGATTTTCTAAACCAGACATTCAAGGCTGCCATCTACGAGCTTGGTCTTACAAGCTTCTACACTCAGGACTAGTCCTATTTACTTAAAAGGATTGTAAGAGGAGAGCTGCATCTTACCACATCAACTCTGATGAGGCAGTTATTTCTTTCTACTTCAATTCCCTGCTGATCTTTGATAATGATCTTACACAGATTTGTCCTATAAAGAGGGTAATAAGGTCTAGGGGAATATTTCTCTCCATCTTTAAAGATGGAAACATCTGCTGGAATAACTGGCATCTCTGGCAGCCAGTAATGGCAAACTACCATTCTCATTATCAGGTGTCAATCAGACAGAAAGTTCATTCTTAGGAAAAATTATTCTCTGGCCAGTGTAAAGTACATAAAATCTAGTTTAAAAAAAAAAAAAAAAAGCAGCTTTTATGAGTTGTTGTAAAAAAAAAGATTGTAAATTACCTTTAATACAGATTGGCTGCTTCCCTGACCATTCTCCATTGTCTTGGCAGGTCCTCTGTTCATTCCCACTAAGAACATAGGAGTTGTTACAAAAGAAAGCAATGACTGTGCCAATTTTTGCATAGCGTCCATTCAAGAGACCAGTGTCTTCCACTACTCTTCTGTAGCCATTGAGTGGGCCACCAGGATCTGAGCAGCTTTTTTCATCTAGAACTAACAATAAGGGGAAAAACAGTAACCATTTTATCAAGTTCACAGCATTATTTTCACCCATCAGATTGCTTGACTTTACATTCAGATGTTGCTTTACATTCAGATGTTGCATTACAATGCATGCTTAAGATACCTCTCTTTGACCCATCAGTCTTTGAGAAAATCAAATATTGAAGAAGCAATGATAATACAGACGTCTGTTAATAATACACATCTTTGTCTGTGTTAAAAGCATAAGATTCTCAAATTCTTAAGAAGTCTTTAAAACTTGGCTGACAATTCTGAAGAAGAACTTTGTCTCTGCATGATGTTGATGTCCCATTATCATTAACACGACTAATTCAGGGGCATAAAAGTATGCACTTAAGCTATTTACACAAAACAAGCCCTTGGCATCCTTTTCCCGTTTCTACACTTCCAGTACTTCACTGGTCTTGGATAATAAAACTAGACTACTAAATTTTGCTTTTATGTTTGGTTGCATTTTGGTCTCAGCACTGACAGAGATCTCAATAGTCCAGGAAAATAAAGGAATTTAAAGAGAACACATATATATATATTTACTGATACTTAAAGTTTAATGTGAAAATTCATAGGCATACTGCATATAAAACCTCTTCTACTTCTTCCTTCTCAATATTTTCCCCTTCTTTTTATTTGCTGTTTTGTTTATTTTTCTCATAATGAACTTAATTTTTTGGCCTAAATCTAGATGACGGTATTCCCTTTGTGATGCCTCACTTCACAAAAGCACCAATGTGTAACAAAACACTCAAGTATTTATTTAAATCTCCATGTAATCAGCACAGCAGCAGCGTATAGGTATGGCTCTGACCTGTTCCTGTATCCTCACGTTTCCAGGGCCCAGCTCAACGAAGTGTAGTGAGCTCATAGTGAACTGTGGCAGTTCAATGAAGAGCATCTGCTCCTAACATGGAGCAGATATTTCAAATAAATCATATTTTTCAGCACAATTCATACTGAAAAACCAAGGAGAGCTCAACTACTTCTCAGCCAGGAGAAAAGGAAAAGCCAAGCCTCATGTCAGGGGGAAGTTTTTTATTGAGAGACTGGTGAGGTGCTGGAACAGGTTGCCCAGAGAGGTTGTGGATGCTTTATCCCTGGTGGTGTTTAAGGCCAGGTTGCATGCGGCCCTGGGCAACCTGATCTAGTACTTGATCTAGTGGCTAGCAAACTTGCCTGTGGCAGGGGGGTTGAAACTTAATGATCCTTGAGGTTTCTTCCAAAACAAGCCACTCTACGATTGTATGATGCTATGATTCTCATCTCCTTTTTCATTTGGATCTATCTTTCTCCCCTATACCTCACAGGCTCTCTCACTTGTGAACCATAGATGACTTTTAACTTTACAGCAGCTAAAGACTGCAAGAATAACCAACAGTATAATGTTTTATTTGCAAGCCAATTTGTGTACTGATATCTAGCCTGGAGGCATCTTGTGACGAGCAGAGCATGTATTTACAAATGTACCTAATCTGGACTAAGTGAGTCAATGAAAGCCTTCTCTTATTTCATCACGTTTACTAACTTGAATCATAGTTCTCTTCTGCTCAAGGTTATGATTTTTCTGATGGATTAAAAACATCTGGGAAGGAGAGACCCAAATCACACCGCCAACACTCCAGTAACAGCCAAGTCTAAAGACAGATGTTTCACTAGAGACATAATTTAGCAGGAACCTATTGCATTTATTGCAATTGAAAGTGTTCTGTCTAGATAGAAGAATGCCTTTGCTTGTTTTTCAGATGAACTTATATACAGCTGCTTCATAATATTCTCCACAAAATCTGCTTTGCTTGCCATTGCACACTTGTGAAAGCACTATTCAAATTGATATTAAGTGTACTTGAATATGGAAATAAAATTGTGCCAAATGAAACAGATAAAAATTAGTCTCTTTGGATAGGAAGAAGGGGGTTTGGAATTTCACAGATGAATGAGTATGAATGATAGGTCTGCCATAGGCATGCAAACTTGCACAGCAAGAAGGAATAGAAATTTCTCTTTCAATAGTTTTAGTCTAGGATAGGAATGCTGTTAACGTAAGAGTCTATTCTTCATGCAGTAAGCCCCAATCACCTCCACAGAGAGCACCACACTTCTGCAGAGAAGACAGCAAAGGTACATAGCAATGGAAGTAGCTACTCATTGATGCACAAAGACCCTCATTTGATTTTGGTTCTAGAAATTTTGTTTGTGTGTAAGGAGGACATATGCCTTTGAGGAGATAATTTTTCAAGTCATTTGATTTTAGTCCTTTTTTTTTTTTTAGTAAATCTTGAGAGCTTGGGCTTCAGCAAAGTAAAACAAAAATCCCTAGTGATTCTTAAAGGTGGGATGAGATATGAACAGCATGCTAAGCCATGGATCTACCAAATTTCAAGTGAAATTTGGATATTCTAGTTTAATGGGAATACAATGGCTGAAACATTTAATAAGAATCAAAACTTAAAGTGACCTTACCACATTCAGGATGATGTGTTGACCAAATCCCATCAAGCTGACAGTAGGCAACGTGGCTGCCTTTTAAGCTGTAACCCGCGTTGCACTTGAAGTAAACCTGGGCCCCGTATTTAAAGTCATCTCCTTCCACAATACCATGAGCGGGAGCACCTGGAGTCCTACACATCACCACTGACAGTTCAGATATTTCAAAAAAATCCACTTTATTACAAAAACAGGACTGTGTTAGGTTGATTCTTTAGAACAAAGAAAAACCAATTAAAATGGGCAGGAGTAAAAATAAGACAAAATTTCAGAGAGTTGTTTAAACCTCAGTTCTACACACACTTACATATATTTAACTTTTCAAAACTCCCCTAGAGCCATTCAGTTCATTGGGATTATTCAACTGCGTGAAACGATCATATCCATAAGTGTGTATTGTACTGTTACAGCTTTCATTTGCTTCAAACACTGTCCTTCCTCCTAAAGAGAGACTTTGCATTAAGTACCATGCATGGTCAACAGAAAACTTAGGTTCTTAAAAGCCTTATATTGAAATTCTTTTAAATTTTCAAATTCTTCTTTCCAAGTTTATATACTTTTTGAGAAAACCTCACTGAAATATAAAAGCATTGTTATTTGTAAAGGTCAAACATTACCACAATGACATTAAAAAGGTATTTCGATTATTTACCAAAATGTGATATTTCCACAGGGTTTGCTCTATTGGGAAAATACCAAAAGACAATGGTGTATTTATCTACTGCAAGTAGTAAATATTAAACATCCTAAGTAAGATTTCTCTGAGAACATCAAATTAGCCATACCAAACCAGACCGAAGCTCCATCCAGCACAGAGTTCTGGCTTCGATGGCAGGAAACAGCAGATTTGTAAAAGGAATATAAAAAGAGCAAGCATATAGAATGCTTTCCTGACATAATCTAGGAGCATTTCATAATTTGAGGCTCAAAATATGGTGGTATCTTTGGCATAACATACTCTGGTAATTTTTTTAATGTTTGTTTGTGTTTTCCAAAGTCAGCTACATACTTGGTGTTATATGCTGTGGCAGTTAGTCCTACAGAGTAAGTGTAGTGTGAAAAATGCACTGCCGCCTTAAGTTTGGTTTTCAGCCCGCCACCTGATAACTTCATTTGATGCTCTATTTTCTCCACTATCAGAGACAAAGAACGCCCTTCTCCAAGTCACTTTTTAGGATCAATTTTCTGTATTAATGTAGAAATAAAAAATTAAATGTAGGAAATGCAGGTTCTGGTGTATACAAAGTTGCCCATCTCTTCGAGTTTCTCTGGCTTTGTCTGAGACATTCATTGTGGAAAACTGCACAGGGATTCTGTGCGAGATGTAGCTATGCATATGGGCTTTTTACCCAGAAGCTGCAGCTCTCTGTGGTAGATAGATAAATGCAACCAAGATCATCTCTGCTTTATGCTTTTAGAATTTGACTTCCTTTTGTGTTTTGCTTTGTAGCTACAAAGAATGTTGCTTACAGCCAAATTGTGATCTTTACATTTGCAGAGGAAAAACTTTTCTAAGGCCTCAGGCCTGTAATCCTTACTCAGAACACACATGAATGCATCTATTTATAATGGAGCACGGACAATTCAATTATTCACATAAGGAAGAGATTCTTGAGTGAGTAACAGTTCTGAAGCAGTAGCACTCCCAAGAACAAGGCACCATTGAAATTCCCCTCATTTTACAGATTACTACAAGCATCAAACAATGATTTGGCAGAATCATGTGTGCACTACTAAGCACAAGCCGTGGAAAGAAAAACTGTCTAACATGTAAGCATTAGAGAGGGGCTTTGACTCAGTACTCCAAATCAAAACACATCCAGTTAAAGGAGCTCAACACTTCCTCTTAGCTGTGAGTGACCTGCATGAGTATCATCTTCTGCATAGCAACAAAATTCAACAAAAATTCATTCCTAGCCCATGATATATTTCACGTGAAATGTATTCACTCATATATATGTGTATACACAGGCATATATATAAATGAAAGAAAAATAATAGGAATAATAAGAAAAATAATACGTTCTAAATCCTCAGAACACTCATCATTTCAGTCACTTAGTATTCCCAGTCACTTCTTCATATCTGTCTCTAGATGTCAATTCATTGCACCACATTTCTATTTCTCTTTTTCAGTGTAAAGTCACACTCAGCTTATCAAATGAAAAAAAAAAAAAGATTATTTGAATCATCTGTACACCATTTGGAGTACTCCTTTTTATCATAAATACAAGTTTTACTTCTACTTTAATTCAGCTCTGCCAAGCAAATCTTTTGGTGCTTTTGTATTCTAGGTCCATCCTGGAAAAAAGAAAAAAAACAAAAAACAAAAAAACAACTTACCCAAGCTACACTTACTTTTAACCTAGAAACTGTAAGTATTTGTTCTTGTTCTGTCTCCTAAGTGATTAAGATATTCTGTTTCTAGCCCTTGTGATCTGCTCTGCTTGCCAGGCTTTCTTTAGTTTCTCTGTGCCAATGTTACCCAGCTGGAATAACTCTAGTTTTACTTATGAGATAAATTCAGCAGTTTGTGCACAGATACATTTAGGAATTATGGCCTAGAGTAGAGGATGTGGAGGCAGAAGGTCATGAGATCTAATCATAGCTACAAAACTGCGGTCACGGGTAAGTTGCTTCATTTGCTGCATCTATCAAAAGAGAGCATCCTTTTCCTCTCAGGGATGTTATAAGCATTAGTTCATATCCACTCATGTCACAGAGTCACTGTGGGGTTTCTCTGATTGCAAAACAGCCAAGTATTATTAAATACATGGCCCTGCTGTTGTCCCTGCCTCTATCTGCTGGTTGTCTGTTCTCTTGTAACATGGGATCCCCCATGGCCTGTCCCAGTCTGTGAACTGTGTCACCGGAGACATGAGTAATCACTTTAAATTCTATTTAGATAGTTATGTAAACTTATTCTTTTTCTCTACAAGTTTAATGTGTTTGTGAATCCTGAATTGTTCACTGCATCTGTATACCACAGCTGAACTGCATTTTCAGCTGTATTATCTAGCCTGAAAGTCACACACAGTTGCTCTAGTATCTGCCTCTGATGTTTTGAATTTGAGCTCTGTAGCTTTCTTCCTCCTTCAGTTTGACTTGCCTTTTACCCCTCTCAGCTGATAGGTTTCAGGCAGCTCATGGCACTGTATCCCTTTACTTGTGAATATTTCAGGTAATTTTGGAATTTTGAAGAGTTCATCATGAAGGGAATCCTAGTTTCTTGTGTGCTTCATCCAATTTGCTCTTTCCATTTGGGAATGGCTTCTCATCAAGAGTATGACTTTGTTGGGCTCTTACATCTTTTAGAATGTGTAGTATATTCCACTATATATATTCCAGTATATAATTTTAGGACAGCATCCTTTGTCTGAGATATCTTACTGAAGTCTTTCAGGATTCTCTCCTGGTGTATGACTATACCCACCTCTCCAACAGACATTTCTCAAAAGACCAAAAATAAAGAAAAACAGGAATATTCTGTAAGTGTCGTTCATACCTAGCTCTGGTTACACATCTAGTCCTCTGGTTACACACAGTGGCCAAAAAATCCAACCATCTGAGCTGACCCAATTCCCTTTAGTTTCTAAGCTCTGTAAAATATCTGACATAGCATCAGATTCCCTTGTCTAGGCAAAATGAGCCTGGCTCTACTATCCACTGAGTACTTCTGAATATCAGACCAAGCAGTTCTCTCTGCTTGGTTCAGCTTTGACAGCTATGAGGGCTGGATTTCCTTGCATGTGCCATCTCTTACCTTACCCTTGCCCAGTGTAGTGAAAATGCTAAGTCACAGCCTGAACCAGTGATTGAGCACCTGCTGGGAAGGCAGGGCCAACTCAGGAGAGTTCAGGTGCATGCAGTGTACCTGAGCAACTGGAAGGGGTGGAGCCAGGATCCATCCCTTCCCAGACCACATTTAAGGGTTGGGAGTGGAAGTGAATGTGTCTCTTGCTGGAGGTTCTTGCCTGCCTGGGGTGTTCTGAAGGTAAGCAGTTTGTTTCCCTCGTTTTTGCGTCTGTTGTATTTGGGTTTGTTCTCGTTTGCTGTTGCTAAAGACTTTGTCGCTCTGCTGTTATCATGGTATTTTCCATTCCCTTATAACATTACATACAGCCATCCCTATTCAACATGAAGCTCTCTCCTAGCCTCACCTGTGCCTGGTCCAGTTTGGCTGCTGTGGCAGAGGTGGGGCTGTGAGACTTTTGGGTAGCATTTTCTCAAAAAGTGGCTGCTGGGCTCATTGTGGGTACAAACTGTTCTTAGGCCATTAGTCAGGCTGCTCAGTTCTATGTGAAGTACGTGATTTCTATTGCCCTGTGACTCAGTTTCCTACCTTTGGGCTGTATTTAATATTTGTGGTGTGTTTGGTATTAATTGCTCATAGTAAGAGAGGAAGCAGTAGGAAAATCTGCTTTGATGAGCTATGGGAGAACTTTCCCTCTCACTCAACAGTGCTTTAAAGAAGGAATTAGCATCTATAGTTCCTATTCTTAAAGGCTTTAAAAGCATTTCTCTTGTGTTAGTGCAGTGCCTTTAGAACAGCAGCCACTGCCTGACTTTCCATAAATTATATCTTACCTTTTTGTCTGAGTGTGCTTTACAAAAGAGAGAGAAGGCGAAGCAAATGATAAGGTAGAGAGTTTCAAACAGAATTATCTGAAGAATATCTATGAAAGGTACTGTGAAGTCAGCCAAACTCACCCCAAACTGTAAGGTTTGAGACAAACTGGCAGAAATGTAACTAAGACTGCCAGGGATTTCCAGCTGCAGTGTTCAGTTTTTACACCTTTCTCTCCACAAAAAGAACACCAAGGCTACCAGGAATCCAGAAAATGGGCTAGGTGGCTGAAAAGTTACTCTATCAGATGGTAATGTACAACCAAGTATGAAAGATTTCATGAAAGGTCTGCCAAAAATGTATGAGTAACTCAGAGACTATGTCTGAGCTGATCCCATTCTTTATGTAATGGTGCTATCACATCCATACAGGCTCTGGGGTTTTTATACCTAGAAAATGAAGGAAATGAAATTGAGAAAAGGTAAAACTAGTGTCAAGAAAAAATAGTTTTGAGAAAAGACTAGGAACTAGAAATGATTACTCTGATCATGCAGAACTGAAAATTGCAATAATCTAAGAGCTAAGACCAGGAAGGATGCAGCAAAACATCTAAAGGAAGACAGACGTTTAGATCTAGGCAGGATAAAATTATGAACAGAATTGTGAAGAAAAAAACTCTATAGAAGGCTCCTTGACAAGTGCTTAAATGACATAGTAGGATGTAAAGGGAAATGACGTATCTCAGCATTTGAAAAATGAAAATCCAGCTAGGAAAAAAGAGTAGATTTTGGAGAGAACAGGCTGGCACTACCAACCCCATTATGAGCTCAGAGACTTCTTTAATTTTTCTGTGCTTTGTTACACGGTGTTGTTCCTCAAAAGTCCCATAATTAATCTGTACAGACACAAGGACAACCCTTGTTGCTTTAGCATGTGAGGCAACTAGTGGCCTGATAAAGCTCTGTACTGTTCATATAAAAGTAAAGGAGAAAGGTGTGAAACTTGGTGGACAGAGACAACTTGAGCAGAAATGCTGAACCATGGTAACTGCTGTTAGGAGAATAAAAAGCAAAACTGCCTCAAGTATCTGTGTAACAAATTCACGCGTTCCCAATAAAACTCATTACCCTTCTTGTTTCTTACTTTGTGTCTTGAGGGGGGAAAAAAAAAAAAACTTTGTCCCATATGAAACATAAAAATGGCTCCACATTTTGCAGATAACTTTCTGCAGTCTGAGAAGAACTAGACTAGAGGAACAGCAAGTTCTTGAATTTTTAAGTAAATGCTCCATTATTAATAAAAACAGCGCAAATTCCTCTCTTTTCAATTATAACTAGGAGACATTCCTCAGATCTGAATTATCTGCCATTTAGAAATAATTTTCATGCTCATTTCATCACCAGTGAGATAAGTTAGGTGATCTGTAAGGCTACATTTTTCTCTCATCAATGTCCTTCAAATATTGCCTGATAGAATTATCATTTGCTCTTGTCCCAGGATCCTTTCATTAAATGAACACTATTCTTTTTTTTTCTGCTGCCTTCTTCTCACCCACTTCCTCATTAAATAATATATACCCCCTCACATAAATCATACATTATCTCTAAATTTTGCACATCTTATTCAATAAAAGATTGCATACCTGAAATAAATCTCATTTCCCATTGCTGTTACTAATGCAGGGCTTACATCTCCATTTTTGTCCTCCCTGGAAGACTGGGTGGAAGAGCTAGTGATTTCATGGGTTCGACAGAGGATCTTTTAATGCTGCTGCTGCTAGATAAATTGACTTTGTTGCACGTTCCCAAGTCAGATTGGATTTCAGACTGGCATGTGCTAATGTGTATAGTACATTTTGGGGTGGGATTTTTTTAGTGGTTTTGGGGAAAAGTTCTATTTAGTTGTAGCATTGCTTTCACATAGGGTGTGCTGGCAGGCTCAGTGGAGGCCAAGCTCTGAAAATGGCCACATATCTGCATTTGGTGATGAACTGGAGGGTAGAGCATCTTGGTTCTGTGCATATGTCTTCTGCAACCAGAAAGCTACAGACCTGCTCTGGGACACACAGTGCCATCATTATAGACAAAACCTGGCTAATAACTGACAGAAAAAGCCCGAAGAGCATTTTTTTTTTTTTTTTTTTTTTTTTTTTTTTTTTGTCAGGAGAAAGCCTGTCATTCTTTTCTCCTGGGAATGGTACCATGACCCAGCATGCTGATAGAGGCCACAGCCTTTATATCTCTACAGAAGAGATATACAGGAAACTTTAGCATTAGGATTTAGGGTACTGAGCTTTAGGTATTTCTGGCTGCGCAGCAGTCTGGCTGGCAAGGTGCACTGGAGCCAGATAACATGGAAGCCCTAGAAATCGTAGCCTCAAGATGTTGTTTCTGAAGGGAACAAAAAATGCAAAATTGGAAGGTTTTTTTTCCTCTGATTATGTAAATAGTTTTTTTAATTTCCATCAGAAAACACACTTTTTTTTTTTTGAAAAGTAAATTTATGAATACAAAACCATTCTAATATTTATTCAGGTCATGAAGTTTTGCACTTTCTGCCTGTGGCCAGCCCTGCTCAGGTCAATAGTGATGACTCCCATCAGGTTTGATTTTTGGCCTCTAAGACTCTGTTTTGAATAGAATATTGTTTTAACTTTTATCTTGAGGGCAAGTCTGACTACCTGAGTATCACTATGTAGCTGTTCATAATGTTTATAGTCTTTTAAAATTCAGAAATACAATGTATACATTTCACCTCTGAGAAAGCTACAGCACAGAAATATTATGTGATTTAGCAGGAGGCAAAGGGTAAGTGAGTGGCAGAGCTAGGAGAAGAGCTGTTATCTCCTGATACTCCTACTAAATTTACTCGTAAACTGACCCAGCTTTGTGCAGAAATCAGCATTAAATAACTATACTATTACATAATCCTACACACTGCTTTCAGTAGTGCTGTTTTATGCTGTGGTCATGAGCTAATCTGGAAGCAGATAGCACTGAAGTTATGGGGGAATCACCTGCAAGCAGCCTAGCAGTTACTGCAGGGTAGCAGGATGCCCTTTGCACATCAGAGTATTGCCCTCAGTCTTTTATGGAATTTTCTTTCTGTTTAGTAACCTGCTGAATCAAGGCCCGTTCCCCTTTCGTATTTCTGTAATTAGCTTAAAGAGCTTCTTTAAGTATGAATTCTGAAAATTTGTCATTTGCACTCAGCTTATTTTCTAGTCTAGGCCCTTGAGCTCTGAGTTCACATAAACCTCTTGACATTGTTTATTTCTACACTTGTCCCTTCTGATCCCAGTGTGCACCCACAGGTGAGGATGCCCCAGGTTCTCACAGGGTTTGCTGCCAGAAAAGATCTGATGTGGGGGAGGACTCAGATGGCTCTTTACAGACATCATCCCTCTGCAGCTTGGCATAGCAGCCCAGGGATGGCTAATGCCTAACACATAAGCCCACAGATACTAACTTTAGCCAAAAGCATAAGGACATTGACTGTCAAAATGTTTCTGGAACAGCTGTGTCCTCATAGTGAGGGAACGAGATTAGGGAATTCAGGAGGCTGTGGTTCAGACTGCTCAGGAGAATTCCTTTTTTATTTCTCCTCATAAGCAGTGAACAGGACTTTCAGTCAAGTATATGACTTTGGCAATGGGTTTGATGAAATAGATGCCTCAGTGTGTCAGGTCACACTGCAAGGAGGGAAACTGCCTCCACATTCATGTTTCAGGAGCCCCAGCCTCCTCTAGCTCTGTTCTGCTTTCTTTCTGACTTCAGAGCTCTCTGCAGGCTGGGGCTGTGGACACCATATGCCTGCTGATGGCCTCACTGTGTACCTGAGGTCCACCAGTAGGACACTGGATATAGCCACCATAGTCCTGGGGCAGAATATATATATTTTATATACATATATATATATAACAGTGTATAATACCACTCAGATTTCATGCTGAGTTACTGACACATAAGAAACCCACTCTGACTAGCACCTCATAGAGCAAGCAGTGTTAGTTGTAGTGGAAATGTCCTTCTCTCTGTGACCCTGCTGGCGCCCTTCTGGAGCTGTAATCCTTTCAGCTTTGCTCTTACAATGAGCTCCATACACAGAGAAAGAGCCTGGCATCTTCTTATGCTCTCAAGATTGACTCTCAGCTCCAGCTCTCCTAAATAAATGGTAACAGATACTTCAGGGATCCCCCTACATTCCCTTTCTCTCTACCACCTCCTGAAAGATCCCACCTCTCCCACACGGGAGACCACTGCTGACTAGGAAGCAACACATTGACAAACAGCCCAACTGTTCTCCTCTAGACCCTGGCAAGAGCTGGATGTGAATGACAGCAGGCAAGAATCAAGGCCATCAGCTTTGCTTTGTGACAGTCATTCTTCCCCACAGCAAGAGCGATCTACTGAGAGCTGAATTGCTTTGGAGGGCAGGTGGTCTTGGTCACGCCTCTGAAATAAATGCTTCACAGGGGCTGATGTGTGTACATAGGTCGTACCTGAACAAGCTGCTGATACCTGGTTTGCTTGCTTGTCTTTGTTGCGTGTCAGTGCTTACTTTTCAGGGCTGGCAGGCTCTGGGTTTTAGGTGAGAGAAGGGCTACAAGTTTACAAGCAGCAATCAGGAGGAGGTGATCATGGAAGGTGAATATTCATGAAGGCTGGGTTGAAAAAGTTTGGCTTCTCTTAAAAAAAAGCAAGATTCTCAAAGCAGAGAAAAAAATACATGCAAACACTATGCAGATCCTCTACAGGAACTGGCAAGGACACTATGATAGAAAGGTGTTCACAGTGGTTGCGGTGTTTTTTTTGAATGAAGTCTTGGACTATGAAGCTCAAAAGCCTCTCTTGCTGTTGACCTTTGCCAGTCTTCACTCTTCACATTAATCCTGGAAATGTCTAAGTAAATCATAACAAGAGTAGCTCATCAGCCAACCCTGTGTACTGGAGATTGTAGATTTCCAGTCCTGTTTTCTGGGCCTCCTCACTTTTGCAGCAGTTCCACCAGCTAGGAATAATTGCACAAAACTATGACATAATCCCTACTGAAATTCAAATCTTTTCATTCCCTTCCAGCCAATTGGAGCTTACCCCTGATGTTTTCCAGCTCCCTGCTTCCGTGAATGAGACAGTATCCATGTGAAAATATGCTTGGATCACCCACTGTGATTTATTCATCCGGAGGCAATTTGGAGCTTGTTCCTTACAATTAGCTACTTGATCTTTATCAGCATTGTTCTTGGCCCTTAGAAAGTTGTGTCTCTAGGTACAACCTTTCCGGTACTCGTATGGCCTAGTTAATGATATAACTGGACCTGTTTGTGCATGGGATACTGGACTGAGCAAGTCCTAAGGATCTTCAAAATACTCTTTATTATCAGCAAGAACTAATACATAGAATAAGTTTCCCCAGTGTGTCTTTTGGAAAACATCATAATATCACGCTGCAGGGGAGAGCACCATCTGCTCAGAGGGAAGATTGTAGGGCCACAGAGAAGCTGATACACACATTATTACACTAAATTACAAAGGAGAATAAATCATCTCGAGGTGTTTCATTTTGGAGATGTCAGCTTTCCAGCTAAGCAGGGACAAGCCTAGGCAATGCTGGATGAAAATGATGTTCTAAAGACGTTCATGTTGCTCTGGAACTACGTTTGTAAATGCGTATTAGCTATAACAGGAAAACAGCGTTTCATGATGTAGATTCACTCTGTTGTAGCTGGCAGCATAGTTTATACAGCCTTTTGCAGGGATCTAAGCTGGATTTCAGAAAGAAAAGAAGATCTGGCATTGCCTGTTTAAGAAAAAGAGATCAAAATTACAAAGTGTTGAGATGAGGGTGTAGGGAAAAGGAAAATGAAGGAAATTAAAAAGCAGGAGAATACTAAAGAAGTAGAAGGGGGATCTGATTGGCTGTGAAAAGCAGTTGCTGGCCTCTCGAAGCATACAAAGAGGAGTATGGGAGCCATAAGAGAGAGCAAGTGGGATACCATTTGTGTCATCATTCCTGCCACCTGGGGCCATCCCGCTTTGATAGTGTTTTGTATCAGCTGCAAACAGTATGCAAGGCAGTGGAATCATGCCCATGAGTACCACAAAGGGAAGCGTGTAAGGTGCCTGGTGCAAAGATTGAGTGTAAAACCCCCAAGGAGGAACAAAGCCTTTCAATGAACTTTGGGGTTGGGGAAAAGAGTGAAACTGTCAGCATTTCAGTACACTGGTTATTCTAGCAAGCCTTCAGGGCAGTTTTAAGGTTACTCCAAAGCAGTGCAAGAACCATGCAGTCTGTACATTTGCACCTAAGAAGCTATGAGCTGTAGATCAGTTGTCTTCAGAAAGAACAAGAAGCAGCTAGAGGCAGAGACCTCAAATCTATAGTTTACTCTGGGTCTAATTTCTTCTAGCTCCAAAGAAATCAAAGGACACATGCCTTCCCCCTCAGCTAGGAGGCAGAAAACTTCTCCACTGGCAATTTGCAGCTATATACCAGCCTCTGTAGTCTGCAACTTTGCAAAGGGTAGGAGAGACCCCAAAGTGTGGTCAGTGATGCAGTGTTTTATTTTTGGCTGGCTTTGGAAATTATTCTGTGCTGAAAAATTGATTTGTACCACATGTTAGAGCAGACCTGTGAAGATGACTTTGTCTCCTAAGTGATCCACTGATGAAGCAATGAGGAAAAGGATTTGTTCTGTTCAGAATGGTAAGAAGCTTGGGCCAAACTGTCCTACTATAACACTGATTGATCTTTTTACGTAGCAAGTCATACCAGGGACAGTCCTAGGAATAGTTTTACTCTGAGGCATGTTAGCAGACAGAGGAAAATGCTGAGGACTGTTCTGGGGTGGGGGAAGTGGAGATTTCTTATGAATTATCCTTGGATGGATTTCATCTCAGAAATGACAACTTTGGATTTAGATGATAGCAATGCCTGGAACCATGCCCTGGGCAGGATATCATGTTCTTTACCAGAAAGTTCTTCACCAATTATCCTTTTTGAAAAGCTTAAAAAATTGGCTATTTAATAAACATTAAGAAAATAACAAAGGGATGGGAAGAATTATCTATAAAGTCATTATCTTGTCTCTTTAAGCCTTGATGTCAGCTATAGTTACTCACTAGTGTTTCAAACCACTGCAAAATATTAGGAAATCAAGCACTGCTAAATGATATTAGCAGCTTCCTCACAGACTGTATGAGTTGCACAATCCAATAGTTGTATTCACAGAGCTGAAAGAAAAAGCAGTCCTGGGGACAAGTATTTTGCAGTCTGATTCACCAGCAGCATGATCATTTTGGACATTTGTAGTAATTTCTGACCTCAGCCAACAATTGCGTTCTTCTTTTATGTGCTCCTGCCTTCCTGATGAGGCAGGCATCTTGGTTGTTTAATGGGACCTGAAGAGCTTTACTGGCAGCTCAGTGTAGTAAGGTAATTCAGAGTGGATGTTAGGTACCTGGTAAACACCAGACATAATTATTGGCTTGGCAGTTGTTATGTAAACAGTTCTGACATCCTTCCAACCAAGGGAGAAAGCTCCAGAAAATATACTGAACTGTAAAGCGGGAACAGAAATCTCTATCTCCATCTCAAGCTAGGCCTTTGTAATCATGCCTTCAGCACCAAAAAATACAGATCACATACCTTAAGTAAATGGTTCTCCTGGAAAGAAACATACTGTATCAAGGGACAGCAATGATAACATCCCATTGAATGTCACAATATTCTAACCAGCTCGGGAGAATGATGAGATCCCACCAGAACTGAACTCTTGACAGTGACTTTTTAAAATATCTCAGAGGACCACATTTTGGTCTTCCCTATTGTCTTACCCAGCTACGTGGAGAAATGTGGGCCAGCTTCCTGCATAAATGCACTAGCTTTTTTTTTTATCTGCAGGACTGTCTTACCCTGTCCCTGTCTTACAAACTGCTCCTTCTGACCAGTCTCGCTCATAAAGAGCAGTTCTAATGAGTAACAGTGCTCAAGGCAACTGTAGCATCAAGTAGTGATGCTATCTTGCCTCTCAAAGAGAAGTCCCAGGAATGCTCTGGAAGACAAGCAAACAATGAGGCTATCTTGCCTATGTTCACACTACAGCTTTGCAATATGACAGGCTAAAGAGTCATGCTGATTTAAGCTTCAGCCTGTTAACAAGTCTGCAAAATGTGGGAACTGGTGCTTTTCAGTTAAAGGCTTTTTCTGGCATATAGGTCTAAAGGAAGCTGAACCCTTGTACAGTGGTCATGAGAAAAGCCAGTAGCCTTTACTCCTCAGCAGCTCCATGTACATATGTGTTTTTGGCAGCAGGAGCTGGTTTCTTATTTCCCATTCTAAACAGGCATGCCTGCAGGGAGCACAGGAGCAATGTGATGGAGAAACAGTGGCATTGCTCTTACTTTCTTGGCACAGCTACCAAAAAAAAGCCAACTTGACAACAGTGAGGAAGAATTCTGTCCCTTTACGGAAGCTGTAATAGCTGCTTTCCACTGGAGAAAAAAAAAAAAAAGAAACAACAACAAATAAACAAAATGATGGCAGTGCTTGGAATAGGAAAATTAAGGATCAGATTTATTTTTATTTTCAGAATCTTTTCCCTAACTTGAATAGGACTTATTTTTAGCCCAGAGAGACAAGAAAGGGCTTGGGGATTTTCTTACACCCGAAGTTGTCCACTATAATTATGCAGTGTATGCATGGTTTATTGCATGCAGGCTGCAAATGGAAGTATTTTTACTACCCATTATGGAACTCCTTGACTTATTACTGAGAATCTTTATGACAAGAAAGGGGGAAGAAAAAGCGCACCCTTAGAATGCTCTACATTGGGTGTCCATGGTCAGGTGAGAATACTAGAAACTTACCCTATATGCCTTAAAACTGGGATTAAAACTGTGTCTGGGCTGTGCCAAGTACTGATGGCTGGGCTCATTCCTCCCACAGCAGAAAGAGGAGGCAGGGAATGGGGGCAGTGTTAATACTTTCTTCCTTTTTAAAACATGTCGGTCAGTTAAGGGCAAGGGCATCTCTAAGAACCATCTCAACTCATAGTTTTATAGGACAGAGAAGGACGGAAGGGGATTATTTCAGAAGCAGGGAAGGGTCTGAAAGCTATATTCAGAGGCTGATTGGAACATGGTAAGGCCAGCCCTAGAAACATCAAAGGCTACAGCATGGAGTTAGTTCATACAGCTTCGCCAGCTGGATTAAACCCATCATTAGGATGCAGAATAAAGCCTTTCTTCTTGGCAAACAGGAGCAAGAAACAGAATGAAAATGGAAATTGGTTCCGAGTCCTGAATTCCCTATTCAACATGAGAACCCTTATTTGCGTAGGAACTCTAGTTTGCCTGGCATTGTCTGAAATAAAGGTAACAGGAAATTTCAGGGCAGGTTGAGGTCAAGGTCTCTTGCTCTGGGGACAGCAGGCCTTGGGAGGACTCTTGAGCCAGAATGCCCTGTCCTGAGAAGAGAAGAAACAGAGGCGGAAAGCATTTGCCATGGGGTACCAGGCTACCATCTCTCCACAGCTGCATCCTCCACAGCAGGCAAACTCAACCCTGAGACTTCAGAAAAAGCCTTTCTCAGTTTGAGATGACCAAGCAGTTGTCACACAGTCCAGAGTCGTTGATAGTCTGATACCTGAGTAGATGCTTAAGTAGATGCTTGAGCAGAGCACCATGATCACAACACTTGCTTTTTCATTTTTCCCTAATATATCTTTTGAGGAAGCTACTGCTCTGTTTCAGAGTTTTGCAGGCGAGAATTTTTGACACTTGCCACATCTCTGACAGCAGAATTATTTGCATTAAAGTCCACGGAGATCAGATAGAAAAGCCTGAATTGGATTTCAGTTGTGTCAGCACGGCAAGGAGACACTACGAGGAGTGTGCGGGTATGGTGCAAATTCAGCTTAAGATCAGGAAGAAGTCCAAGAATTTCAAACAGGAATTAAGTTTCTCTCCTTACTATATCATCCTAACAAAGCATTCCTATGTGTAAAAGGGTATTTGTTGTTTGTTGCCAGGCTTTTACACAGTATTGTTTTAGGAGAGGAGAAGAAAGAAAAGATCTCACTCTATTGGTTAGCATCTCATAAGTTCATAAGTTCATAAGGTTGGAAAGGACCTATAAGATCATCTAGTCCAACCATCCTCCTATCACTATCTCTACCCAACTACTAAATTAAGTCCTTTAGCACCTCATCTAAACGCTTCTTGAACAGCGCTAGGGATGGTGCCTCAACCACCTCCCTAGGCAGGCCATTCCAGTGCCTGACCACTCTTTCAGAAAAGAAATGCTTCCTCAGGTCTAATCTAAATCTTCCCTGGCGCAACTTGTGGCCATTCCCTCTCGTCCTGTTTTACAATCTGTTTTACAATTTCTTGTAATTTATTTTTCCTTAAAAAAAAAAAAAAGAAAAAAATCCTTGGAATGCAGTCAGATATATTTAGTTTAAGCATTTCTTGGCCTTAAGCATGACTGATTGAAATATTAATGGCTGTTAGAAATGTGCCTGCACTCCAACTCCTGTTGTTGAAGCCTATGGATCATTGCATTCCCTCAGACCGGAAACAAATATTCTTCTACTGTCTGCCACAGTAAAAAGAGAGAAGAGAGCACTAGTGATCAGCAATCTGTGCCTTTAATCATTTTATTAATATTGCAAATTGCAACTGACAGAACAATTAGGGCTGCACATTACTCCAGGAAAGCAGCTTAACCAATGTTGATGATCCCATTAAAGAGATGGAACTTACTTTAACAGAGGAAAAAATAGGTTCCTTGAGGTTTGTCATTACAGTGATTTCCATACACCCCACAGTGATTCACACACCTTTAAAACTATGCTTGGAAACAGGTAAACAGATAGATAGACTTGCATTGGGATGATAAGGGACTTAGAAGTTTTCTGATTCTGTCACAAAATGTCTGTTGTTTAATTTGTTTTACCTGGCCTCAGCTCTTTCCTCACTGAGATAATCCCCAACTTTCCCCTCCTCCAAAGTGAACCCCTTGGATTTCTCTGACTAAAACTCTCATATCTCTCTGGCTACCTTCTGTTGCTCCATCTCAGATCTTCTACATCCACTTAACATTAAGGGTTGCTGATTTTCTTCTCTCTTTTATCCATTTTTCATCAACATAAATCCATTGACTCTAATGGGATTGTACCTGACTTACTCCAAGAAAACCAACCTGAAAGAATCAGGCTCACAGTGTCCAAAGTCATATTCAACATTCTAAAAGTGGACATTTTATTTCTGTTTTCTACATAAATAACATTACTTTGACCTGACCTCGCGAGTCACAGGGAAGACAGCACTGTTGCTGTAGACCTAAAAGAGATACTGAGCATGAAGTGATCTCCCTTTAACATTTAAACTGCAGTGCTGTTCAGGAAACTGTGTAACTGATTTTAAAATAATTATAGCCATAGATGTATTTTCCAGTTCTTCTTTTTGCTCTTAGAAAACAAACCAAACTTTAGTTTTCTTCTTCTTTTTCCCCTATAAACTGGAAAATACTTACAATATGTTCTGGCAAAACTGAAGGAAATATCAAACAAAAAATACCTCTTGGAAGCCAGAAAAAAACAAAGATTTACCATGATGTTTTCCCAGTGTGAGGTTTGCTATTCATATACAAGAAAAGGGCGTCAACTTTAATGTATGTTATAGAAGACAGAAATATAGGCGCTGAATTAAATATATCCTAGCTTAAGCAAAAGTCCAGTGTATGGCCACAAACATTAGAAAGTAACAATATTTCATCCAACTGCTCTATTCTTTCAAAAATCTAACTAAAGTATTCCCCTCAAAATAAAGATCTTAGTGTGTATATTTATTTATAAGTATCTCCTTTCTCTGTTCTATTACTACATCCAGCCTCCATTGTTTACACTAAGATGGAAGACTTATCCTATTGCTTATCCTCTACTTCCTTTGTTGTTTGCTGCTTGTGTTACATGGGTGAAATTTCTACACTGGAATTATAAAAGCAGAAGAATGTGAGCTTTCTTACGTCCCTTGACTGTAGTGTAAAGCCTGCCAAAACTAGGGTTGAAGTTTGCTGGAAATTTAATTAATTTGAAATTTAGGTTGGTTCTGAATCAGATGGGAATGTTTCCTTCTTTCTTTCTTTTTTATTTCCTTTCTCTCCTGCAAACAGCAATATTATATCACTGAGTAACTGCAAAGAGCTTCAAATTTCCAGTCCCTAAATGACCAGCTACTGGCAGGAAAAGGGTTGTTAGCAGGAAAGCCTGCCACATTAGCCATTAAGTCATGAGCACTCAATTTTCAGAAGCCCAATTTTTACCAAAAACATATCAGAAATCTGTGCAGTCTGGTAATATGTGGCATGATGTTCTGAACCAGAACTTTTGGGGGCTTATTTAGTACGTAATACTAGCCCTTTTCTGGTCTTCTGGGAGAAAAGATCAAGTCTTACGAGCTAGTTCTGAAATCATATAAATCTAGAGGTCTTGTAACTCAAAATAATCCATTTAATAATGTATGGAAGTACCATGTCACTATAATTTAATTTTCCTGGTGAAGGAAATACAATTTCAAGACAGAAATCTATTTCTGAGGCTGGCACAAGTGCAGAAAAGGTTTTGAAGTGGTGAGATTTGGTGCATATTGACTATTCTGAATTAGAATTTTAAACTCTTTAGCACTCAAGGCATTGTGTGCCTTACAGCCAGAACACCGCCAAAACAGTGGCATTGTAAGTCATACTTTCTGTCTTCGGACAAATATAGTCTCAGTTATATTTCACTGTTATTACTAGAATCATCCAGATTCAGCTGGAGCTCTAGCTCAGTGGCTTTAAGTTTTGCATACTGCTCCTTTCAGTCTGTAGATATTATGCCTGATAACTGGCACAGGCTGCCCAGGAGACGTTCAAGACCTGCCTGGATGCCTACCTGTGCAACCTGGGCTAGGGAGCTGATTTGGCAGGGGGGTTGGACTAGATGATCTCTAGAGGTCCCTTCCAACCCCTATAATACTGTGATTCTGTGATAAAGCCTTTATCACAGCATGCATTGCACTATATTGCACAGTTCCTACTCCTTCTTGCTCTTTAAAGCCCTGTTAGATGAAGCCACTTGCTCAAGCCTGAAGAAACAGAAACACTAAACAGACATAAAACAGGTTTGATCAGACTTCATCAGCATTCAATTGGCAGAAAAAATCATGTGAATGACTATACATACAGTGAGGAGCATCAACATAGACAGAATCAACTAGTTTTTTGTTCATCCTGACCCTAAGACTCTGTCATTTGCAGTGCCAGTGCTTAATTTCAGATGGCTATTAAGGAAGACAGACATCCTAGGACTAACTCTGGCTAAAGTCCCAAATGCAGGCTTCAGCTGAGGTATGTGCTGTTAGAAGAGAACAGCTGTTCCATACAATGGGAAATAGCAGACAGGTTACTCTCTCTCTAGAAAAGGCTGGTCACTTAAAAGATTTCTTGTATGCTGTTCACCAGCTCTGATTCTGTTTTACACTTTTGCATGTAGATATAAAGCTCCGACAATATTCAGTGGAAATCTTCACAAACTGCACAGCAGATCTTCAGAAATGCTACAAGTGCATTCTCTGGAACTATGTTTGACTCGACCTACTTATCAGTGACACTTCCTAACATTCAGAGGCCTGCATTAATGACAACCCTGGAAGATGATCATACCACAGTGTCTGTACTCACAATTTTCACAGCGACTCCCAGTATAGCCAGCGAGACAGGCACATTTGTAGGTACCACTTTTGTCTAGAATGCACGTTCCATCGTGAAGACATGGAGATGAAGAACAAGCTGTAAGAGAGAAAGAAGAACATTCATGATGTCTCAAAAGAATGGGGTTCTCTCTCTTCTTCATTATGGTTATGTCTGGGAGTAAATTGCATGTTCTAGTAAAAAGTGAGGAAGATACCATAAGCGGCCTAGTGCTTGTTAAAAAGCCTTTTGCTCTCTTACGTTCACTGAAAAGGAGATCTTCTAGAAGTGGGAAGTTCTTTCCCCAGCATTCATCATTTATTCTTATCATTTTTTCTCACTGTCCAAACATGAGAAAGGTTTATGGAAGAAAAATAATTTACATCAAACTCCAACAGTGTTTAGGCTTAGCCTAAATTAAAGAAGTATAATGTCAACCTCCGTTTCTCCTGCCATTCATCTCGGAGTTAGGGTGAGTTCCAGGATGCATAGTTCTGTACTATTACATTTAAAGCATTCTCTCTGCTGCAGTCTGGAATGACAGATATCAGAATCATCAGTTTTCCTTGCAAATACTTCATTTGAAGCGTGATCTTTGAGTTGTATCCAGATGATGACAAATGAGAGATATATAGATGCCACATTTGGACATCTCTAGGGGTTTCATATAGTGATGTAACTGCAAATTGTGTCTTTGTAGCCATTGAATATCTCCCAGATCTCTTTGCAGACTAAGGTCCAACTAAGGACAAAAATTTGTTCCTGAAGAGGAAATATATATATATATATATATATATATATATATATATATATATATATGTGGCAACTGTACTGTGTCCAACTAACCTAAAAAGTCACTAAGAAAGGGAAGGAGAAGAAAAGCTTGTAGAAACTGATAGCTGTGGTCAGTGGTTTGAAGCCTGGGGATTTTCAGCTTTGTCCTCACCCCAGCTTTTCTTCATAACTCTGTGAATGAAGGTAAGTGCCAGATACTGACCTAGAAAATGCCTGATACACAAGAGCAATGGATATTTTTTCTTTTTAAAGGAGTCTTGATTGCCTGGCTTCAAATACCATGGGACAGTGCTACAAAACATTAAGGCCCGTATGTTGTGTCAAAGATCACTACATTATGAGTACAGAAAGTAAAGTGCTATTGAAATTCAACAACAGGCTTTCATCTAAACAGATCTAACATATGTCTAATCCCTAGGAGATCCTGATGCCTCCCCATCTGGCCCTCCACCCTTCTCATATGAAGTCTGCTGAGTGTCTTCGTGTCACTCATGCCAATTACTTGCTTCCATTTGACAATTGGCATGGGATGAGTGACAGAGCTCAGGGACCTAACACCTGCTTCCAGATAAGGCAGCACAGCAGGCTGTGTGGTTTCTTCCTTTAATAACTACACATTGAGCAACCTTTATAAAGGGCAATATAAGCTTTGGAGCTTATTTTGTATTAATCAAAATCTTTCTGGCTGTTGAACCAGTAACCTCTGTGCAGTCAGTGTCACTGCTTCAGTGGGCTATGCCTTCTAAGTCAGCACAAAGCTCAGCGGAAGGAAAACAGAAAGGGAAGCACAAGCCACCTTTCCAGTCCTGTCCATTACACCACTGAGATGCTGGCAACACCTGGTCGTCTCCATGTCCTGAAAGCACAAATGCTGTTGCAGCTCTCACCACCACCATGGGCTATTGCACTAGCAAACCCTGTACAGCCTTTTCCTGAGACCTCAGCTTTCCACAAGGCTGTGCACAGAGGGAAACCTCAGGGGAAATGCTTCAGTTTGTAATGCTGTTGCCAGAGCTTTCGATCTTGTGCTGCCCTTGCTCTCAATGCTACACTGCCCCATGCACGCTGTATTCTTCCCCAGAACTGTCCTGCTGGCCAGGTTAATGCTTCACACAAAGGGACGCTGGGAGTGTTTTAAAAGCCTTTCACTGCAGTTACACATTAGGCCAGAACAGCCTCATAATAAAGCGTACAATGAGACCTCCTCACAAACTCTAAGAAGCCCTTTGCAACATGCTCTGTGTGGATTACCACACTTGCAACCACCCAGTCTCAGAATAATTACCACTAAAAATGGGGCGGAAATAAAGTGCTCAACAGTATTCGAATACCAAGTGTTCCCTGCTGGGCAGAGAAAACAGAATCAATTCAGCTTGTGCCATATGGAAAATGTTAGTTTCCTGAGTGTAGGCAGCCCTTATGCAACATAGCCCACACCACAGTCATTTGTTCTATATCACCTCTCCTGCTGTAAGCCCAGGCAAACTATCAATAGCTTACGGCTGCAGCTACATTACTAACGGGTATACTAAAGGTAACAGTTGAAGGATGGGACAGGCTAAGGAATGGCACAGGCACTGCATGCAGAAGTATGCACATTTCAGATTGCTGGTTGCAGCCCAGATCGTTGCTAACAGCTGATCTGCAGTAGGTTTGTGTATTTATAAAAGGATTATATAAACTAACTAAACTTACTGATCCAGATATTTATACTCTGGACAGCATCATGAAATGTGGGTCATCGGGGTGTGCAGAAGGCAAGTTACGCTGAGTCATAGGTCCTGCAGGGTTTCTCTATGGCAAAGCAGCTCTCTCTGATTAGTCTTCTGTGCCAGAAGTACTGACTAAAATTCCCTTCATAGCTAAACAAGGAAAATCCACAGTGGGTGTACATACGGATTTAAATGCAGTGGCAAAATGAGGAGCAAGCTACGCTTTCTGAGTTATTTAGCAGCCTGTAAAAAAAAAATAGAGAGCAATGCGGGGCACTCAAGCACTAAGCACTAACAAAAGCACTGGAATTCTACAGCCCTGCTTCTGTCATTCATAATACTTAGTTCATCACAGAATGGGAAAGGCCTCCATTTTCCCTTTCTTGAAGGAAAGAATCTGTTCTTTGTACGCGCTTTATTTGAAAAGCCCTAATGGTATAATACATGAGCCAACACCAGAGGCATGTCAGGGCATTTTCACTGAAGTAATTATAAGGCTTTGCATCAGGTTTCTGCTAACTGAGACAGTCACTCTGCTCCTGCATACAGCACTGAGAAATTCCACAATTGCAAAGATATATGTGCCCCTTCCTCTGTTTTCTTCTGCTCTCTGGTTTTCATTCTCAGATTCTCATAGAAAATTCCCACAAAACAGCAGCATTTATGTGCTCACCAACGTGCTTGCTCTTCACACAGGTAGAGGGAATTTACTCTTTGTTAGGAGAGCCTTGTGTTCACATGCTTTCTGATGGCTTTTGAACCTTCTCTGTGCTGACTTTGTGTAAGCTGCTGTAGGCAACACAGCATGAAAGTTTTTAATGAAGCAAAACAGGGAGAGAGATTAGTGAAATTGAATTAATGAGAATGAGTGGCATGTTCCACTTTTTGGATTATTTTACCTGTAATTTCTTCAAAGACAGCATGAAATCCATCAAAGTTCTTGGATCCATCAGACTGGAAAAGGACATGAAGTGAAGACCCAGTGCTTCGGATGGGAGCTGGCCTTTCATTTCCACAGAATTTCTTAATTACTCGGCTGTCCAAATTGTCCCCATCACGGACCTCCACATAATCATACTGGCACATGTAATCAAACTCCAGGCTCAGCATGGGAAACCTTGGGGAATAATGACACACGTTCAGGCCTCTTACTCTCCCCTGTGCACCCCAACTGATGTATTTTGAAGTTTGTTTATGCTACTGCCCCCCACCCCTGTGAATTAACAGGTACTGATGATTCTCGCTTCGCCTCAGTTTTTGCATTATGATCCTTGAAAGTGACTTCACAGAGTTGCTCCATGAAGAAATTCAAGTGGCTAAACAGTGAATTGAGGTCATACAGTCTGTTTGCACACATCAGGACCCTAACCAGATCACAGTGTTAAAACTTCCATCTACAGTCAGATGCCGTAGGGGGCTTTTTTTTTTTCTTGGCTGTTCACTAAAAAATTGTTCTATTTTCCCTAAGTAGAGTCCTAAGTACTGAAAGTAATGGTATCAAAGACCAAGGATCAAAAGCTGTTTACACTGAAAGCCAGCAATTCCGGGTACAATGAAAACTCAGGTATGTGACAGAAGGAGAAAGTGACAGAGAAAGGGAATCTGAAACAGTACAGAACATCAGAAAGCAAAATGGTAGTAAACCCCTCATGTCTGGCACTTGACCTCCTTTTAATGATAGAAATAAGGGACAGCAGAAGAGAAATATTTAAAGCTTTTCCCCACAATGTCTGTCTTCCCTAGCTTTGATCCAGCCACTGCACAAGGCTCTTGTTCATTAACAGCAACGTTATATGCTGCTGTTTGAGTTCAGCGGGGCACAGAGCCAAAGCATGCCACTAGAATATGAATGAGAAGCAGAGTGAGAAACACCAAGGGATTCTAAAGAATAAGCAAAGGCTTGGGACGGCTGGCCTAGGTCTGGTACAGAGGAAAACAATTAGAAGATCTGTGCCTGGGAAAAGACCATGTTACTAACTGCAGATCATTTTGTAAATGAAACTCCTAATATTCTCAATCTTCTTGAGAACTCCTAATTCTATAGACCATAGTATTTAAGATTAGGTCAAATCTCCCATGTTGCTTTTTCCAGTGCTGGCCTAGAGGTTTGGAAAGACCACATTTTCACACCAAAGAGACGAGCCAAATTTTGGATCTACTGCCAGAGATCTCACAGTCTGAAGAAGCAAACGAGTACCAGAGTCTATTATCTTCTCTTTTGCAGACTTGGACCATGAGGAAGCCCCTGCGTTATGTGAAATTACCTTTCTTTGTCAACTCATGACTGACCTAAAAGGCCTCTTCACTCAATAGCCTTTGTTCAGACAATACAGTTGGTTTTAGAGCGTAAGGAGTTCACTATACAAAGAGAAATGGATGAGCAGTTGTGGGAAGCTACATCAACAGAGCAGAGCCCCTTTTTTCTTTGAAATAATCTGGTGGAATGTAAAGTAAGAAAAAAAAAGACATCTGCTTTTAAGATGCGTAAGAGATTTATTCTCCTTAGCTCTGCATAAAATACATGAGTTGAAAGACTAAATCCTAGTTCTGTCAGATTTACCAGAGACATTTACACAGGCATCAGGTTGTATACTACATCTTCAAAACATTATTTCACTAGCAGGTCAAACCTTATGGACCTACCCTTATGGAAGTTATAAAGCAATACAAATTAACCCATTTGTAGTAGAAATGCTAAATCACAGTCTGAAAAAGTGATTGAGCACCTGGTGAGAAGGCAAGGCCAAGCCAGGGGAGCTCAGGTGTATGCAATGTACCTGAGCGACCAGAAGGGGTGAAGCCAGGATGCACCCCTACCCAGACCTCATTTAAGGGTTGGCAGTGAAGGGTGAGGGTATCTCACTGGAGTTCTTTGCCTAATTGAGGTCTTCTAAAGGTAAGTAGTGTTTTTCTTTTGCTTCTGTATCTGCTGCATTTGGCTGCAGCAAACAAAGACAAGCTTGAAGACTTTGCTACCCTGCTATGATTGTTGTGTTTTCCATCATATTCTAATGTTACACCAGTCATCCTTGTCACACTTATCAGGTTGCAGTTTATTCTGACTCAGTCCTAGGGGTATTTACTGGCTCTCTGAGCTGTTACACACATACTTAATTTTAATCATAAATGTAAGTATGCCAGGAATGTTTCTGGGGTGCCTGCCATGTAATCAGAGAATGAACTAGGATGACCATGTTAACTCTCTGTATAGTATGGTATACAGATGCATGGGCATATTCTATCTAGCAATACATTCTTCAACAAAAAAACTATTGGGACGTATTACACAAGCTGAAGGCACAGAATGGGAAATCTGTATATATTTTTAATTTCTGTGCTCTAAAAAAATGATGAAAGCAGAATGTAAAATATGAAAGCTATTATCTTTTATTTAGTATAGAAGAAAACACACTGTATTGATGATATGAGTTCCCAAGATTAAGATTCAGAACTGGCAGGTCGAAAAACCTGCTAAAGCCATTCAAAACGTTTTGGTTGAGGTTTGTAGAGTCCTGTCAACTACTCCACAATGTATATTGCTGTTGAAGTCAGTTACTGTCTATGTAATTAATCTTAT
The DNA here is from genome assembly GCF_038088225.1 of Cyrtonyx montezumae. Classification (NCBI taxonomy): domain Eukaryota; kingdom Metazoa; phylum Chordata; class Aves; order Galliformes; family Odontophoridae; genus Cyrtonyx; species Cyrtonyx montezumae. The sequence continues at coordinate 39,503,728 of NW_027071826.1, read as the reverse complement.
GTCCCTTACCTGTAAATCTGTGATCATATTAGCCAACAGAATTAGGATATAAAGTTACACATTTTAATTTAGTGCTACTGGTCATCAGAGGCAAAACAGAATGAAAAGTACTGTACTGTCTTCATTACTGTTTGCAGTGGGAACGCGTTCACCAGCCCTTCTGATAAAAGCTTCTAGCTAAAGGAAAAGATTTAAAGCTACATCCCTGCTGGGGTATTAACAAAAAATGATTGAAAGCTGTGAGTTACTTCTACTGTGGAATGACATCCCTGTTGTGGCTTGGGCTGAGGGAGCCTGTACAACTCAAAAGAAAAGAAAGGCTGGAAAAAAAAAAACTGATAAAACAAACTACTACTGCAGTCTGGATGCTATTTATCAAAACAGCTCTGCTTAGTCAACCCACAAAGGACAGCGTGGCACAGCTTCAGGCAAGAGAAGATTTATCTGTGATCCTGAGAGTTTCACTCTTCCTGCCCTGTGTAAGCGGAGACAAAACACTTTTATCCCCTTCTGTCCTCATCCCTTGCCCTTGCAAGCCGTTAGAGCAACAGCAAACAGAACTTGTGAGGAACACACAGAGGGAAGGAAGAAAGGAGTTATTTTGTTACCACTGATGCTGATTCAGCACAACACACTGCGTTAGACCTCTAAGCAGCTAGCCCTCCCAGCGAGAATCAGCATGCTCATACAGAAATGCAGTGAATGCAAAGGTTCAGCATGGATGGTAGGCGAAGGAAGACTATTCTAGAGGCCTACTCTTCTGTTTAGGTATGACTTAAAGAAGTTTCCAGCTAAATGTAATTTTTTTTCCCACAGTACTTATTATCTGCTGAAGTACCAGTGACCAGTTTGAGGTGGCCCACCTTGAAAACCTCAGCTGATTCTAAATACACTCCAGGATTTCCTCATGCAAAGAAGGTATAGGTCCTTGCATCTGTTTGACCTAGGGATTTCCTACTATGCCTTCTGCCACACAGGGTGGCAGGATTAAGCATGGACTCTTAAGACAGCTCCCAGTCTTTCCCTAGAAGTGTTGTCCCATCTGCTGGAATCCCTAGGCACTCAGATGTCAAGCTTAGCTCTGGGCTTTATGCTTCTCTGAGGCAATCTAGCTCAGATAAATGTAGCTGCTGACACCAGGAGGTTTGTGGCTCAAGTTTCCCTCTTACAGCCTTCTACAGCTGAACTATAATATTCAGCCACAAGGAACTGGTGCTGAGTTTGTTTAACTGTCAGCAGTATGGATATGGGGAGAAAGAGAGGCCCTCCCTGGAGGGTGCCTCTCATTCTAAATAAATCCCTTCATCTTCTGGTAACAGTAAAGGTCAGAGCAAAATGCATGCATCATGCACAAGATTTACATCTTCCTTGCATACGTGGGTGGTCCTAGGGGTTTAGTAAGAAGGTCCTATTTTTCTAAAGACTTAGTATATGTTATCTTATTTTACAGCATTCTGCTACAGCATGTTATGGCAGGCATGACAGCTTGTTCTAGTGCTCTTTGTTAAAGTAGCCTTTTCTCCCTTTCTAGTACCTTGCACCTGTTGTGGTTGGCTGTCTTTACCCAGCAATGGGTGCATCCACTAGTGTTCATGAATGGGATCCATTTCCACACTCATACCTACCCTCATAGAAGCGAAGGCAAGCTGACAGCTGTAGATGTTGAACTTTTTAGTTGAAGAACTTCATGGTTGATAAAATTGCATTTAAAAATGTAAAAATACTGAATTATCATCTCCCTTAATCTGTTCTGTACATACTGGGCACCTAGCCAATGATGTATTTGAACTACAAAGTAGGTACAGCTGGTATTCACTGAGACCAAAGCAAAGTTGTGTCATGATGCTAAATGCTTTCTCGTAGTATTGCTTCCCTGAGTCTCCCTGTGTCTGAAGAATTATGTAGCACGTAATTCTCCAGCCAAGAGGCCCCAGCACTAACCAGGCAATAATTACAGCTGCTTATAACTACACAATAGGCTTGCATTTGCAAGTATGAATAAAAGGGTTGGAATGCCACAAGCTCTTCATTTCTGTTCAATTTATTTCTCTTCCTCTTATTAAATATTAAGTCTCTTTTAAGTATATAGAAAGAAATGTTTGTGAATGTAGTATAGTTCCTTTGCCTGGGCTCCAAAGCTGGTGAAATATTGATGTGAAGGCTTTAGCTACTGTTTTTATTATATTAGCTAGTGGGTTTTGAATGTGATTCCCTGCCAAGCTTCCTGCTGTGAGTGTGAGCTTCCTGCCATGCACATATGAAAACAGTGTTAATTACCCTAAAAGGGGCTTTCCTGCACTAGGCAAGGTACCTGATCAATAACTGTAAGCTTAAGTTATCTGGGAGAGAGTTCATAGGACAGCCCATCACAAGCTATGCCAGATGTGCAGTGGTGGTGCTTTGGAGCTCCCAGCTGTTGAGCCTCATTGACTCTGGGGAGTGCCTGCAACCAGCACTGGCTGAAAGTCATTATGACCTACCTTAATTCAATGTTAAATCCAGCTTGAACATGGATAGTCCATTCGCATCGTGCATTCAGTGGGTAACTCTCCAGCAAAATCTGACCTCGAGGAGCCCGAAAAACCTGTCCGCACCCTGGGGAACAAAAGAAGGTAAAAGGCTGCCTGAGGAACCTTCAAATTATACTTGAAGAAAATACAAGTGGGAACAAGATTGGAATGATGAGAGAGTTAGGAAGATACCCACTTTCTTGCAAGGCAGTAACTAAAATAATGGAACGGGCACACAAAGTCTATAAGGAGTTACGATTTTCCTGGAAGTATTATCTATGGGTCTTAATTGCCTCAAGAGAATTTTTACTTTCTTGCTTCTCCCTGCTTTGGAAAGCAGCCCCATGACACTATTTCTTACAACTATTGCTATCAGAAGGAAAGGTCCTGAACAAACAAGCAGACAAAGTCACAAATGGAAGAAGCGATATTGTCGTGGCCATCCTGCAGCTGTCTAGGGACAGTTGTTTTAATTCCTCATCTTGGATGCTGAGTGTATGTAGCCCACCTAGTAGTACACCTTCTGTAACTTCTCCCTTTTCCTCAGCTATAAAATATGGCTAACAGAATTTTTCTCCTGTGGAAGAAGGGAAGTTGTTTAGTAGTTTTCTGCAGAGCCTTCTGTGATCAGTAAATGAAAGCGCTAGCAAAATGTGCAGTTAAATGATTACGCACCACGCAGAGCTCACTTCTCAGTTTCTCCTTTCCTGACTGCCTTTTTTTGAATGGACTCTTGCACATAGCTACATTATCTAGTAAGCCTTCTGTTTCTTTGCTGGGGATGAGGCTGCAAATGTAAGCCAGAAACTGCAACTGAGTCTAATAGCACAGATGAACCAAGGGATTCCAGTAGTCTCCATGCTCCAGGTAACTAGGATAAGAGGAAGACAAATGACCTAGCAGATCTCCGTGGCAAGTCTCTCACTTTGTTTTAGCTCTTTAGTTCAACATAAAGCCCTGTTCTCTCCATTTTATGTCCAAAAAGGAATGCTACATTTTAAACCAGTAATGCAGGACCAGAATGCCCTATAGAAGTGGTGGATTTAACACTTGCCCCAGGTCCTGTCTTTCCTTCAAGAGAAGAGGGAGACAGTGACCTAATTTGGTGGAGTAAGCAAGCGTCCACAGTTCCCATTGATCTTAATGCCTGGAAATCAGTCCTGCTGCATCTCATCTATGAGGAGACGTGAAAACTGAGGGTCAATTGCTTCTTTTTCTTCTTAAGAGTTGGTTGCTCAAATGAAATACCCTTTGTTCATTTGCCCTCAGTTGCCCCTAATTAAGCAGGACCCAAGGAAAGAGAAATGCTGCTCGGAGCTGTTCCTCCCAAGTGTTTCATCCTCCTCTGTGGCTTGCTTCGTTCCTTGTATAAAAAGCAAGGATTAATGACTGTGCCTAGCAGCCACATTATGATTCAGCAAGGCCGGCAGGATCTGTTGTGGTGCACATGATAATGCTCCTTCCCACAGCAAGGAACAGGGCCTTGCGCTGCCGCTGGCTCCTGCCTCAAAAACAACCTGGGACAAAGCTGCTAGAAATCTTCAAATGGTTTGACAGGGGGGTGGATCACCTCAAAGGAAGTTTCCCTTTCACCCCAAGGGCCTTTTGAGTTTGCTGTGCCTCTAGCAAAGGAAAAACAAAGAATTGGTGCAAAGAGATACTTGTGTGCAAAGCATACTAAATGTGCTTTTCTGTTTGCAGTGGTACAGCCTGAACTCTCTGAACACTGATGCCAAGGAAATAGGCTTGGCCAGCAAAGCAGGTGGTCCCAAGGCCAAAGAGGAACTATTCAATGACTTTGTCCAAACGAACATTCTCAGGCTTTCTACACCCTCCTCTGCACAACACACCTGTGACTAAATCTGTGTTCCTGTATCTCCAGCCCTTCTCCCAGAGGCTAAGATATCTCCCTAGACAAACAGTTCAATCATCTGTTGATCTGGAGTCCTTTCTCTTCCCATTCTGAATTTGCAGGAGTCCTGGAAAGCTCTCAAGAATAATTTACATCCTAAACACAAACGCTGGCAAGTGCTGCCTCGTTTACAAAAAAAGGTTCCACTTTGGCAGGCTGTCAACATCCTGTTCCTGAAAAAAGGCAGCTTTCAGGGCCGCACTGAGATTTCCTCCGAGGCTTGTTACTAACAGAAAACAAAACAACTCGAGAGACCTCTGAGCTCCTGCCCACAGAGACCCATGGGTCTGTGGAGGGAGAGGTCCTGAGGAGACCTCTGGTAAGAGCCCACTACCTGCTGTTCCTGTGCTACAGTATCAGTGTGGGGCTCCTTTGAAGGTCAAATGGGCTGAGTGGAGGATGGCAGCAGAAATGCCACTGGCGCTCACATGAAGGCTGATGTGGGAAGGTAGCTGCCACTGTCACACCTGGTTGCTACCTGATGCTCGTGTCTGGCTGGTGTTACAGGACACACGTCATGTTTAGAGTCTCTAAAACTGCAGTTACTGCTGTCACAGGAGCCATGTTCAGACGGCAAGCAGTGGAAAGTTGCTGGGTAACGCTGCTTCCTTCTCTGCTCTTGAGCTTTGTGCAAATCTGAGCTGGAGTGTGCATGCTGTAGAGAAAAGGGTCCAGCAGTTGTTGGTTTGTTTTTGTTTGTTTGTTTGTTTTCCTTCCATTTTCAGATTCTGATGCATCTTTTAGGGTGTGATAGTCCAACCTTATGATGAGACCCACTAGGAAATGTCCTAGTACCTGACTAACTCCGCTTAGCGCACCGCTATTTCCCAGCGACATTCTCTTGGGCTCCTCTATACCATTTCTCTTTTTACCGAGCAGCCTGGTCTCCTTCTGCTGTTCCTCAGCCGTGCCCGCGCGCTATGCCAGCAGATGTATGAAGGGTCCTCCATGCACCCCAGCGCACCTGCGGGCAGGCAGGAACCGCTTCCACCACCGTACCCTCGGGACTGCGCCCGCACCCCGCCCGGCGCGCTGCCAGCCGTCCTCCCGCAGCACCAGGCACCACCTAGCGGCCGCCTCGCGAGGGAAATGGTCCCTGCAGCGCCTTCCCAGACAGCTCCGCCACTTCCCCGGGCGTAGCGCCCGCGCACGGCGGAGCCCGGGAGCAAAGCGCGAGGCGGGGGGCGATGCCGCGCGGAACCGCGAGGGGGAGGCAGAGGGCCGCGCTGCGGGGTGGGCGCCGCCGGCTTGCCGGGGCCGGGGGGGGATGCTTGCCGGCAGCCCGGCCCTGCCGCGTGTCGCCGCGTCGAGTGCTGAGGAAGAGAAGGAGACCTCGTGAGAGGTGAAGGTTGGGGACTGCTTGTCCTCAGCAGAGGGGCAGGGGAAGCGTGGGCCTTGCTGGTAGGCATGTCTGTGTATCTGCCCGTTGCCAGGCTGCTGCTGGCAGCCCTCCAGGCCAGACTCCACATGGTTGTGAGCTGCGAGCCAGCATCTGGCTGGGTATGGGCTGCTTTCTGGCTATGCTGCCACTGAGTGCCTGAACCTGCGTGGGAGCCCAAGAACTGTCTGCAGGTGTGGAAACTGGAACAGAGGAGCGCAGGAGCATGCTGTGATCACAGCTGTCCTGCGTGCTCCTCGCTGAGTGGAACAGACAGCAGCAGTACCTTCCTACTGCACTCTTACACTGAAGTACCCAGAACCATCTAGATAAGCCCTCTCAGTGCCATGCTACAGCCCTCAAAGGAGCAACTGGTAGGAAGAACACTCTCTCCAAGCTCTTCAGTGTTGCTAAAACCTCTTAACAGACTGTAGTGTGAGGCTGTATTTGCTTTAATATACAAAGGCCACCAATCTATTCAGGATTAGAGGAACTTATGATTCTCTATTGGCTGCTTTCAAGTGCTTGAGAAAAGCCTTTAAAGTTGCAGTGGAAATGCTAAGTCACAGCCTGAAGCAGTGATGGAGCACCTGGTGGAAAGGCAGGGCCAACCCAGGGGAGCTCAGGTGAATGCAGTGCATCTGAGTGATCAGAAGGGGTGGAGCCAGGATACATCCCTTTCCAGACCTCATTTAAAGGTTGGCAGTGGAGGTGAAGTTCCCTACCTATCTGAAGCTATTTGAAGGTGAGCAGTTTTTCTTCCTTTGTTTTTTTTTGTTTTTTTTTTTTTTTTTGTGGCTGCTGCATTTGAGCTTGTTCTTATTTGCTGTGGTCTAGGATTGTGCTACCCTGCTGCTTTTGTTGTACTTTCCATCACATTATAGCATTGCAGTATTGCAAAAGTGTTATCAGAAATCATGTTGTAAATTGTAAGGGTCTCAGTTTATCAACTTCTGAAGATAAAAGACTGAGTTAACCCTACTGCTAGAGCACGGCTTCCCTGTATTCTACTGTTTAAAACAATTACTTTACTTTGTTTGCTTTTATCTACTGAGTTGTTATGGGCTGTGTTGGATAGGAAGGCAGGTTAAACTGTTGTTTTAACATCTGTGACTTAGATAAGATAAGCATCCAGTGTGTGGAATAATGGACAGAACAGAGTAGGACATGTAGACCCTGCTTTCATTCATTTTGCTGAAATGTGAACAAAGAGGCAGTCAATAAAAATTGAGAGAAGGTTGGAGAAATGCTTCACCCACGGGGAATTAGTTAAGGAAGCGAAATCCAGCAGGAGGGGCTTTTGTGCATCACCTGAAATAAAGCCTTCAGCCACCACTAGTAGGGCCTGGAAAACACTATGTTTTCTGGTGCTGCCCTGGAGTGTGCTGAAACTGCAAGGAGGGGAGAGTATCGGGAGTTCTTGGGGCTGGATCTTCAACCCAAGGGTTGAGAGAGGACTGAGGAGAAGCTCTCTGATGTAACTGCTGCCACTGCAAATGTTTAAGTGTTGCTTAAGTCCTCTAGAGAATCAGTCATGCTGATGTATGTCCAAGAAATATAGAGACAAGGAGGTTTTCAGAGTCACAGTAGTTAAAGTTTTAAAATAAAAAATAAGTTTAGTAAGCTTCCGTGACTTGGGGCCCAGGCTGACTCCCAGCAGACGATCCTGGGGAGAGAGCTTTTCTCTGCTACAGGGAGAAGTGCTCATCCGCTCGGTGCCCTTTGGGGTTTGTCCTCTGCTGCTGCTGTGTTTTACAAAGGTCATGGTACCATACAGCTGGAAGGGCACAGTGTAGCTCTGGCTCCATCCCACTGCTCCCTGCCCCTGGCACGCCTCTGCCCACATAGGACACTTACTCATGCAGTCCCCTCCATACCAGCCGGCTCTGCACTCTGCGCAGTAGATGCCTTTGATGTAGAAGTCATCGAGTGTTCCTCCCCAGGAGCCATTACGGCACGACTTGCAGTTCTCAAAAATTGTGCAGCCTGAAAGGAGAGCCACTGTGTCAGAGGAAAGCACAGGTGAATAGCCCTAAGAGGAGAGGAGCAGCTGTGCTCTGTTCTGCACAAGAAATGCCAACAACATTAGTGACTGCTGTGGTGCTGACAGCTTCCCAGCTGTGAACCATACCCAGCCTCCACCCCTGAACCCTAGGCAGCTTAAGACTCCAAGATCTGGAGCCAAGCTCCTTGTTTGACTGGCCTGAGTCTCTAAATCACACTGCTTCGGCTGTAAATGCCTCTCGGGAGTCTGAGTGTGTATGCCAATGCAGGTCAGGCTCAGTCCCAGTGGTTCCAGTGTCTTCTGATGTGGCCCTGTTTCCCACTTTTCACTTTCACTGTGCCCTCTCCTCTCTAGTCAGACTTCTATTATTCCTTTCTTCTCTCTTTGGGAATGCATTTCAGCCTGGAGCACCTATGAGATGTTCCAGGTGAGTAGCCAGCTGCAGTATCATTCTTCAGCAGCTGCCAAGCCTACCTTGGGCCCTGAGCAAGGACAGTACTTCTGATAGACAAATCTCCTGGTAGGAGATGCTACCTGGTGCTAGAGTGCCTGGCCAAGTGCCCATTGCCCTCGCTGCTCAGCAGCTGTCTTCCTGTGACCTTAGAGTGGCATAAGCATACCTGGGTGTATTAAGCAGGAATCGCACTCGTTCTCTTCATTCCTGCAGCAGGGAATGGTGTAACCCACTTTTTCTTTCCGTCCTGGACAGATGCACTCAATTTGGTCGTACTCACAGCATTCCCTGCACATGATGTTCCATTCTGCCCCAGGGCAGTCCTCGTTGATCACTGTGTACTCTGCAAGAGGGGGAAGAGGGATAGAGGGGGGCAGAAAGAAATCCATCATCTGGAAAGGACGAAGGGATTATATCACATGAGACACTCTTCTTCCAGTCTAAGGTCTGACTGCAGCATTGTATACATGTGGATTATTTAAACTACCATGGCATGTTTTGTTCAGTTTGTGAGTTTGCTGTTCTCAAGGAGAAGGATGTTCAACAGGAAGGGGCAGCACCACAGCTGGTCTGCAGCCAGCTTCACTCCCTATTTTCACTCAGAAGTATATGGTGTTTTACAATTTAATTGCCAAAGGAAACAAAGTTTTCCATTATTTTAAAGGTTAATTTTGTCAGGCGTTTCTAAAATTGTAACATTATTAATGTTTTTTTATTAGCTAGCTTAACCTTATTTGCTGGTATTTAAGCTGTCCAAGACATACCCTTTTAGGAAAGGTCACTGTGATACTTCCAGGTGTGATGTCAGACAGTAGGTACACCTCGCTGCTAGCATGCTAAGTTGGAAAATGGAAATCTCATGAGCACGTGGGGTTGTCAGCATGTCTCTTACCCAGCTGACAGGCCTGACAGCTGCTTTCATGGAGTGCCATGTTAAGAAGTGAGAGCAGACTAGAAAGATGAGACATGAAGGAAACATGATGAGACTTTCTTTTTTTCTTCTCACCCCCTCACCCTTCATTTCTTTCTCTATTGTAGTTAGGAAACAGTCCTCTTTTCTTTTGTTTTCAGCTCTTAGTGACAGAGCTGCACTGTCATTGCAGCGAGCAGTACTTCTGTAAGCCTCACCACTCTCCTCTTTGTTGGGGCCCATACCCTAATTACTTCAAGTCCCTGCCGCTAAACTTTGCTGCTCTGCCCCCATTGATTCTTCATGGTCTCACAAAATCTGGTTCTTGGAAGCTTATCTTTTTCTCTGGTGACGTTTGCTCTATCAAAAAGGGGCTGCCAACTGTTCCTTCATTTCTTTCTCTTTGGTGGGAAATGAAACTAAGCCCTTTTGCACTCGTCAGGACTGAGCCTTTCCCAGCCTATTGCAGTTCTTAATTTGGAAGCAAGGCTGCTGTTTGTGCAAAAACATTTCTATTCCCTCCCAACTCCACAACAACTCTAAAAAGAAAAGTGAATCTGTCATTCAATAAAATCCTCTAATATTTTATGTCAGTAATAAATTCTTGCATCAAAATAATCTTAGAACGCTAAGATTGGCAAAAGGTTGTATGTCAAGATGCTTCTCATAGCCTTTTTTCCAGATGGGAGACTGAAACATGAAAGAGGTGAAGTGACTTTGCTCAAGGTCCCAGAGAAAAACAATAGTAGAGCCAGGAATTAAACTTGTGCCTTCTAATTCCCAGAACAGCAGTCAATCAACTTGGCCAAGTTGGGACTTCTTCTTCTATGGCTATTATTCTCTTATAATGAAGCAATTTATCTATGAACTATATCTGAATCAGATTCCACAGCAAATTGATTACACGTGTCTAATTAACTTATTAGAACTGACATTCAACTTGATCCATCTCATCAAACATGACTGGAAATAGCTGTTTCTGTGGCGTGCAGGGATGAGTGTCTCGCTTCTTGTTGAAGGAGGACTCCCCAGAGTCTGAGCAATAAATAACTACCCAACATTCAGGAGCTCTTGCAAAGCTTGCTTAAAATTTTTGAGTCACCCAGCTCAAGCTAGATATCCAATTTCCCTCAAGATTGCTGAGGCTTATTAATAAAATGGCTGTATCCTTTTGGACTGTAGCTGCAAATTTCCCAGGAGAAACTGCTATCTGTAAAATGATTCAAATGTTTACAGGCAGAGTTGCACTGGGCTGACTGAGGCATGTCTCCATCCTTGCAGAACTCAAAAGCTGTTGAAATAAGGCTATGATCAATGCAACATAACTTCCAGGTTAGCATTTCTCTGAGAGAGAGGATGTGCCAGTTCACCTTGAGAGTGCCGTTTCAACATAAATCATTCTTTGATACTGTGACACGTGTATTTCTGTGTAGAGTGTGTGCATACATGCATTTACTTTTATGCACAGAGCTTGTGCGTGGGCAAAAAGCAGATGTTGAGCTTAACACTTGAACTGAATGGGTCTACTCTAAGTATAATTTGAGCTTAAGATAACATGTTAAAAAAAGAGCAGCAGATCTTGGCCCTTACAGAACTGTAAAAGTACACTTGCTGTCACCTAGAAATGCTGTTTGCTCACTTCTTGCCTTTGTCTCAGTGAAGACAATGAAAACAGATTCTTTTTTGATTTACTGTCAATTGAATTCCCTTCCAGGTTCTCAGCTTCTGCAGCTTGGGCGATATATATAACTTTGACAGGGAAATTTGTGGGTCTGAGGTATGCGTGTTCTGTTTTGTGATCCTCTCTAGGATTCTATTCACAGACATTAAATCTATTATTCTGAAGTTTTGTGTAAGCTATCTTCTAAGGATATTCATGCAAAGTCTCAATGTATCCCTTTAATAATTTTAGGATCCCTTTTGTGTTGCATTTATATCCTGTGGCTGCTGAACAAAAGGCAAAGGAGCTCTTTCCTTCAGAAATGGAGGAAGGAAATGCACAGAGCAGCATGAGGTTGCATTGCTGAGCCTGATCTGAGCTCCAGTGAGGAAGAGACATGATCCTGTTCCCCATTGTGTGTCTGGGGAGTAGGGACTGTTCCCCACAGGCTGCTCCCTGCAGGCACAGTTGGCCACCTCAAAAGAGAAAAGTTAGAAAGGTGCTGGGGGAGATTTACTGAGTGAGCAGAATGCCAGTCAAGGATGGGGGTAAATGTGGAGCACTTTGTGGGCCTGACTCCAGTAATTGGCCAGAGAAGGCAGGCTGGTGGGCAGCAGCTGTGCTTCCTAGTTCTGCATACAGTCCAGAAAGTGGTTTGACCTGATTTTGGAAGAAGCAGGAAGAAGCTGCTTGACAACCCCTACAAAATATTTAGGTGAACACAACAAACAAGTCTCAGGACGGGCAAACAAACAGTGAATTAGTTTATGGGATTTTAATGATGGAAGAAAAGACCATTAAATCCAGGAAACGAACAGCACGTATGGAAGCAGCTCAAGACTGGAAACCAAGTGAGAAATATCTGTGCAGGGAAGGCATGCAAACAGCTGGGGAAGGTGCTGTGGGAATGCCTACTGTGCTTGGCAGCCTGGCAGAGCTTTGTGTTTTGCCTCTTGCCCCAAGGTCAGCCTGGGGAAAGTGTGCAGTTATCTGGTACTTCTCATGTACTTTCAGGTTTGGATGGCTACAGTCATGCTTTTCACTGACATGAGAACCCACAGGGGCCACTTGGCTCCTGCATCACGGGCACGTATTTCAGATCCTCCAGGCTTTCAGTGATTGATTCTGTAAGACAGAAGCAGGAGGGGATGTTCCCAGGCAGTGCCCATGTTTCCAAGGGTTCTAAGTGTCCTTCTTGTTGGCAACATCAGCCCAAGGGCTATTACTGAAAAGGCAGTTCAACAGACATGCCGCCACCTCCCATGCTCTCTTGTATTTACCTGAGGCTTTGGGAAGCCCTCCCTTTTAGCAGGCAGTCCCTGAGCTTTCTCCATCAAAGCCTGAACTTGTGTGATGAGCTGCAGTGAGGAGAGGTGATGCAGGAGTGCCTGCTTTGTTTGCATCAGCTGAGCATGCTGAATGCAGGTGAAGAGTACATACAGAGGAATGAGCAAGGCCTCAGCTTCTCCACTGGCCTTCAAGATTGCAAAGACAAAATGTTCAGCCTTTGCTCTTGATTTTGATTCAGCTCTGTGTTTGTCTTTGTAAAAGCAGTGCTTGTCTGCCTGCCTCCGTACCGTATACTTGCAAAAGCCAGTGAAGGACTGGATGCAGATTACTCCTGCTGTTGTCATAGCTGTATGTGTTTCCCTTTAAAACTTTAATCTTCTGGATTATTAAGCTTCCACTGTTACTCACTCCATTTACAAAGTTGCTAAAATCCTGCTTTGATTTGGCTTTCCTGGCTCACCTGCATCCCTCGCTTGCTCTATATTATGGCTTTCTTATTTGCTTTTTATTTCTGTTTCACTTTTGAAAAAGGTGTGACTTCTTCCTTGAATGTCTTGTCACTATCAACCCATGTAAACAGTCAAGGAGGAATGGTTTTAAATTAAGACAGGGAAATTTAGGTTAGATGTTAGAAGTTTTTCACTCAGAGGGTGGTGATGCACTGGAATGGGTTGCCCAGAGAGGTTGTGGATGCCCCATCCCTGGAAGCAGTTGAGGCAAGGCTGGATGTGGCTCTGGGCAGCCTGCTCTAGTGGTTGGTGACCCTGCCACAGCAAGGAGGTTGAAACTAGATGATCTTTGAGGTCCTTTTTGGCCCAGGCCATTCTATGATTCCTCATTCAAGATGCACCTAGTGTGCAGCAGAGGAGTCTAAACAGTGTGTGATGCAGCTGTCATCTTCCTGCTGCCATTTCTGTTTTTCCTGTCTCCCTCATGGCGCACACAAGTCAGCCATTTCTGTCCAGGCCAAACCTCAAATAATCCTTTTCCAAACTGCAGGATCTCGGAAAGTGAGGTGATAAAAACCTCACAAGAAATTCTTTATTAGTACTTGGGAAGGATGGCAATGGAGGTTTGACAAATACAGTTTGAAAATGAACAGAAGTGCAACCTTCCAAAAGGGTAGTTTCTACTGCACCACTCTGAAAAGCTAGAATTCTCCTTGGAAGATAAGTGAAGGCTCTGTTAGCAGTCACCCTGAAGAGTGGAGATGTTTTTTTTATTCTTATGCTAGTGAGTTCAAAGAGAATGTCCAAGTAATAAAAAATAGCTGCAAGGATGAGACCATCTTAAAGCATGAGTTCTATTCAGTACAAGGTCTGCCGGAAAGGATAGTGATGAGTCCTATGGGATATGCAATGAGCCCAGTCAAATCTCTCATTTGAGGGAAAAGCGCAGACCTACAAGGGATGGTAAAAGTCTGATCATCAAAGAAAGCTATGTCTTAGAGCTCAGGGAAATAGGGAGGGCTGCCAAAAGCCAAACTGAACTTGACCTTGCAAAGGAAATTAGAATAATGTCAGAAGAACCTTTTAGTACTTTTTTTTAAAAAAAAAAAAAGGAAAGAAGTGACTCTGGTGTGGTAGAGGTGCAGATGAAATGTAAGATGGTGTTGGACAGTGCAGTGTTATTGGCTTTCATCTTTAGGGAGTCTACTTATGGGGAACCTGTGAGCAAGACAGACAAGTTAATCGATTTGAGGGCATGGAAACAAAATGTGATCCATGTATTAGTGAACTTCTAACCAACTGCAGTTTGCAGGCTGGAATATTCCAAGTAAACCAGCTGCAGTTTTGGTTTAACCTATGATATCAAACCTAAGCATCTGGTGACTCACAAATGGATTTGCAAGAATGTTGCTGCCTTAAGGGTGGGTCAGGCAGCTCTTCACTGTAAGACTTCAGTTTCAGCCCACTTGTTTCTTGTCATGGTAAATTTGTCAGGCACCTTACTAAGTATAAAAGGAGGCTTCTTTCAAAACGTTTGAAGCTAAGAAAATTAAATAGCTCAGAACTAAGGTGAATTGGAGCAAACCCAGTCACACCAGTTAATTCTTGTCTTCCACTTCTTTGGAAGAATGGCTTTTTAAGCTGCGCTCATCTTAAGCTGATGCATGTCCATACTGCTGATGAAGTGGGACACCTCCATCCCCTCTGTCTCTGACTTCTTGTTCTCACTCCCTTAGTGCTGGCATTATCATGGAGGGGTCAGCAGAGTGATCTGGTGTGGCGGGGAGATCGCACAGATGCCAGGGTTCAGTCAAGGAGCCAGAGAGATATTAGGTTTTTTTAATTGTGAACAGAGCCTTTTGCCTACAGACAGTACTTTTCCACTAACAGTTCATTGGTTAAGTATTTTGGTAAACATCAGTAAGCGTTTCTAGAATTCTCATCACTATGCCCATAACAAAGCAATACCCGACCGCGAGGAGGCGCCCAATGATCCTTCATCGCATCCCTTGTTTCTTGTCTTTGTTGTCTCACCCAGGGTTTCGTGGTTTGCTAGCGGTCTGATGTCTTTGCCAGCCTCTGGACTTGTGAAGTCCCTGGGCAGTATTCTCACAATCTGGCAGCAAACAAGTTCGCATCTCTATCCCCCCTCGCAAAAAAATAAGTTGCAGCCTAAATGTGCTCCGCAATCCAACAGAGAGAGCACTTAAGGACCTTACTGAACATATGTATCTATCAGAACATGGAAGAAAGTGTTTTGTAAGGACATCCATACTTGGATCTGAATGGATGGAAGCTTCCACCTGTTCTGTTCCCCTGCAAAGATGCTTTTCCTCCTGTGCTGCTGTTTATCTATCTGCACATGGTTATAACTCTACTTCAGCTCAAAGAAATATAATTTCAAACTGCTTTAAAAAGTGGAGCTTGAATTAAGAGTGTATTGTAAATAAGACCAGATACAGATACATCTCTAAGATTAGAGTCCACAGTGGATGACTGTTTCAATGTGTTTATTCAGCCTGCTCATGTCTCACAGATGAGAATATACCCCTTTTTATTTGATTGCCATTTATTTTTTTAAGCATGATGCTCAATAACAGTTACTGACTTCTGCAGAAGTGAGCGTTTGAGTTTGAAGGAACAGTTTCTTAAGGCTCTTGTTAGGGGATATTCAGCTGTGTAATAATGCTGAAGTGAAAGCTTCTTGTTTAAAGAAAAAAATAACTCCAACAGAAGTGAGGCCTAGTAAGAGTAAAAATATTTTCTTTCTATTCAGGTCTGTCTTATTTTTATGACTGCTTTAGCCTGCTTCTTATTCAAGTCTACTGTCATTGCACCAGTGTTCAAGCTGGTCTTCATCCCATTGGTGTCATATATATGGACATTAATAACATGAAGAGCACTAAGCACACAGGAGAACTAGAATTTTTCAAGTGGAAATGAGGAACACATTGGGTGAAGCTGTGGCTCCACTGTGATGAACAGCAAAGATCTCCTTTTGAATTCAATAAGGCCAAGAAGAACACATCTCAGAAGGGAAGAGAGATATTACTTTAAGAGGCTTTAACCGGGGCACTTGGAAAACTGTATCTCAAACCATTAATAATGATGTGAAGTGCATGTCTTTAGTCCTAACTTCTTTATGCCTAAGAAAATATTGTGTGCAGTTCTGCTATTTTCCTAATAGGTGGCTTAAGAAGATGAAAGAGACAACACTGTCTCTAAAAATACTTGGTTTTCCTTAGAAATTATGTACCTACTATTCTTTTTAGCAGCTGAGCTAATTAAATGAGGAGCTAAAATACGTCCTTGTTTTAGCTTTACTCAGTGTGCTTCATTTAAGGATTACAGGCCATTGTTGAATAATAGGACTGCTTCTGCCAGTGAGCCTGTTCCCATCCTTTCCTGGCTATTAGTGTGCTTTCACACAGTAGTAAGAGGGAGGTGGAAAAATGAAAGGATTTCTATGAAAAAAAAAAACCAAACAAACAAACAACCAAACCCAGTGGGCAAACACAGGGGGAAGTCTGCTATACTAAGCTGACTGTCCACTTAATAAATGTGCATTAACTCCACCATCTTTTTTAAGTTCCAAATGCAGGGTTGTGTTAAAGCAGACTAACTACAGAAAGTATATTCTGTTTAAGAAGCGCACTGAAAAACTGTCTAGTGTGTACAACTGTGTTCTGCTGGATGAGGCCGTGGTTGGCCTAAACTTTATCTTAACAATACAGATAACGGCTCACATAGCTAAAGGCTAATGCAGATTCTTCTTTGATTCAGGAAGTGGGGTCTGCCTAATCTTTCCAAATATGAAGCTCTCTATTCTGTGTTTCCTGTTGTCATGAAGTGTATCTTAGCTATAAAATTCAGAAATAAATAGTCCTGCTGCTCATGACAGGCTTTGTTTGCTTCACTGTGCTCCTGCAGCAGTGCCTTTTTACACTTGAAAGCTTCCCATCTTAACTGGGCTGTGATTAAACAAATCATAAACTCTCAACGCTTCTACTCTGGCTAAAGAAAAAGAATTGTTACTTCAGTAAGAAGTAATTTTGAGGTCTTTGTCTGCTCTTTGGGATTTCCCATGTCTATCTCAATCCACACTGCCTTCTTTTGTTCAGTCAATAATAAAAATCAAGTACCTTGCTGTAACTGAAAGGAAAGGCAAGTAAAAATTATGATTTCTATTTGTGGTGTAGGTGTTGCTCCTCTAAGAGCTATAACAGTGGCTTAATGCATATAGAGCATTTCCTGTCTTAATGGAAAATGTGTCTGTTCAGTCCACCTATACCATAAAACCTTGAGATCCCACTACCACTCAGCCAGCATCTCCCAGTAGTGATGCCCACCAGCTGTTCCAGGCCTAGCTCCTTTCTTCTTACATTTTAACACCCCTTTTTACAGACAGTAAGCTGTACCATGAAAAATAGAGCCATACTCCCTACACTTCAAGTAGAAATCTGTTCCCTTCCATCTCTTCGTGTGAAGAGATACTTCAAGCACACAAGCCTCCACCTTCAGGTCTTGCTCCAGTTTAAACCTTTTCCTATTTATTACACACCTTCCCTTGCCTTCAAAATACCACAGCTTCCTCTTTATGTATGCTTTTGCCATGGTCAGATTTAAATTACAGGCCCTCCTATATTCCAATAGCCAGAGTGTTTTAGCATCTAGAGCAACCTGAAGGAAACTGCCCTAAACCTTCTCCTCCTTCAGTTCGTCCTCTGTAATTATGGGAGGGTATTTTGATCTCATTATTGGCACTGTGGTGTTGTGTGTTTGTCTGAGAAGGGCTGTGACATGGTCAATCAGTCAGGACACAGATGAAACAAAGAGGTTGCTATGTTACTCATCAGACATTGATTTCTTTCTGGAATAGAGAAGCTTATTCTGGCCAGGGGAGTTACACTAGTGTGACTGGTAAGAGATTTTAGGTTTTTTTTTTTGTGCTGCAAAACAAGGAACAGGTATGAATGCAGTCCTTTTGAGGTTAGGGAGCCTGGGCTTCATTAACAGCCCCGGGGAACGGAGTTCTGTGATAGGGGGAGTATGTGGGAACATGTGGAAAAGAAACAGCTGCAATATTTAAATCCATGACTACACAGCACAGGAACATGCTTGTGCTAAGTGTGGAGAAGTGGTGCTAGACCTTCAAGCACTTCTTTGCTGTAGCTGTGGCAGACCTGGACCAGGTTGGCAAAACACTTGCGGCAATATTGCTTGCATAGAAATAGCCCGCAGAGACAGCAGCCTGAGCCCTCGCCTGAAGTCTTACACTACACAGCTCCCTTGGGGCTACAGTTCAGCCCAGACTAAGGGCTGCAGGGTTCCCTGCTGGCTGCCAGCCCTGTGCCCTTGCTGATAGCTTGCTTCCCTGCCCCTCCCCACCGTAACTGTGGTTCCACAAGCAGGAAAGGGATGCCCACATCCCCGAGGGAACCATGCTGCTGGAGACACCTGCAGTGGCCCTGTGTTGGGGCAGGCTGCCTCTAGGCTATGCAAAACTCATCTTCGGGGTACTGAAGGGTTTACAGGGAGTCCTGGGAGGTGGCCCCAGCTTTCCTCTAAAACAAAAAGCAAGGCTCTCAGCTTTTGTCCATGCAAGGAAGCTAAACATGTGAACTGAAGTAACCCATTTGCTAAGATTGAATGCATCTGGATGCCTCTGAGTGCATCTGGGCTTCACTATTCTAGACAGAGGATGGAGGGGGAGGGGAAGAGAGATTGTGGAGGGTTAAGATAGGCAGGAGCACACACAAACACGCATGTATTTTTAAGGAAATATGAGTCACTTGCACTTCAAGGTTATTCCAAAAGTCAACTCCCAGACCTCCCCTGACTCCTGCCCCCAACTCTTGAGGCAGGCCCTGTGCAACTGGGTGTGATAAATAGGGATAAAAATTGGATACATCTGTGGGGAGGAGGCATAATGCTATTTTCCAACCTGCCCTGACATGCTGAGGCCACTGTGTTGTTGAGTTCTTGCCCTGGCTTGGAGCTCCTTTCCTGCATCTGTGTGCGGAGCAAGAGGCACGGAGCGGGCAGGGGGATGGCTGTAATGTGGGACCTCAGTGCGTGAGGAGCTGGTGCCAGGTGGCTGACCAATCTCTGCAGCAGCCAGCTGCTGGCCTGACACCGCTTGTCCTTAGGAGTGCTCAGACATGTGATGGAGGAATAGGCCACCACCAGGACAAGAAGTAGCTGTAGGTGGGACAGCGGGACAGGGTTTTGTGCTGGTGCCTGTGGGGGGAAGCTTTGGCAGGAGTCAGTTTCTGGAATGCCGCTCCCCCCAGGTGCTTACCTTGCCAGCAGCATTGCGACCTGAGGGCGGTCTGGGGGCATCTGAGCTCCCAGCCGGCGGCCCTGAGATGCTGACAGCCGTCTGTGCCAGAGGCTGCAGCCACTTCCAGGTGTAAACAGCCCTCCATCGTGGCCACATGACAGCAAATCTGCGCTCACCAGTAAACGCCTTTCACTTAGCCTTATCAAGAAGAAACTGAACATGCTGGCTCAGCAGAAACTGGAGCAAGGCTTCACTACAAAAAAAGATTATTCTGCTTTAACAAGGCTTCCCCTTCGAAAGAATAATATTGGCAGCACTAAAGCCCAGATCGGAAACAATGTGTGGCTTTTGTTTTCTTTTTTTCCTACACTTTTTTCTTCCTTTGCCTTCATTCTTGGTGTTGGGGCTGGAGAGGAAAGACTCTCTTGCCAAGCTAAACAAATTACGCTTTACAGTTCGGAGACTTAAATGCCTCCTTTTATCATCATTTCCTTAGCATTGAGTGTTGAGAAAATAAAGCAGTAGTAGGTGAAGTGATTGCATACCCTTTTCTTGATGGCCATTGGCAAACAAATCCAGCCAGTTGTTTCTCTTTAAAGCTATTAAGTTTGCCTGGAAACCATCCCTGGGCAGACCTCCCCCCACACGCTCTCCATACCAGCGACAAATGAATCAATAAAGCAGAGCCCCTTCCTGCTATTCTTACCACCCCTGCAGATCTCTCCTCTTCCCATGACAGCGCGTGAGCTCAAACCCCTCTGACCACACTGAAGGAAAGGCACTGATTCGGCCGTGCCGGGAATGCAGACGCTCACTTACGGTACCTCTTGGCAAGCAGGAGATGAGCAGGAGCTGGAGGAGGGTAAGTCCTACGTGTGTCCAGGGGGCTCTCTCCATATTGCTCAGGCCGGTGCAGCGGTGTGACTGCTCAGGAAGGGAGAGCAGGCAAACGGCTTTTACTGGGACCTCACCAGCTCCAGGCTGCAACAGATCTCGGATTTCAGACCTCGGCTGGCTCCCATCCTCACCAGAGGGGAACTACCTTCAAGAGACTTCTCAGGCGTCCAGAAGCACGACGTCACCCCAAACCTCTCCAACTGCTGCCTTAACCCTTTCTGAACTCTGGCAGCCGATTGCTTTTGTGATGCGTTCATTGGCTTTTAGTGTTCAGCTGTAAGATAGCAATTTTCATCTTAGAAAGAAGGAAAGAAATTGTAAAGAGGGAAGAAACAGAAATCAGAATTTCTATTAATGAGTCATCCCCATTGCTGTGGATAAGCTGAAGTTAGAGATGTCTCCAGAAGGAGGCAGTTGGTGCAAGCTCCCTCTGGACTTGCAGGGCTGATGTATCCCCAGGGTGCTGTCGTCGCGTGGGTGTGTGCCCAGAGGGATTCCTGGCCCACATTGTCGTGACTGGACAGCCCTACTAAGTTGACATGTGCACCATTACAACAAGCCTAAAATAGCCCTGCTTCCGTATGGTGGGCCAGACGAATGAATGAGCTTTGCTAAGTGTTCACAGTGGATGAAAACCGCAGAACACAAAAGGAATCACTTGGAATACAGATGCTTGAGCTAGTCAGAAGCTTTTTACAAAGTCTGTTTCTGCCAGAAAATGCAACTTTGGCAAAATTGAAATGTTTTGTCGGAACATGTTGATATTGAGGAAACATTCAATCCAAACAAAGAAGACCATTGCATTTGGATTTTATCTTTGCGTCATGTTTCGTTTTGCCTTTTCTATTAATACGTGCTACTGATTTTATCTGCTCATACTTGATGCAGTTAACTTTTTTTTCCTTATATTTTCCTTACTCATTTTTTCAGTGCCGTCTAAAGGAAACATTGCATGGTTCTAAGACAGAATTTCTCAATTCCATGTCTGCAGCAAATTAGCAAAACATATTTATTGTGAAGGGTGAAAAGTGAAATACTGGCATTTTTTGTGGAGTAGAAACTGAAGTATCTCAAAAGCTTTAACAAATACCTACAGCTGTTTGTAAAGCTCATAGGCATGTTGAGCAACCTCAAAAATTTGCAAGCGGTAGCCAATGGAAACGTTGAGTAGTTTACTGCAGTGGAAAATCCATTATGCCTTCAGGTGGTCTTTCATGGGATGAATTCCTTTATCCAGACATCTCTCTAGGTTATCTCTGTCTGCCTCGCAACCTATTGATTTTTAACTGTGAACAGTCTGTATAGTATATGTGCACCTTCCATATAAAACAGCGCCGAAGTATTTGTGAAGGTGTAATCAGTACCCAGTGAGACTGCTGATCTAAGAGACCGTGAGACAGATGCCAAGATTTTGCCCATTAAGTCTCATAGAACATGGTACTTAAAGGGTATTTTGCACTTAGCTGCCGTTTGGCTTTCTGCATGGCTCCAACAGTGGAACTGATGCTTACCACAATTTCTTTCAGGGAATATCCACCTGCTGTAGATACACCTACCCATGGGTAGCAGCGTGGATATCTGTTCCACATTGCCATGGAGCACCTCCTCATGCTCCTCTGACTTTCGTATGCACAGGACTCTTTATCACATTTATTTTGCTCCTTCTCTGCCTGTCTTTTCTAAGTCCATACCAAGCTGAAAGTTGTATTCCAACAAGCTGACTAAAGCTTTCTCCTGTATCTTTCTCTGAATTTTATCTCCTTTCTTTCCCACCCAGAAAACTGTACCTAGCTGCTCTCCTTTGTGTTAAGAAGAAAAAAACCCATCCCAAAACAGATAAAAACTGAGACCTATTACCTCTTCACAAAGAAACACAATTTTTTAATGTCTATGGACTCATAATTAGTTTATTTCATAAACTGTATTTCTAGAAAACAATGAAATTAATTAATGTTCTACATTCTTTTAAGACTAGAAGTTAGCTTGCAGATATCTCACGTAAACACAGGCCCAATTCTGCTCTTAGAGTGTGAAGGAAGGGGAAATCCCATAGCGCTGGAGGAAGCTGGATCTGGGGAACCAGAGAGTTAAGGCTGAGCATAGAGGTTTCTCATAAAGGCCAGAACTACTGGGGAAAAAATAGCCACAAAGGCCACAAGTATTCTCTTATTTGAGCCAGTTGCTCTGTCAAGTCATTCAACATGGCAGAAAAAGAGTCACTGTTCCTCTGTCCTGCTTAAGTACCGGCTCTACAGGGACACCTTTGGTTTTAGGATGGAAAACGGGTGTTTCTATTTTACGAAGTAGCGGGATAAGGAAGGGAAAACCTGACTGATATTTGACATTGCTTATGTTTCTTGTCCCGAAGGAGAGTAATTATGCACATTAGGGTATATAATTGCACTCAACTGTTACTCTGAAGTCCTTCATTTAGCCCTTTTGAAAACTGAGCTGCGTTGGTGGGCTTGCTGCCTCCTTAAAGGATGGTTAAGCTGCCAAAAAAGTGAATTCAAACATGATGCCACAGATTTGCCCAGCACATGTCCTATTTACACTCACTGGTCCGTGAGATGTAGCTTTAGCTCCAGGAAAGACTGTGGACAACTTTCACAGTGCTCCTGAATGCACTTCTTGTATTTCTATTAAGATGCAAAGACCAAACCAGGCAGATCACATCAGCCAAATATTTCAGTCTGTATGTAATTCTCCATGAAGGAAAGCTAAAAGCTCTTAGCCATGTGTCTGTGCTGCTGACAAATCTCACTGTAGCATTTGGCTGCAGTGTTTATATCTGCCTGATTGCTGAATGTACTTAAGTACAGGTTTGAAAATTACATTCCATTGACACTGAATTGTAAAACAGATCTGCAAAAATTGATGGAGTTAACATATTTTACTAGTCATTATAAATTACCTAACAAGCCATTTCAACCTAGCACAAAACAAGCCCTTTGATAATTAATTATTACCCTCTGGATGAACGGTTATTGTGTAATTAATACCACTAACTTCCAATAATCCACTGTCAGAAACCTGAGACATTAAAAAGCTGCACAGCCAAGTCTGCAAGAAGAGAAAGAAGGCCACCATTTTATATGGGGGAAAAACTGAGAAGCAGAAAAAAGAGCTGAGGTTCATATCCCGAAGCTGTGGCAGAAAAAGTTCATCCCTGTTCAGGACTTCAAGCCCTAAACCGTGCATATCCAACCTGCTAGTTTAACGGTTCTGTTGCTCTCTTTTTTTTATGTTTTAATAAAAAAAAATAAAAAGTAAAAAGAAGTTTTGTTATTCATATATATTAACTATATAAAATATTTTGTGTATGGCCTATGACAGTTCTTCTTTACTCCGTGTGACCAAAGCCAACCAAACAGTTGGACACCTACTCTACAGACCATGAGTGTCCAACTTTTTGGTTTGCCTGGGCTGCACAGATTGAAGAGGAACTGTTTCATGCTGCATCTATGAAGGTTGCTCTGAAAGTAATGCCTCTTAATTATTTTCATGGAAACTACAGCTGATACAAAGAACACAGTAACACTGTTTGATAGGGCAAATTCTGAGCTACAAAACACACTTTTTCATTAAAGTCACCACCATAAACTATGCATTTTAATCAGTGATGAAGAAGAGCCTGCATGCTATGCTCGTAAAAATCTGCACCAGCGGAGGTGACCCACTGTCACTGTCACCACTGCCGAAATGCACCACCTCCATTTATGGAGACCAACAAAGAACTGTTTGGTCTCCATAAATGTTCAGCAAATATGGATGAATGTCAGTGGTTGCAATACTTTCCACATGAAGGAATTCAGTGACACACCTTTGCTTCATATGCATGTCCATGTCAGACATCATTTTGTCAGACTGTTCTGCTGCCGTCTGTCACACAGCAACAAGATGTAATGGAATACTGGTGGGAAGGTTCAGCCTCTACTGCCGTACCACCACTATCTTCTTCTGATGTTTTGGGACAACATCATAAAATAGTAGGGATTACTTTCAAAGCAGCAATCATGAAATATATAATTAAGATAGTGTGTATAAGTAAAAACACTTTTTATTTTTTATTAAAACATACAAAATAGTAAAGCATCAAAACCATAAAGCTAGTGAGATATGTGACCTTGTTCTTGTGAAACTAACACGTTAATCTCTGGTTAGATGGCAGAGGCTGCAATTCTTAGTGATTTCTCAAGGTGTTCATGAGAGATTTTTAATGAAATTTTACTTTTCCTGTACTATATTGCTGAAAACAGTTGTTCACAAATGTACATACAGCCAAAAAGCAGTGACATAAATAAAGCTTGATTGTGAAGTGAGGGATATCTCTCTCTGGTAAGATAGGGCTTCTAAAAGTCTGTTAAAGAGACGTGATCAAATTCAGGATTGCAACTCTGTACATTCCGTTTGAAAATTCATGAATAATGTATTTATGTCAACTGAAAATGGAGTCAAAAATACACCAAATAATTGGTGTTATTTTGGCAGTCTTGAAATCTATTCTCAGATTCCTTTACCAAAACAGAAAGCACAGCTGCATATTTTTTGCTGCTAACAGGGCTGTGCTTAGCCAATGTATCAAAATCCATAAACTCATTTGCCATAAGTTGAGATAGCGCTGCATTGCACTCTCCCCGTGTCCTAGTTTCAGCCCAGAGGAGATTAATAGCATCAGTGTTTGGTTGGTACTGACGGGTGCATACCCGGGGCCGAGCCAGGCCATGTGGTGTGGAAAAGCCACCACCATAATGGGCATGGGTCAGGGGATGGCTGCAGGGGAGGCTGTGCTGCGCCGTGTGCAGACCGCAGGCCAAGTGTTGGACGTGCCTGGTCTAGGCTGTACTGCTTGAGAACACACAGTGAAGAGTAATTAGTTATGTATATACAATTCAGATTAAAATCAGTTTGGATTTGTGATAAAATTATAGAGTCAGAAGGGCTTTTTTTTTTTTTCAGTCTGAAAGTTCAGTGAAGTTTTTATTTCCTTCCATTTTCACAAACTCCTGAAACTCTTGTTTCTGTTCCTGGATCATTACCAGAAAGTTCTTCTTTTGTGACTTCTGCTCAGGTCATTCCATCCCAAATGGCCTTGATGATCTTCCAAGCTCCGGAGGTTCTACTGGAAGGAAGTCTGTGATTTTCAGTGTTATTCATTTGTGCTGTTACAGATTGGATGCCTTCACTAAGCATCCTTCTTACATGAACATTTGGAGCCCATGTCTCTCTCTTCTCACAGGCAAGATTACTAGAGACTTCTGCAAAAGAAAGAATTTGAATAGTGGAAACTCAGACATGCTCCCGGTGGAGCTGGTACATTTATGGTTTGATCAGACTTTAGTTACTGCCTGGTAATGCCCATCACACTTGAACAAATTCTGAGGAAACCATTTGAAAGACGTTTTAAAAGAAAATGAACCCATTGAAAAGCTGGAAAGGGCTTGTATCTCAAAGGAGAAATTAAGTTCAAATGAAACTCAGACCTGGAGCCTTAAGAATAGAAGCAACAGCAGTTAATGAAAGATTAGCACTGATGTTTTATTCCTTCCCTCAAATTATTATTGTTGAATGAGGGAACCCTTCCAGAGGAGAGATTACAAAGTGTTTGCCTTTAAAACGCAGCTTTTAAAAGAAATTGCAGACCTTACTATAACATCTGAGGAACATTTTATAACTTTCTGGGAGTACTTAGTGTATGCTTTGCCCTTTGAGCTTCAATGTCTGCCAAGTATGTGCAATGCAATATCCAGCATTTGTGAACCAAGGAGAATTGTGGCAGCCTTCCTACACAGGCACCTGCAGGCAGGGACACTTTGTGAGGCTTTTTCTGGCCGAAGCTCCACAGACTATTCCCAGCCCTGTGCAGGATGTTAATCCTCAGTGACTGATACATCACAGTTGAGGAAAGCAAGAGGGGTGAGAACGAGAGAAGCCAAAAGAGCAAGGAGCTGTAGTGCCAGTGCACATTACAGCTCCTGACCTAGTGGGACTTATAATGACAATAGTTATGCTTGTATTTGTTAAAAAGATTTTGTCAGGAAAACTGGTGCAGTTTAAAGTTTATGATTCCAATTACATTTCTGGGCAGATGATCAGCAAAATATGGCCAGAAAAATAGGAGTCCTTAATGGCACCTAACAAGCAATATGCTTTTTTTTTTCTTTCTAGTTGTTAGGTTTTTGGTTTTTTGGTTTTTTTTTTTCCTGCTGTCTGGATGTGTTTTGTTTTTTTTTTCAGTGATTCTTCTGTGCTTCACTTTTGTGTATAGTCAGTGATGATCTTCACCATAGCAACATGTAAGAAAAGAGACAGGTGGAAGAATTGGTTTGAATTTAAAGCTAGCCAGTTGATCTGCATTTCCAAACTAGAAATGTAGAACTGTAGCCCTTCTTGAAATATGATTCACAATGAGCCATAACTGCATTGCAGTTAGATAATGAGTGATGTAAGACTTGAGCGGTGCTGTCTCACAAATTAAGAGCTTAGTTTGAAGTGTAGAATTTTTTTTGTGATCTCCTTTTCTCTTTTCATTGAGCCCCATTAAAACTGAAATTAAGGCTCAGTTTCACTGTCCTTGTAGGTTGAATTTGCTAAAATGTACTTAAGGAATGTTCTGTGAAGAAATTTAACTGTGAACAACTGTAAAATTCTAATTACAGGGAATAATCATAGAACCATTGAAATTGGAAAAGACCTCAAAGATCATCTACTCCAACCATCCACCTACCACCAGTATTGCCCGCTAAGCCATGTCCCTAAGTACTACATCTACCCTTTCCTGAAACACCTCCAGGGACGGTGACTACACCGCTTCCCTGAGCAGCCCATTCCAGTGCATCACCACTCTTTCTGAGAAGAATTTCTTCCTAATATCCAACTTGAACGTCTGGTACAACTTGAGAGCATTCTCTCTCATCTTATCACTGTTAGCCATGAGAAGAGGCTGACCCCCACCTTGCCACAACCTCCTTTCAGGTAGATGTAGAGAGCAATAAGGTCTCCCCCAGCTCCTCTTCTCCAGGCTGAAAAATCTCCGTTCCCTTAGCTGCTCCTCATAAGACTTGTGCTCCAGACCCTTCACAGCTTCATTGCCCTTCTCTAGACATGCTTCAGAGCCTCAATATTTTTCCTGTAGGGAGGTACCCAAGACTGAACACAGTACTTGAGGTGCAGCCTCACCAGAACTGAGTACAGGGGGACAATCACCTCCCTGCTCATGCTGGCAACAGTATTTCTGATGCAAGCCAAAATGCCACTGGCCTTCTTGACCACGTGGACACAGTGCTGGCTCATATTCACCTAAGTGTCAACAAAATAATTAAATCATTTGCTCCTTACAGCGTTGTTTTATATGTGGTACAAGAAAATAATATACAATAACATGTCATGATCTGTCTCCTTGTGATGCTTCTTTTGGGAGTTCTGCCATCAATCATTTGATATCTTCTTCTGCTAATCATTATCCAGTTTTTCTGTTGTTCTCCCTTGGTTGACTTGACTGACCTTGACTAAAACGGAAGACCTGAAGAAGATGACAAAGAATAGAAATTTAACCATTTGGTGAGAGTGCTTAAACTGAAAGATGAGCAGCTGAGGTCTTTCAGGGCAGTAATATGTTCTAAGAAAAATTGGTCAAGATCAGCAGGGCACTGCAGATTATGGTCTCACGACATAACCAGATACACTGATCAAAATCCCAGGCCACTCTGCATCCGTCTTTCCATTTTCATTTTAAAAGTCATGAGTTTCTTCAACTAGTGAAAAACCAGGTGCTGAAAAGTAAGTCATTGAAAAGTATCATCTTGTCCACTCCTTCTGTTTCTATCAGATATTGAAATAGCAGTTGACAGTCCCAAAAATCCTACTTACACATATTTAACCTACCAATTATACTTGTCATTTTCAAACTCTAGTATGACAGACCACTTTTGATGCTTCACTTGAAAACATGAAGAGAAAAAGAAAAACAGGGAAAATGCTTCCTACTAATTTTATTTATATTATTTTTAAGACCAGATATTGGAATATGAATCAGCGAGATCACATGTTGCAACATACTGTCCTTGGGTAAATTTAAACTGTGTAATTCTTCAGCTCACATCCCACCCAACACCCTTAAATTAATTCTTGTGGGAAAATTTGTTTTGCTATCTGTCAAATCACTGTCGCACTTATAAGGAATGCATACTAAGTGGGTAGTAGGAAATGTTTGTATCAGGAAATCCCCTCTGCATATCTAATGCCACCAAAAAACTACATCCTGGTGTAATTCTGTTATTTATAGCTCTTTAAATGGAAGCTGGGGAGATTTAGAAGATTTATAAGCTGTTAATCAAGGAAAAAGGCTTTTTGCATGAAAACCAGGGGCTAAAAGTTTGTTCAAGTTAATGGAAGACTTCATATAGTTCATAAGGCCTCTCTTTAAAATATCCATGAAGATACTTAGTACTGATAACAGTGGTATTTTAAGCTCTGACCTAGCAAAGACTGAAGCATATGCTTAACTTTGGTTAAATCAGTAATCCTACTGAATTCAATGGGGCTAAATGATATAACTTTAAGGCTTTGAAGCCTAAATTCTAGTGGGTAGCCATAACTGAAATTCGGAGAAGTGTCATGTCAGGGGTCACACAGAAAGCTTTCTGCACAAGTCCTGGCCTGAGTGTGCTTCCTACATACATCTCTGGAGTCACGGCAGCATTGCTATCATTACAGCAGTTGCCAGCAGCAAAGAAGTTCTCCTTTTGCAATGTGCTGCCTGCTTAATACAACAAATAAAAAGACATAGATTTCATCAGACCAGATTTCCCATGGGAATTACCAACAGACACGCTGGACCATTCACTGCTTTGTAGATACTGAAAGAGTGACAGGAGTTTCCAAATAAGACAGTCTTCAGCATTCATTGTTAATAGGCATGTTGGGATTTTCAGTGAGTATTTATGTCGTGGCCTTCAGGATTAGAAATCAACACTGCTGCTTCCCTAAAAGACTGATGAACTCAAGAATTGTACCATTGTCTCCCTCTTGTAGGGTTACCATTTAGTGGTGTGCATGCTGACGGAGAGGGTATTGATTTTAACTGCTGTGAACATTTCTTCAAAGAAGAGAAGCCGCAAAAAGGAACAGAAAAGATATAATAGCGATTTCTGTTTTTTCCCCAGAGGACTTTGATCTTACAGGTATAAGCAGTAAAAGAAAGGAATACTTTATTGTACTCTGGACCATCCTGATACAGAATCTACATTTCTCCATCCTTTTTATTTCCTCTCTGTCTTGAAACCACAGTGAGGATATGTTCCTACTGAAGGTAAGGCTTAATCTTTTGATATCTGTTTATGGGTCCTTGAGACCTTTCCAAATTCCCATTGCCCTACATAGCAGAATTGCTAGGTCACAGCCTGAACCAGTGATTGAGTACCTGGTGGGAAGGCAGAGCCAACTCTGGGGAGCTCAGATGCATGCAGTGCATCTGAGTGACAGGAAGGGGTGGAGCCAGGATCTACCTCTTCCCAGACCTCATTTAAGGATTGGCAGTGAAAGAGAGGTGTCTCTTGTTAGAGATCCATGTATGTTTGAGGCATTCTAAGGGTAGGAAATTCCTTTCCCTCATTTTTGTGTCTGCTGTGTTTGGACTCATCCTTGTTTGCTCTAGTTGAAGGCTTATTATTGTGGTTCTTTCTATCCCGTAATAGCACTACACCCTACAACTCATTTGAGGAAAGAAAAGTCTACATAGAAAAATCTGCTTCAGGTAGCCTAGAAGGCTGTAGAAAGGGCCACAGGAATTCCAGTCTTGGATCCAGTAGGGAATTTTTAGCTGGTCCTAAATGAGTATTTAATATTGTCTTGATTTTTTTCTATATATTACTGTCTGACCATAATTTCATTCTTCATATTCAATATTTTCTGTGTGAAGCATCCCTTGGCTATTGACATTTGCTTTAGATTTATCTTCCTTTTTAATGCAAACCAGCTTGATCTAAGGCCAGTGAAGTGAATGGAAACTGTCCGTGAGTTCAGTGGCCTTTAGAGCAAGCTCATAAGGGTTCCTGATTATCAGCTGATCAAAATTTGGCTGAAGTGGGTGACTGCATTTATGCTGTGTTGAAAGTACAGTGCAAGTGTGGTTTGCTCCCTTTCCCGTCTGAGTTGACTCATCTCTTGACCAACCAGGGATATACTGTCCTGTAGTTGCTGGTGATGGTGCTCTGGTTTTACCTCAGGCCATGCTTGGAGCAGTCGTTAGGCCAACCTTTGCAGGCAGAAACAGTATAGTTAATGAGTGCACTAATCCAAATAACTTAATCTCTTAGATTCATGTGACTACAGGCTAAACTGTAAATTAAATATATTGTTTCTTCCTGTGCTAAATGTGCTGGTGATCTCTTGCTGGTATTCCAAAGTTGGATTTTATGTACATCTTTTTAAAATGTTCAAGTTTTTGAGCAATGCATCCTTCCTGAGCCACCTGGTAAGCGCTGGCTTTGAAATGACTATCATGTAAAGGTATCTGAAGTCCCATGCCAATATAAGACCTTTGAAGTGGTAAGTGGCTTTCACATGTGGATTTCATCTGTAAACACACAAAAGGTGAATGTATCATTGTAGGTAAGAGATCTTAGGTGTAATCTCACATAGTTTAGTAGTTCAGTGATCTAGTTCAGTGGGGTTGCTGCATACAGTGTATTGTTACAGTGTCTAACTAAGACAGACAGCAGTCATTTTCCTTTCATAATACTTGGCTCTTCTTTTTCAGTGGGAGTCGGTCAATTAGAATTATTCCTTCTGCTTCATCTCCTATTCCTGACATAAGGTGTTCTTCAGCTAAAGCTTTTCTAGCCTGTTCTCTAACATTTTATTTCACAGGTCTTCCACTTGAGACATGAAGATAGTGTCCATTTCAACGAAAGTGAGATAGCAACCTGTGTAGGTATCTGAGTCAGCACTTTTGTTGTCCTTCGTTATAAAGGGGAGAACCAGTATGTGGTTTATCAGCCTTATTTTGGAAGACAGCATTAGGCTGAATTCTTTGCCAGGCTTTTAGACTACTGCCTTTGCTGTGAACACTGACGTTTAGGATGTCTGATGTTGGATAAGATGAATCCCATCTCAGCCTGGTGAATTTATGTGAAGACTGAAAGCCAAATAAAGTAAAATGCAAAGTCTGCAAACCTATATTTTATGGGGAAAATTACACTGATTCTGTTTACTATTCATCACAGAGCAAAATATTGTCTGCTTGTGCAGAATGCAGATGTCAGAAGGGTGGCAGATAAGTACCATATGAGGATCTGGTCTTTGATGTCTGAGGTTTGCCATTGCTTTTCTGCCATGTTAGCAAAGTAAAGCTCTCCTGGCCAGCACAGATGAGCTGCTGTAAATGATTTATGGTTTTTCTCAACTAAAACCGGCCACGCAGTGTAAGCAAATAAATGGGAATGATAAGGTATAAATAGGAGTTCTTCATATTCCTGGATGTGGACTGAATGTACTTAGCATTATATCATCCCTCTCCTCCATGTGGACAGAATGAAGGTGCAACCAGTGCATCCTTTTACAGCCTCTCTCTTAAGTATGAAATATTAACTGCAAAAACAGGAGAAAAATGAAAATTAGGACACCTTAATCAATAGTACTACAAAATAGGTCAATGGACATTGTTTGTTTTTTCCTCTGTTGAGAGTCACAGAGTAAGCAGGTTAATCAGTTTAAGGCTCTTTTATAAGGTCACGGTGCTCAGTATGATTTACTGGAGATAAAATTTGGCAGGCAGTATGTTCATAATATGATCTAATCATGTTTGGGAGAGTATGGAGGGAAATAAAGAAATTGGCTGAGAGATGGTTGCTTAAAAATTGGCAACTTCGCAGAAACTGTGACTTCTCTATGGAAATCTCATCAGAAGTATGAGCCAGACAGCTTTTCAGAGCCTGTCCAGAATTTTTCCTTTCAAAATATTTGTGCATGAGTGATAATGGATAACTTCTATTACTGGATGGCTGTTGCAGTGCACTTCAGGACTGACCTGAAGTATCCCCTGCTATTTCAGCACCGGGCTCCAACGGCTCTGCTAAAATGCCTTGCTCCTCAGTCCCTGCTTTTCTTTCAGGCTTAGCGGGTTCATAAGTCTGCTGGAATATTGTCAGGCCTCATAAGACTGAATGACCTCTTTGTGTAGCGTCATGCCTCCAGAAATAACCCAGACCACATATTTTGACAGATATGGACTATAAAATCATTTGGATCACCTGTTCTAGCACACGGTTGCATCCTGTTTTCCACTGATAAAGACTAGTTCAACTCCTAAAGTATTTATGACTTAGCATTTGTTATCTTGACCTCTTGCTATCTACGAATTTCCTTAATAATCCTCTTATACTTGCTAAGATTTTGCTCTCAGAGGTATGCTGTGGAAAGGATTCATTGCCTAACTTCACGCTGCACCAAGAACCATTTCTCTAGTCAGTTTTGAATTGGCACCTTCTGTTTCATGAGATTACCCTGTGGTTCCTAGAAATCAAGATATACATGTACCTCTGTGATATCTTCTTGGTGTCCTGTCTGTCCTTCAGTCCCACATCATGTGTCTGAAATGCAGTGCCTGGGATGAGGTGATTGTCCCATTGGTATTGTGAGCACACAGCTCATGCATGGCTGCTGTTTGGATTTTATTGATAAAATCCTGTCTTTACCTGTGCGATTCCCCCACTATTTTTAGTGTGGATCTCACTGTCATGTAGGTATTCATGCAGCCCCATTGATGTGAGATACCACGTCCCATTGTCTAATTTTACTAAAGGACTATGATTCTTTTCTCTTTGTGCACTTTTTTCCCATATGCTCAAGTACACAGAGACAAAGTTCCATTGCGTGATCACTATAAGATATCTGAAATTTTTGCACTGAAAATTGCTCATGCTAGAAAGGAGAAATAGTAACATCACAGTTGCTAACGAATGATTCATCATTCTGTAGAGCTTTGGCAATGTGACAGAGGGCAAATGTTCAGGAAAATAGAATATTTTCCCAGTGTTAGTAAAATGTTCAACAAAATAAATATGAACTCCCTGGAGATCACTAGCAATAAACATCTAATTGCAGCCTCCACAGAAATGCATCATTCTTTCTGGGGTTTTTTTTTAGTTTTTTTGTTTTTTGTAGTTCCACTGGATAAGGAATGTATCTGCAGATGATTAATCTCTAGATACTGGATTTCCCATGAAAGGAGTTTACCTTTTCTGTAACTTCTTTTGACTCTTCAAAAACTAACATGGGGTACTCTAAGCATTAATTGCCAACCTGTGATTTGGCCTGGTGTGCAGCCCTGGGCAAGTGCTATTGAAGAGCTTCTGTTAGCAATGCAAATTGCCATGAGTTAGCCATCTTACCTGCTGTGTGAAATCTCTTTGCTTAGAGAGACCTAAGTAGGTGCTGGGCCAGTGAGATAATGAGCTCCATAGCATTTTCTGCAAATACATTTACTTGAGGTAGAAACCCTTCTTAGGAGCTGTTTTCCATCCCAAATATGATTCCTAGTTTCCAGAATTGCTCCACCATGGAAGGTAGGCAGCGAGCACCTGCCTGAAAGGGAAGATGTTACTCATTAAGCCTTGCTGATGGCCTGCCAAGGGGAAGCACTTTGGGAAGCTGAGCTGGCTGCAAGTGTTTGTTAGTTCCTCTGGCTTCTTTATGAGAGAGAAGGGGGAAGTGAAAGATCTCTAACATCAAAGCAAAAAGACCAGATGTTGGTCGTCGTGGTCAGTAAAACCGAGGAATTTACAAAGAACAGGAAATCTTAGCAGGTGAGAGGATCAAAGAAACATGTTTTCATAGCAGAAGGACTTTTCTTAACGTGTGGGAATAGTCAAAGTCAAAGCAAACTGTTCCGTAACAAGGAAGAAAAGAGTGAAACACTATGACTGAAGAACAAAATCATTTTCATCACTTCCTCAAGTCAAATGTCTCTTGGAGAAAGGTGAGAGACAAGCATTCACTGCTTTGTCTTCTACATTCTTGTACTTCTGCTTTTATTTAAAGTAAGGCACTTTTTTTCCGCAGGACTTTACGCCCAACATTTACTTACCCTGCCATAGCTATAACAATGCAACCCACAGGTAGAAGTAGCAGGAAGACATGCTCCTATTTCTGTACCCCATGGGATGGCAGTGTGATGTGGCCACAGAGCACTTGGTGCAGCAATAGCTTGTTAAAAAGGGTAAACCAGCAACTCTGAGGACAGCACCCTTGGACGCATGTGAGGTGGGGGCACCTTGAGGGGAGGCCCACAGTCAAAGGAGCTCTCACATAGATACTTGTCTTCATGTGGATAATGTTTACAATGGGTCCTTAACTGCCTTCTTAAATGGGATGGGCTGAAACATGTTTGTCAGCCACAGTTGTGATATCCCAAGTGGGAGAACTGTCACACTGAGATCATGATCTGGTTTCAATTGATCTATCAGACGTGAGGCTTGCAAAGTTTTCAGATGTCTCCAGAAGTGTAATTATCTTAAATTCCTGGCACAAAGAATTAGCAGCTGTTTTTCCTTATCCTTTGCTTTTTCTGTCCCAGCCTCTTTAAACACGTTATCCTTGTGTAATGTAGAGAAAATTATGATTAAGTTCACATGGTTAATAACATAGCACAGTTTGTAGGAGGAGGAAAAATATTGATTAGGCCAAGTGATATAGCCGGAAAAAACAGACAAGCTTTTAAGCACACAGGGATGAGTGAGCCCAGCAGGCTGTCAGTTTTCTCAACCATATCATTTGGTTTAACGAGAGCAATTTCTTCTCTGTGAGTTGGCTGATATGGAGCCTCTTGGGGCACAGTCTGGAGAACAAGCTGGGAGTGAGGAAGGTTACTGAAGTGTCTCTAGCACCCCACTTAATAAATTGGCACAGACTTAGGTGAGAAGAGCCTTGTTATTATCCAGTTGCCTTGAAATTGCTCTTAAGTCAGGATAGGGTCAGTTAAATATACAAGCATTACTCATGGAATCTGAACTAGACAATGTTGTCACAGAGCTTATAACAGGTATGCATGTGCAGCGCATGCTTGAGATTTGATATGGAAGGTCTCTCTCTCCTGCCATCCCTTGCTTTTTCTCTGCTGTTTCCCAGCAGCTCACTGCATCCTTTCCCCACGTTCACTTGGGCAGTGGCCTGACTACTCTTCTTCATTAAAATTTGAGTTGCCTGACTTTCTTGGAGTCTTAAGTTGCTCTGCAGGGAATTGAAAACAACACCTGGTTCACATCTGACCGCGTGCCCAGGCATTACATCTCCTTCTTGTGTCTTCCCCCTGCCCACATGCCTAACACTGAACCCCATACTTCTCAGCAGTCTGTACCCGAAGGAGCATGTTTGTTTCCAGTCCTCTCTGGGATAACCACGTATTTCTCAACAAGTTTTGACTGAAAGCAGATATGTAGGTAATCATATGCGGACTGCTGGGTCATGGCCTGATCCACTGATTGAGCACCTGAAGGATCGACCTGGTCAGCCCTGGGATTACAGGTGAAGGCAATTCACCTGTGTGACTGGAAGGGGTGGAGCCAGACCCTGCCCCTCTAAAACCTCATTTAAGGGCTGACTGCTACTGAGGAAGGATCTCTTGTTGGAGATCACTCCTTCTGAAGCTCTGTTCTTGTGAGCCTAGATCCTCCGAGATGGGTGAGCATTCATTTTTTTTTTCTTGTAACATCTGCTTGTTTGTGCTGGTCCCTTTGCCTTTACAGTAATTAACCTCCTTATGGCAGTAGTGGTTTCAGGGTTGTTGATTTATAATATCTTTCTTAACTTGTTTAGATAAGTATCTTACCTTCATGCCTTTTGAGAATTAATGAATATTTTCTCATAGCTCTGAACGGGGACTTGAAGACTGTATATAATTTCTTACATGAGGAGCTGAAACAGATGGGCTGGCAGCAGGATTAAGCTGACAAGTGGTTATTTTTCTGGTCTACAATGAGATGCCTGGACTGTTGGGTTTCTGTTTTATAAATTCCATTATTTCTTCTAACACAATCGGGGTGAATTCCCATTGGTTTTCATTACTACTGTCAGTGTCAACTGTCCTTTACCTAGGTGTTGGGATGGCAATGGATACCTCGATAGGTCAAGTGCAAATAGCTGAGAAGTTTGCTGAAGGTGCCTGGGTGAGGTGTTAGGCATTGAACACCCAAACAATGCTAACATAATGGTGGATAAATTCTGCAGAGGTCTGATGGCTTCCAAGCCTAGATAAAATACCATGGGGTAACTTGTGGCAAAAAGGGTCGCAAGGGCTGAGAGAGGCACAGCTGGACCACATGCTGCTTCGTGGCTCTTCAGCAAAAACTTCTGCCCTGGCTGTGGTTCCTCAGTAATGGTTCCTGAGCTGCAAGGAGAAGCAGAAAGTGAAATAGCAAAAGGAAGTGTGAGATAAGCTGGTGCTCCTCTTGCTCCTCCTAGAGATGAATGAAAAGGGCCTGAGAAGTGGGACTTTTGCTTCTCAAAAAGGTTCAGTTTTCTTCTTATGTCTTATTCTTTGAAGCCTCAGAAAAGTTAAAACTGCTGCTTTTTCATGTGAAACTCAATGGATGTCTCTAATATCAGCTATATAGAGCAGACTGAGCTCAGTCTTTAAAGAACTGATATTTTTTGTTACAGTTTGCCACAGAGGGGTTGCATTAAACATGTACTAACAAAACCCAGCATTTTAAACAGCCTAGATATAGTTTACATCTTCCCTCAGATAATCATGCTATACTTTTGTCATAGATATCCTAATCCTCTTCGTTCTCAAGCTGTGTATGGAGTCTACTAGGAAAAAAGTGCAGACAAGATCTGAATTTTTAATGTACAAAATATCCACTAAAAATTAACTCTAAATGCCTATGAGATGAAGACTCTTGCAGGACTGCTTTATAACTAGAAAAGGTGGAGGGGGAAAAAAAAAAGGCCATGAAGGCCATGGACTTGTTTGTTCTTCTCTGGAGATGGTTCCCAGCACTTGAGAATAGAGCTAGTTTTGCTCAGGGAAGCACAGCATCGGATTTCCGCTGTGCTGCTGCCCAGCAGGCTGCCAAGCTGCCCATGAGCATGAGGCAGGCAGCAGGGAGGCTGAGGCACCAGCATGGGACTATCCCTGCCAGCTGGCACCAGGTGGGAGCCCTTGCCATGAGCAGGGCACTGGGAAGGGCTCCCAGCTGGAGCACAGCACCGCGTGGAATGAATGTTTCTCACTGGAAAGCAGATGCTTTGGTCAGAAAGGATCCCTCGGGCTGGAATGTACCTGGCCCTGGTTTTGAGGAAACTTGGCTGAAATTGTGAAAACCATAAACTGCTTGTTTTGTTTTTTTCACTTGCTTAGAAATCCCTGAAACTTAGGGAACACAAATCCACTGAGACAGAAGCAAAAGCTAAAGGTTGTCATTATTCTCATGTACCCTTTTACCCACTCTTTGCGATGCCTTGCCAGGACACATATTGAGAAGCTTAACAAGTCCTCAAAGGAAGGAACACAACTCTCTTTCTCTGCAATGAAAGCAGATAGACTTGCATGACATCAGACAGAGTTATTCAGCGATGATATCCTTTGTACAAGTGAGAGACTTGTTTCAAGAGTAAGATGGCTGTGACACTAATAAAGCTAATCAGCTATAGCTTCTGTGCAATGATTTTCTTCATCGGATATCAAAGGACTTCACAGGGAATGGCTTTCTTATCCTGTCACTGTGGAAGAAGGGAAATGATACAAAAGAATTGAATGAACTAGTCCAAGATCAAATGGTGAATTGGAGGAGAGAAATAGGTCCCATTCCCTGCGATTAAGCTTGTCCTACGGTAGGTGCTGAAGGTGAGAGCTTTGTTCTCAGCCTGGTCTTCAGAGGGAGGAATTCACACCAATGGCATTTAATTCTCCTCTCTGCTGCTGCTTCTGGTCTTCATCCCTTCCTGCCAGCTTGGCACATGCTGGGGCACTATGCCTCCTCCTTCCCATTGTGCTAAGCTCACTGCGAGGGCCTCAGGGCAAAGGGAAAGGCAGCATCTCCTTACAGGAGGAAGAAAATGGATCAGACATTGGGACAGTTGAATGAGAAGAAGACATGGTGTCACCTGCCTGAAATTTGGAAGTCTTTCCTATCAGATGCTGAGGAGTGAGGCCTTGTGGTGGTGTTTTCTTAATTAAAAAAAAAAAGTTAAACACAGAGTGGAGCCTTGCTCAGTTTTTTAGAAGGAAATGCATCTGTTTCATAGCAGTGACTTCCAGATCTTTGTGCACAGATTATCAGGAAGCAGTGATTCCAAGGGCCCGGAAATCCAGGTGCTGTACTTTGCAAGGGAATGGCCTGGCAGTGCCTTACTCAGTAGGTGACTCTGGCTGTATGCAGGCAGCAGTGCCAGAGCTCGGTCTCACTTAAAGCCTCACTGCAGCAGATAACCTACATGAACCTAAGAGAGTCCTTGCCCAAACAAGGTTGTGGTCTCTCTGGCACAGATACTTTGGAGCTTGGAGATTTAGGGAAGGGAAATGGCTTCTTGGAGAATTGAAGCTTGTGGCATAAGTACAAACGTGGTGAATTCACGTCTGCTGGGCTGAAGCTGTGTCCTGACTTCAGAAGTCGAGCACTTTCGTAATGCATTTTACCTGCCTGTCTTCTGCAGGCATTTACTGGAAACTGCTGTGCCACGATGGTTAGAGATCAAGATCCACAGAGAAAACAAATGAAACAAGAAAATCCTCTTTTGGTCTGCTTTGGATAGAAGTCAGAAGGTTTATATGTGGAAATTATTCTTTTGCCAAGGGTGAACGGAAACCTGGAAGGTGCCAGCTTCAGGGCCAGCATTGGTGAATATATACATCAGCTTCTCCAGGGAGTTGTCAGATAGCATGGAGCAGCTGGGTGTCACCAGAGAAGAATCTCTGCTTTCTGGGGAGAGAAGAGGAGGGATCTCTCTGTGACTCAGGGGTGAATGGCTCAGCAGGGTCAGCTCAGCCAGCTACTGTGGCTGGATTAATAAATTAGGCAGATATGTTCCGTACTCTGTAGTTATAGCACAGGGCTGGAAGGAAGAAGGTGCAGTCAGAAGAGATAATGCGGGACGAGCTCAGTTTCCACATGTAGTGTCAACTGAATGGCCAGAAGGGATTCTGATGAAAGCAAGCAGCCTGGAGAAGGATGCTGCCTGTCTGCCTCTAGTGCATGTATCTCCATGTTTAAGGGCATGTGATCCTGTCTCCTCACCCCACATAACATGCAGTATTATAAATTACTGATATTTCCCTCTCTCTAATTCCCAGTGCTTAAATTAATGCTAAGCCTGTGTCTTTAAGCACTGTTTGTTGCTCTTCTTGTTGCCATAGCATTCAGTGTTTCAATGTTGGAGATTTCTTTTTTTTTCCAGACATTACCCCATCAGCACAGCTCTAGACCTGGGATTCCATCCACTTTTGGCTAAGGGGAAACTCATTTTTGTTGCTATAAAAGTATCAAGCCTTGTAAAGGCTGGTGGCTTAAAGCTGGGTCCTCATGTCTAGGAATAGCAGCAAAGCTCAGCGAGTGATTGAGGGAGGAGCACAGATCTCTATGCATCGCAGTTCATTCTTCAGAGCCAGCCTGTCTTTCCAAGGACAGGGAGAGGAATGGGCCTTTCCAGTCTTCCAGCACAGTTGCAAGACCTGTGGGTCCTTTTGATGTGAAGGATCCTCTGGGTTGCACTTGCATTAGAGTTGGCTAAGGCCAGCAGGACCCACTGGAGTGCTGCCTGACAGCAGAGGACTGGTCTGAGCCATACTTAAAGAAGAGGTCATCCACTCAGGAGTGCAATGATTTGGTGGCAAAAGAAATTTCTCCTCTGGGGCCTGATCCAAGGATGAGCAGCCCCTTAGGAGTTGCTGGTCTGCACTTAGAGTTAGGCTGTCCATAAGGACCTATGGTATATGGCAGACATGGAAGAAAGCATGGCACCAGAGCCCCTCGCCTTGCTCCATTCCACTTTTGCAATTCTGTCTGAGTGTAGTTTGATCTCAGGGTGTGAGACCAAGAGTCCCTTGAGAAGCTGAAGCAGAGGGGAAAGAAAAGGAGAGGGAATGTGAGGCTTTTGAAGTGAACTTCCTGCTGTTAAAACCGGGGAATTCAGAGGGAAATTCAGACTGGGTACAGTGTAAGTGATGCATTGCTTCTTGGTCTGGGCTCCTGCAACGTCCCCGAGCCCTTTGAAGCAAGGACAGAGCTCTAGTAGCATTCATGGAAGGCAGCACTCAGGCATTAACTCTGCCCTCGGATGCTGCATTGGTCCCAGCCTCTGCTTGCCTATCTGGACAACAGAAGTAATGAATGGGTTTTTAACTTCCTTAATAAAGTGTCTACTGAAATAGGGATAGGAAATATGAGCTAAGCACAAAGTATCACTAATATTAAGCTGTTTTTTACAACACTGTTAATAATGCTTTCTGCAAATTATTGCTATTGACTCACCCTAGCACTCACATTATTTATGCTGCATAGAGTGTCAATCTGTTACATTGCAGCACAGATTGAAAGAATAAGATAAAATGCTCCAGGGAATTGGCACGAAGCTTTAACTAGCTCTGAGTAACAGCTACCACTAATTATTAACATTATGTGTTCAATTAAATTACATTGAAATAATAAAGCATTCCAGCTACTGTATTATGTCATATTGTAACACATCAGGTGCAGCAGTGCATGCTGATAATGTATAAGAAAATTACAGAAGATGTGCAAATAATTTAAGAAGTGGGGGAAAATGAATTTGAAGTAGGGTCACTTTTTTTATATGTATAAAATCCTATCCCATGTGGAATTCTTAACACTTCTTTCATTCAGATTCTGTTTGTGGGCCCTCATGGATTTTGAGGAGAAACAAATCCAGGATTGTTCCTGGAACTTTTCATGAGACTCAGACAGAAAGCCTGGTGCCAAACTTGAAGTCTTCCTGGTGTCTGCCCACTTTTGCTTTCTTGCAGTTTTGGATGAGTGCTTCCTGGCTTATACTCATGGGCTATGTTGCTGTCCAGGGAAAGCCCTTGAAAGAAAGGAATTTCAGTACAGAGTCATTGGCCCTACTGCCCTGATTTATTTTTATTACGGTTACTCTTCATATCATTATTTTCAGTTTGCACGTGAAAGGAGAAAATGTTTCTAGCAAAAGGAAACTGATGAAATCCTCAGGGGAATGTCTCCCATTCGAACTTCCTTGAAATCTCAGGAGCAGAGAGGGCTGATGGCAGCAAGGCTGAGGGGGACAGATAAAACATGGCTGGGGAAGCAGAAAGGGCTGAGAAGAAGCTGTGCTGCTCCCCATGAGCAGGCTTCCCTGAGCCCTGCTACTGGAGCATTGTGAGACAGACAGCCATTAGCTGAAGGTGCCATGGGAAATCTTTGGCTCAGTTTTTCATTAGTGCAGGGCTCAGGCTTTCCCTCAGGTGATGAGGGGCAGAGGCAGCATGGGCTGGGTGCCCCTTGTCAACCCATTGCTGCTTCTATCTGCTCCAGGGCACAGATTTTTTCTGCTCTTGTCCTTCACCAGCCCCTCTATTTCCCAGTTAATTTCCCTCTCACCAGCCATTCTGATAGCCAAGCTAAATTCAATGTTCCAGTTTTTCCCAGTAGAAATATGTTGGAAATGTAATAGCAACTCTTCACCGACCAAGGCTGCCTGGAAGGAACTGCTACAGGCAGCCAGCTCTCCTGGAGCAGAGATTGATTTCATCTGCTGTTGCTTTATTTTAAAGTTGCAGACCCCAGTGATGTCATCTTTCTGCCAATTCCACCCCTGTCAGCACATCCAGGAACACAGGGTGTAAAAGCTCTGTGCTCCAGGAAGTGTCTCAGCTGGTTCTTGGCTCCCTGTGGCTTCTAAAGGCAGAGAACACGTGCACAGAAGGCAGCTGCTATCTCATGTCAAAGTCAACATCCCAAACTCTAGAGCTTCTAGAACATGGATCAACATGGCTTGTATGGCTTGGGCTTCCTCACACACTGCGTGCAGGAGGTACAAGCCAAATCCTGCCCTGCCCTGGTGCGTGGGAACCTCCTCCCTCACGTCTGTGGTCTTTTTGGCTGAGCGCTGTATTGATAAATGCTTTGTTTTTGTCGTTGGCCTCATTTCATTCAGAGTGGGGAAGAAGGCTCATAGAGACAAGTCTTGAGAGAGTTCACTTCCCTGTTGGCATGCTGATCATTGAGCTCTATTAAAAGCAATAAATCATGGAATAGCTTCCATTTAACTAGCGATTCTCTGTTGCACATTGATGGCATTTTAACTGCTTCTGACCATTACAGAGCATTTGACCATGAGTAGGAACTGTTAGATTCAACCTTGACGTTTTAACGTAGTAAAACAATTAAGATGGGTGTTGTACATTAAATATTATTTTGCTTCCTGAGCAGAATTCATAATACAAGCCCATCTGAGCCTGCCTCAGAACAGCCTGAACATCTCCCTCCCACTGCATATTTAGCCTAGCAAATATTGTGCCTGCCTTGACTTGGCAGCAGAAGATGGGAAGCTCTCAGAGGATTTGGGTGTGCTCCTGAGCACCACAGCTGCTGGGGAGAGATGCTGTTAGGTTATGGCTGTGTAGTGCTGCTGATACTGCAGCCCAGGGAGAGTCAGTTCCATCACAGGCAATACACCTTCCCGCTTCTCTTCTGTGCCTTCCACATGGAGAAAGATTGCCCAGAGTCTTATGCAAGGGCTTTGTCTTCCTTGTCCAAACAAAGGAGGGAGCAGTGAGAGGTGTTTTATGTTGCTACTTCAGGCTGCAAAATGCTATGGTTGCACAGTTCTGCAGCTTAATGAGCTGCTGGTGGCACAAACCCTGCAATGTGTTAATGCTTAATCTGAGGAGCTGTGTGAAAAGACAATTAGGTAAATGCAGGGCATGTATGTGGTAAAGAGTTGGGAAGGGACCTGGCACAGCTGTGTCTGCCTCCATCATTCCACAGTCCTGAAGCAGACTGATGTTTGCTCACGTCCATCACAAAGCTTCAAAAAAATATGCGGGCGTTATTTTCTCCATCATATCCTTGCTTATTTGTGCTGCATCCTGTTATCTCCTTGGTCTGTTTTGTTTTCTGTTTGTGAGTTGGTGGAAAATGAGCTTCTGTGATGGCTAGCAAAGAGCAGGAGGGAGAGAGAGCTGACTTCAGTCTTGTGACTGTGTTTGTTTTTCTCCTTGTTGAGGGATTTATTTCATGATTCTTGCTGAAGTGTTTACAGAAAGTTTGACAGCTAGGCAGAAAGTCATTTGCAAGGAAACTGGGATAATTCAAAACAAAAATGTTGGTCAGCTTCCCAGAGGAAGAAGAGCTCTTTTTTTGTATGTGCATGCTGCCCTTCCTTTCCACCCACATGCTGTGGGAGCTTGGAGGCGGTACATGGGAGCAGGGCAGAGATGAAGGCTGAACCAAGCCTGAGATGGAAGATGGAAGGAAGCTCATTTATTCCCCAAACTCTTTTGCTTTTTTCCTTTCTTTAACTTGATGTCAGTGAGGACACAGTCATACACAAATCAGAAATATTAATTTCAGTGACAATGAAGTGACAACAAAAAATAATACAGTTCTGCTTTGTTGTCATCTTCAAGTGCCCACCAGCTGTTTCCAGCTGTCAAGGAGAACTTGAAGACTGCTTTAGACATTATCAAATAAC
This sequence comes from Cyrtonyx montezumae, assembly GCF_038088225.1. Taxonomy (NCBI): domain Eukaryota; kingdom Metazoa; phylum Chordata; class Aves; order Galliformes; family Odontophoridae; genus Cyrtonyx; species Cyrtonyx montezumae. Next base: position 39,460,310 of record NW_027071826.1, on the reverse strand, counting down.
TTATCCTTACAGCATCCTGTTCTGCAAGCAGAGAAACTGAGGAACAGGCCAGCAAAGGGTCACGCTTGGTGCTGTAGGGAGATGGGATAGGGCCAGCTGTAGAAACAAACACCGGCACTCTGTCAGGCCAAATTTTTGGCTGCAAGAAAGGCTAAGTAAGAGTCTCACCCCATCATCTGTCCTGACTAAAGCTTTGCTTAGTGCAGCAGGGGGCATACGCAGCCTGGAGCCAGCAGTCCCAGACTGGTTGGAGACTCACAGATGAGCAGCATCACCATCCCTGGGGATGCAGAGGAGGCATGTGGCACCAGCACATAGCACGATGCATAGTCCAGCTACAGCTGGCATGCAGATCACACCTTTATTTTGTGGCTTTACAGCCTGAAGCTTGAATCAAGCATCTCCTTATTGCTGAGCTGATCAGTGGCACCACAGGCTTTGCAGGCTGAGAAGCTGAGCAGTGCTTTGGGCCATTTCAGTTATGCAGGAACTGAAATGCTTTCCTGTTTGCAGATAATGTGTTTGGATTTCATTGAGAGCTAGAATAGATTTTGACATAAAAAAGCGTTATTGTATTTTTAATAAAGCCTAGTGAATAAAAAATACACTTATGGTGTTTAGGTATCAGGTAAAGTCAGTTTGGGACTGCAGCCCTTGTCCTCTGAAGGGTACTTTCCCACTTTCATTCAGTCGGCAGGCAGTAACTCTCTCTTGCTTCTGATTCTTTATTCATTCCTTCAGAGGATGCTAGTTAAATAGCAGATAAGTAAATATGTAATCAATGAGGCATTTATTGAATGTTAATGCTTTGTTTATTAGGGCTTGGAAATTTAAATAGGTCCCATTAAGATGTAGAGTGCACAGCAGGGGAACTTCTCAATGTCACCAACCCCAATCACAGAATAATGGTGAGCTTTCCAAATGGGAGCTGCTTTGTGGCTGAGGTGTGGGGCTTGGTTTGCAGGCTGCACACTGAGGACATCTGCACTGTAGGGTGAGCTGCACAGACCTGAGCTGACAAGTCCACCTGAGTCTGAACTTAGGGAAACCATGCAAGCACAGCAGTATTCCTGTGCTAGTAACCTGAAATAGAGCTTCTGCGCTCAGGCAGCCTGACTGTTGCAGCTGGATTATATCTGGGCTTAGCTGGCTCACCTCCAGTTTGGCTGTCCTTCTCTGTGTCAAGGTAGACCCTATTTAGTTTCTTCAGTGAAGACTGAGAACGTCAGTCAATACTGCAACAGCTGGAATGTGCAGAAGCACTATCACAATAGGAATTGCAGCCACTGTCAGCAGTGCTGGTGGAGACATCTGCAAGGAGGGGTGGAAATCCCATCACTCAAGCCCCATGAAACTGGATGAGCAAAATGAGGAGGAGGGGGAGTTCCACAGAGAGCCTCAGCGTGGCCTGATGCCAGCAAGAGAATGTCACCTGAGAAGGGCCCACAGCTCTCCTCAGAACCCGACTTGCTCCCCACATGGGGCTGGAGCCCACGTCCTGTGCTGCACGCTGTGGGCTCAGCAGGCCTGTACATGGCCCTGAATGACGAGGACCAGGTCAGGCAGGCTCCGATGGGTGAGTGTAGGCCCCAGTGGACAAAGTGCAGGCTCCCTGAGGCGGTCAGGGTGGACATGGGGTACGGCTGTCTCTAACAGCTGTGTAGCACAGAGATGTGAGGGCCTGGAGGCTGGGCCTGCTGCTCACCTGCATGGCTGGGGTTGTTACCTTACAACTAACCAGTGTGCTTTCACCAGTCCTGCAAACACTGCACGTTTTTAGGACTTGCTGAAAAGTTCAAGATGTGTGCTGGGTGTGTGTTTGCAGTAGATGCTACATTTTGTGAGCGTTTTATTCCTTCCTGTAACTCTACCTTTAGCTTGGACTCAAGTTTGGTCCATCCCAGTCTAAATGGGCCCATCGCAGGGCCTATGTGCCTGCAGAAAGCATTAAAGACAGAAGGATATTTTTAACAGTAAGGGTAATTAACCCCTCACCCAGCTTACCAGAAGATGATGGAGTCTCTTTTTAAAGATGGTATCTTTCTAAATGATGCACACTTCTTCATGGGTCTGCAGGATGGGTCAGGAAGAAAGAATGTCTACGGGCTGTGATCCAGGTGCTCTGACCTTCTCTTTTCCAGAAAGACACCAGTTTGGGGTCTGCCCTCTTAGTTACGCTGCATCAAGGCAGCTGCCTGGAATAGCTATGCAAGCAGCAATGAGCAATGTTCTTCTCCTGTGTGTTTTGGCAGCCAGGAGAATAGATTTGCTATCAATATATACGACATGAAAATTGCAGGCAACGAGATCTAACCTTTGAGGAAGCCCTATCTGAAAGCAGGGGCACAATCCCACTGCATTATTTATCCTCTCACATAGTGATTACCTAAATTGCCTCGGCAATTTCACTGGAAAAGGTCTTTGAACCTCTTCCCGCCCTGAAAAAAAAAATGCATTTTATGCAATGGACACAGATGGCTCCAGCAGGGATGTATGTAGGGAGGGCAAGGAGCCTCAGATGCTGCATTAATACCGACTTCTCTTTGCCTTTGCAGCTCACCTTTAGCAGGGATAAGAGCAAGTTCCCTGGTGGATCGAGCACCATCAAGCACCTGACAAGTCTTATGAACACTTTCAAGAGCCGAGCTTGAGAGCTGGAGCACTTACTCATTTATTGCTTTGATATTAAAAACAGAGACGCAGGTATTAAAAACAGAGATTCTGAGTACAGGGGGAGATAGGATCTGTTCTGTATATGGAAATTGCTCAGCTTCATGTTCTACATGGTGCTTCAGATTACAAAAAAGTCCTACAGAGTCCCATTTGTCAGAGAGCTTTTCTGAGAGACCAAAGGCTGAGCATGAGCAGTATAAAAGCTTCCAGGTTTCCCTGTTCCAGTTTGTAACTCTCACAAAGATCTGCCCCACACCTGAAGTGCAAAGTCCCTAATGTTCATCTCTGCTATGAGATTCAGAGCACCTGACTTTCTTCAGCCCTGCCACCATCACAGCCAGTTGCAAATCCTGCCCTGCAATTGCTGGTACAGGTCAGCTCAACACGAAAAGCTCCTGAAAACCACATTTCACAAATCCAGTGGATCAAAACACAGAGGAAGTGCAGAGGGACAAGGAACACACAGTACTGAGAAAGTAGGGGCATCGCTTCCCACAGCCCATCCACGGCTGTTTCCATGTCCCCAGGACTGAGCTCAACTCCACACCTACACCTCTCCCAAGAGCAATCTGAGGTTGTTCCTTTTAAAACAAAACAAAAAACAGTGGAGGTCACTAATTTGGGAACTCATTAGCACCAGCTGACTGCAAGGAACCGGAGCTAATAAGTAGGGATGAACTGTAGTGTGGGAGATGTTACAGAGAAGTAGTGCTGTTTGGTAACCTGATGCTTGAAGAAGAGTATGGACAGAGCTGGAGAAGTACACCAGTGGGAAGAAGCTGCATGAAGACCCTTAGGAGAGTCAGCCTAGGAAAATAATGCTGGACTGGACTGAGGCATCCCTATTCCCACCTCGAGCCTGAACCAGAATTCAGAGTAAAGAAAGGACTGTGCTGAGAGACCACTTGGGCTCACCCCACTGCTGCCTGCTGAATTAGGTGGTTCCCGGGCTCAAGGACTATGCACAGAGGTGAGTTAAATCCGGCACCGGGAAGCCCCCTCACCCAAGGCAGGGGTGAATGTAAAGTCTGTTAAAGCTTACTGAAGGGAGAGGAGCTTCAAAGGGGGCTGATCGTGGTAGTCCAAAGATATGTGCTGTGACGGTGGAGAGGGGGCAGTGGGGCTGTGCAGAAGGCTCGTGCTGTAGGTGAGTGTCAGGTGAAGAAGTGCGATGCTGATGCAGATCAGAGCTTGCCTGAGCCCCGGTCCCGTGCTCGGTTGTGTTGTGCTGATCCCACGGTTCCCCAGCCAGCCTCTGGGCCTGGCTTTGTAAAGTATCTGAAACTGAGTTAACCTGAGAACGTAGGGAAGGCAGAGATTTCATCTTCTTGCTTGTGGGGATGCTGGGTCTGGACAGCGGCCAACCCGTCTTCCCCGGGATGAGCCTGGGAAGCCCAGAGGCTGCTCTCATTTATCTGCTCGCTGCTCGCGGTGGCGCTGGCAAAGCAGTAACGAGACATCCGATTGACCCAAATAGATCGGTGATCGCAGTTTCAGGAGCGCTTAACGCGCTGTAAATCGAGCAGCACGTCAGCCCGGCTGACGTTTAACCCTGTACCAATTGTCAGGTTTTAAAAACGCTCCGGCGCGTGGTAGCGAGAGGTCGGGCAGAGGCACGGCTTCCAGCGGCCCCTCGCTCTCCCCGCAAGCCGTTACGGGGGCGGCGTTCCCGGCGCCGCAGTCGCACCTCTCTCCGGGCAGCGCGGAGCGTCCCCGCACGGTCACCGGGGCCGCCGCGGCTGCAGCGCGGCGTCGCGGCCAGAGGGAGGAGCTGGCGGGCCGCGGCGGGAGCTCGGGCTCGCCACGAACGGGATGGGGGCGGGCCGGCGGCTCGGGACCCCGCGGGGAGGTCCCGCGCCGGGCCACGCGGGACGGCCTCGGCCCGAGCCGCGAGATCGCTCGGAGCCGACGTCGCGGAGGGTGGACCCTCCTCCGCGCGCGGCGTCGCCGCTTTAAGCGTCGCGCCACGCCGCGGGGCGGGGCGGGCCCCCTCGGCTCCCCACGTGGTGCGGGGCCGGTGCCTGCCGGCCGCGGCGGCGCGGGGCGCACTCGGCGCGGGGCTGCCGCCGGGGCTCCTCCGCTCCGTGCCGCTGCCATGCGCCGCGCCGGGGCCGCCCCGCCGCCGCGTCCCGCTGCGGCAGCGTGAGGCGCGGCACCATGGAGCGGGGCGGCCGCGCCGTGCCGGCGCTGGGGCTGCTGCTGGTGCTGCTGGGCGCCCTGCTGGCGCTGCGGGCGCTGCCGCCGCGGGAGCCGGGGCCGGCCCGGGGCCAGGCGCGCGGCGGCGGGCAGAAAACTTTCCGGGCGCTGCTGGCCGCGGGCCGGGAGCGGCAGCAGCCGCAGGAGGAGGAGGAGGAGGACCCGCCGGCGGCCCCGGTGCGGCGCGGCATCTTCTGGAGCCGCGAGCTGGAGGCGCGGGTGCCGCCGGGCTTCGCGGCCGAGGAGGCGGCGGCGTGGCGGGCGGCGGCTCGCGGAGCCCGCGTGGCCTCGCTGGAGCGCGGCGGCTGCGGGCGCAGCTCCAACCGGCTGGCCCGGCTGTCGGACGGGAGCCGCGCCTGCGTGCGCTACGGCGTGAGCCCGGAGCAGATCCAGGGCGAGGCGCTCTCCTACCACCTGGCCGGGCTGCTGGGCATGCAGCAGCGGCTGCCGCCCATGGCGCTGGCGCTGGTGGAGGCCCGCGGGCGGCAGTGGGAGCCGGTGCGAGAGGAGCTGCGCGGCTCGCACTGGGCCGAGGGCGCGGTGGTGAGCCTGACGCGCTGGGTGGACAACCTGACGGCCGTGGTGGCCCCCGCGCCGTGGGGCGGCGGGCGGCCGCGGGCGCTGGCGGCGGGCGAGCTGGGCGGGCTGCCCGCGGCGCAGCTGGTGGAGCTGGTGCAGTGGAGCGACCTGATCCTCTTCGACTACCTGACGGCCAACTTCGACCGCCTGGCCAGCAACCTGTTCAGCCTGCAGTGGGACCCGCGCGTCATGCGGCGCGCCACCAGCAACCTGCTGCGCGCCCCCGACGGCGGCCTGGTCTTCATGGACAACGAGGCGGGGCTGGTGCACGGCTACCGCCTGCTCGCCACGTGGGACCCGTACAACGAGCCCCTGCTGCGCTCCGTCTGCGTCTTCCGCGAGGGCACGGCGCGGCGCCTGGCCGAGCTGCACCGCCGCCGCAACGCCGCCGCCGAGCTTCGCCGCCGCTACCGGGCCCGGGAGCCCCTGTGGGCGCGCCTCGGCTTCCTGTCGGAGCGGCAGGCGGAGCTGCTGCAGGCGCGAGTCGACTTCGTGCACCGCCACATCGCCCAGTGCCGCGCACAGGCCGCCGCGCTCTGACGGCACCCGTGCTCTGACGGCACCCGCCCTCCCCGCGCCTCCGCCGCCCGATTCCCCGCTCCCCGGGGCCACGGAGGTCCCTCCGGCCTCGACCCCTCCGCGGGAGGCGGACGGAGCGGTTTCGACGTGTTCTTCCTCCTGCGGCGAACGAATGTTGGCACTGGGAGCGAGGGCCGGTCGCGCGATGGGGGCACCCCCTGCCTGGCGAACTGCCCTCTCTCCGAAGCTTGGCTCCTACCGATTTCCCTTAAGGAGAGCAGACCTGTCGCTGGCAGCGCGTCCTGCCGCAAGCGGATGCTCCGGTAGCTGTTAGTCTGTGTTGTGGGTTCATCTGGTTCCGCTGTTCCGATCCCCAAGTGTGTGTCTGTATTCGTCGCCATCCTTTGATTTGACGGTAAAATAACGGACTGACGGTGACAGAAGAGGACCCCCGAGGCGTTGCTGTGTGCTCAGACTTGGACGCAATAGTTAAAAGTGGAGAAAAAAAACTGTTCCATGCACTTTACTTTGACTTTTTAATTTTTTTATAAACAAAAAAGACCTTTTTATTTTACAAAGTCTGCCTTTTATGTACATTCTATATGTTCATAAGCTTTTTCTGTAACATACTAAAGAAACTGATATTTCAGTAAAGCGTGCTGGTGATTTGCCTCCTTTGTGCTGACTGCCTGAGCTCCCTGCATTGCACATCGCCTACATCCTGCCCCGTGCTGTGGATCAGAGGATCTGCCCATAGAATTTCCAGGTCTGAGCCAACCTGCCTGTGCTGGCACACAGATCAGTGTCTGTTTTGGATCGCTTCTGTGGGTGATGTGGGCAGAGCTGTGCCGGGTGCTCAGGCTGCATCCCAGCCCTGTAGTGGGTCATTTTTCATGTCAGTGTCCCAAAAGGCTGTGTCCTGCACGCTCCTGCGGTGCCAGCTGCTTTCGGGTCTCAGCCCTACTCCCGTTCTGACTGTCTGTGCTGCCAGGGCAGAGGCTGAATTGAATAGGAAAGCATTTCCACTTTGCTAAAGTAGATCTTTTTAATAGAAGTTCTGTTGTAGGTTCAGTAAAGTAATAGCTGTGGATGGATAAAGTATCTTATCTCGTTTCCTTTTTTTTTTTTTTTAATATGTATTTATGATGTATTATTTCATGGAACAGGTGACTGTGTGGCTCAGTCTGTAGTTGGGATGGGGACAAAGCCGAGCTGATGCTAGTCCATCCTTGCCAAGCAAAGAGCTCTGCAGGCAGGGATGGGCCTGCGGTGTGTGGCACCCCGTCACGCTGAGGGCAGCGGTCCCGCCCTGTCCGTGTTCACAGATGGAACTTTGCAGGGTCTCTTCAGCCACGAAAGTGTTTTCCTTTTGTGTTTTGCTTTATCTATTCGTTTTTCATATAGGACAACAGTTTTACGAGCAGCTCCCGGTTAGCAGTCACGTTGTCAGCTCTGATAGACGCTGCAGCTGTGCATGTGTTTTTATCCTAAAACTCTGGGGCAGTCTCTCAGACGGTTCCCAACCCAGTGCCCTACTGGCAGGACTCTATTGAACTCGCATCCATAGTTCCTGCATTTTTTTTTCTCTCGGAACAATGCACAGCTCCCATGTGACATTCGCAATTTACATGACAATAGTCAGTTTAGCGGTGTAATTCTTAATTCCTCTTAACGCTGGTTGTCAGCCTCGCTCTGTATCTCAAAAGCAGTAGCTCTGTCACATTCACCTCATGAAAATGCATTCAAATAATCAACTGCTGGTGTTAGTTGTGAGCAGACAGTGTGCCCAGGCTTCCAGGGGTGTTCAGTTCTGAGTATTTTGATGAGCTCTGGTTTGGTTTGGATGGCCAACAGGAAAAATGCTCTTTTGGAGTGTCTTTGGAGCCAGACCCTACATAACTGCACATCTCAAGCAGAAACAGTGTTCCATTTGAATTTGCATGCCTCAGCTGTATTCAGGCTGTGCTATGGGTTGGTGAGGCTGAGCTGTGTGCTGGGGAAACTGCATCCCGCAGGGAGCTGAGCTTGTTCAGGGGCCAGGGAGGGAACATGGGCACTGTGGTGCTGCACCACAGAACTCGGTCCTGTTCTGGAGCAGACTTGCTGCTGTGCTGGAGAAAGCCCCCCATCACCATTGTGTTAGGGCCTTCTGTGGGATTTTTTCACGGCAAGCTGTGCTTTGTACATTCTTGCTTCGGTACATTCTTTGCATGCCTCTCCCTCACGACATGCTGTTAGAGCCCAGGCTGCCTCGCAGCAGAACAAAGAGCTGCAGTTCTGTTCTCCTTTCCCTATGGGAGACCTCATTGCATCCAGGCCCTGCAGTGCTCCTGTGCTTTCCTTTGGGCAGTGAGGTGGGACATGGGACAGGCAGGCTGCTGAGACAGGAGGCTGTGCAGAACGAGGTCAGCCTGAGGCCAGGTGCTCAGCACCTGCTCTGTGCAGAGCAGGGTGGCTGCTGCTCCTAGGGCGAGGATGGTGCCAGCAGGGCAAGGCCTCTTGGTTTGTCTGTACACATCTGATGTAGTTAGAAGATGAACGTGCATCTGTGGGGCATCCCTGGGCTCCTTCTGCTCACAACCCCTCGCTCCCAGACTTGTGGGGGCCGTGCCAGCCCATTGGTGGGCTCAGGGAATAGCTGGAAGGAAGGAAGTTAAAACAGGGCTGGTTGCACTCTCTCTGACTGGTGCTCAGCATGCTCTTGCATCACTGCACAGGCTTTGTGGTTTGCCTGCCCTTTGAAGTGTAGAGCATTTTTTAATGGTAATAATGCTGAGAATTTTCCCATTGGCATGCTAGGTGGTCCAGGATGAGTTTGGATGAGCTCACATTAAGGCTGAACCCATTTGCTCATTACTCCCATTTTGCAGCCGCAGCACAAACCTTGCTCGGGCTCAGCTGCAGATTGCCCCCGCATCCAGGAACCCACTGCCTCCATCCTCAGTGAGTCCCACACATCACCCTGCTCTCTGTCAGACCACCTTCGTGATCCCTTCAGTTTTCAATGCCCCTTGCTACATTCAAACTGAGAAGTCATTGTTTCCTTTGTTTCATTGGGAGTACACAGGGTTTTCTCATCTTTTTAGTTTCTACCAGTGCAGTGCAAAATCAGCATCATGAATTATGGATGATCCTGGATGTAAGGACCTGGAGGATACCGTGATTCTGTATTAACGGTATTTCTTCCTTTCATACTAGCTACACAGTGAGGCAACTGCTCTGTGCAGACAGCCTCAGTTTTGTAGCCACCAGAGATCAAAACCAGGCCTGTGGTGTGCAGATCGAGGGCAGGCTGAGCCCGTCCTGACCTGCTGAAGGGAATGTAGCATTTGCTTGTCTCATTCTTCAGTCTGCTGTCAGTGTAGTGACTTCCATCCACTTCTCACCATTCCAGCCATGGGCAGCTTGTGCACATCAAGAGAAATTCCCTTCAGAAAGAAAAGTGTACACACTGATGGCTCTAACAATTATCTTTCTTGATAGAGATTACTCACAAAACTTGTTAATATTTCAGATCTCAGTTTGCATGATAGCTAGAAAACATAGGTGTGCCAGATGGAGCCTTTGATGCAAATGAGAGGAATGAGAAATTAGAAATGAGAGGATTCTGACTTCTAACATTTCAGATGTACATACATCTTCCTGAAATTGTTGGAAAAGGGCAGATATCAGCAAAGCAGCCTCAGCATCTTTGTACCTCTGCCCAGGAGCTGGGATGTAGCACAGGTGGATAGCATGATACTTGTACAGAGTCTGTGCTGGTGGCTCTTGTGTCACAGGGAGGCAGCAAGAGGGGACCAGGGCCAAGCTGCGGAGGTTCACGTGTTGGGTTGTGGTTGTAACATCAAACCAGACAAGAAACGTAGGGGTTTATGCTTTTTAGTCATTCTCTGCTTGTACAAATAAAACCTTAGGGACACGGCAGAAGACAATCAGGCCCCTTGCTGCTGTTAACTACCTAATTTAATTAATGTTCAACCCAGTTTCAGAACAAAAGGGTTGGGGAAAAAAAGGCTATGTGCACCTTTGTATGAAACTCAAAGCAGTCACTGATGTCGGCCAGTGTTAGAAACCCTTCCAGTGCCCAGGAGACAACGTGATGCTGATTGCAACCACCGCAGCTTGAAACCTAATTTTCTGGCTTTCTGCCAGTTGGAGATGGCCGTGGAAGTCTGCACTAAGGTGCTGACGGTGCCAGCTGAAATGAGCCTGGCACGACCGGGCTCCTCACAAAGCCTCCTGTTCTGCTCTGACAGCACTTTCCTGAAGTGCGCTGCACGAAGTGTGCTGGGTTAGCACCTGGAGGCAAAGCCTGCTCCCTGCCTCCCCCTCCTTGCTCAGAACCTGAACTCTTCCCACAACGAGTATTTAATTTCCCTTTGTTCAGTGTAAAATGGTATGTGAAGCGTGAGTTGCCATGGATGCAAAATGAGTGCCCAGTGATCCTCCCTTACCCAGGTAGATCCCAGCCGGGGGATTTAGTGTCTACTGGCCCCACTGCTGGGGTGGGCATAAACGTGAGGAAGAGTGAGTTTCTGCTTGATCTGATAGTGACTGGACAAGAGGGAATTATTTGAAGATAAAAGGGGAGATTCTTCACTCAGAGAGCAGTGAGGCACTGGCACAGGCTGCCATTAAAGGCCACATTGCATGGGGCCCTGGGCAGCCTGATCTGGTGAGGGGCAGCCCTGCCCACGGCAAGGGGTTGGAACTGGGTGGGCTCTGAGGTTCCTTCCAACCCAAGCGGTTCTGTGCTGCTGTGTCTCTATGATTCACTCTGTGATTCTAGGTAGTTGAGGCTCAGTGGCCAGGAAGTATGTGTCAAAATGGGCTTACGGCATCCTCTCACTTAATTTCAACCCTATTTTTTCATACCCATTGTATTTGACATGGTGGCATACCCTTTCCTTTCAACAACAGCATACTTATATCAGAGCATCAATTTGTCATCGTAATTACATTGGACTGTGGCCTCCGCAAACCTGAGTGAAAATCATTTCATTGAATTTTGTCCAAAGAGCACAGCCTCGTAGGCTTGCACCGATGCCAGGAGGAGAGCGCAGACCTCGGTTCCTCTCGTGCCATCAGCTCTGTGCCCTTTTGGTTCAGTTTTCCTCCTGGGGCATCTCACTGTGTGCCCCCACACCCCGCTGCGTCCCTTACTGGGGTGCAGGAGCTCTGTGTCATGCTCTGGCGCTGCCTTCCTTTGTCACCCTGAGAGCCGCCGTGGCAGAGCCGCCTCCTTTCTTTCCAGCTGGAATGGGGTTTAAATAAAGCTATTGTATTTGATCAGCGGCTTAGGAAACAATAATTTAGCATAATAGGGAAAGATCATTAATGTTCAATGAACCTAACGCTCTGCTCCAGTTTTTGCTGCCCTAGAGAGATGGAGTAAACTCTTTTTCCTAATTGAAGACTAAATAGAGTACATTTCATTTTTCATTTCCAGCACTTTTTCCAATAGGCTTGTGATGTTCGCTAATGCGTGCTGAAAGGGGTGGGCTGCCCGGCCGCGGGGGAGAAATTGGTGGGGAGGGCTCAGAGCGTATAAAGACGCGCCGTCCTCTGTCACATCGCTCCCTCGGGCCCACGGCTCCTTCCCCGGCTGTCCTCGCTGCGGAGGCCCCGCGGGCAGAGCGGAGGGGATGCGACGCTCCCTCCCGCATCTCAGTGCTCACGTACCCCCCCCTCCCCACGGCTGCCCCCTCTATCTCCCCCGCCCCGAGGTTCCCTCGCACATCTTTAGGCACGGCGGGCGGCCCGGCGTCCTGAACGCGAGTGGGCGGCGGCGCTGGGGAGCGCAGCCCCGTGCGGCATCGCCGCTTTAAGGCTGCGGGAGGCGGGCGAGGTTCCGTGCCGCCCCCGTGCCGCCCAGGCGGGCAGCGGGAGGCCGCCCCGCAGCGGCTCCGGCCCCACGCGCGTTGTCCTGGCCGGGGTCACTGCGGGTCCCTTCTGTCGCCGCCTGTCCCCGTATTCCCCGCGGTCCGTGCGGAGGCTGCCCGGGTTCCCTTCGTGTTGGAGCCCGCGTCGTGAAGCACTAAGCGAATGCAATTGATTCACGTTTGCCCACGCTGAATCCTGATGCTCACTTCTCTGTTGCTGACAAGACAAATGCTCGCTAGGGCAGCTTTAATTTCATAGAATCACAGAATCGTCTGATTTGGAAGGGAACTTTAAAGGCCATCTGGTCCAACTCCTCTGCCATGAACAAGGACACCATCAGTGCTCACAGCCCATCCTGCTGACCTCGGGTGTTTGCAGGGACAGGGCATCCACCACCTCTCCGGGCAGCCTGTGCCACTGCCTCATCACCCTTATTGCAGGAGACTTCTTTCTTCTATCCAGTCTAAATCTCCCTTCTCTAAGTTTGAAGCCATTTCCCCTTGTCCTATCACTGCAGTCCCTCCTATGGTCTGTTTCCTTCCTTCTTCTAGTCCCCCTTTAGGCACAGAAAGGCCACTGTCAGGTCTCACCAGAGCCTCCTCTACTCCAGGCTGAACAGCCCCAGCTCTCTCTGTCCTTGTAGGAATAGTGTTCTGTCCTCTGGATCATCGCAGCGCTGGTCTTCCTGAAGTGAGCTAGCATCGTGTGTCCTGCTGACACCTGGCAGGCATTTAGTGCTCAGCTGCTGACTTGTGCGAGGGAGCCCTAGCCCCATGAGGGGAGCCCTGGATGTGGGCTCACACTCCATTAGAATTGTTGGGAGTTTGGTGATGCTCTGCAGGAGACACCCACTGCACACTGCTGGCTCTCCCCGTCTGGAGGGAGGTCTGGGCAGGGGGAGGTGGGATAGGATGGATTGGTTGTTGCACATACTTCACATTGTTGGCTTTGCCCAGACTGGAAAGGCTTTAGTAGTTGGAATTTCTTAGTACTGGGACAGATCATGTTGCCTGCCACGTGTGTGTGCAAGTCTAAACCACTCGTCCTTTACCCCCACAGAGAGAAGCTCTCTGTGCATTCCTGTTGAACCCCCTGGTTGGTGAATTAATACTTTCTGGGGAGACACCAACGCCAGACAGTTTGGATAGTTCTCTTATTCAGCAGCAGAGCCGTAGAGCAGGGGTTGCCCAAAGTGAGCAGCAAGCAGAACCGCATAGCAGCTGCAGCAGAGCCCGGCCATGGCTGGAGACTAAGTCAGATGGAACGTGGACACAAATCACTCTGATTTTATGATCAGTGTCTGCAGCCTCTCCTGAGAGGAAAAATTGTTCTTGTTTTCTGCCTCCATCCATCACTTCAGGGGTATGTTAATGGACCGCTGAGATGCTTCTTGGCTCGTTTAAGTCATTCTGCCTTCTGTCTTGAGTATAACTAGTCCCTCAGGACACTTGCCACTGATGCTACTTAGAAAGAAAACTATTTGGAAACAATCCTTCCAGCATACCATATGTTGAGAGTTTAGGGTTTCCTTGTTTGATGACTTGGGGCACCTGTGTGAAAACACTGTTGCTTTTGCATTTTATCCCTCGCTGCTGTTTATGCTTGTTATGTCACAAGCTGATTGCTGAAGAGATAATTGTGCTGTCCAAAGTGGAGGATGCAGTACCTGGGAAGTCTGATGATTGGCACTCCATCAGCACCACGAGCCTTAGCATGGGAAAGGAGGGTGATGCTTTTCCTCTCCTTATGTATGTTGTCACTCTCTGAGACAGGAGGGAAGATAACATCCAGACCAGAAACCAAATGCAGAGGGAAGACCAGGGGCCTGCCACACAGCAGTCACCCAGGCTGGCATTTGTTGCTGCTGAAGAGCTGGCTGTGTGTTGTCAGGGGAGCCCTGCTCCACTGGTTTAACAAAGACAGAGGAGTGAGGTGGATGGGATGAGAAGCAATGTGCTGCTTCTGGACTGCTTTCTCTTTCAGACTTAGGTGGTCCCCACACACTCTGTGCCAAAAGGGGGGAAAAAAAGAGAATATCTGAGGCTTTTTGCTGGCAGATGCTTAAATGCCTTTAGGATTAGGTGGGGGGTTGAGGATTTACATTTTGGATGTGGGCATTTGAATCAGGGTTTAGTTATCTAAGCCTCCCTCTAGCAAGGTGTCAGCACATTTTTCGGATTCTCTTCTGCTAAATGGTATAGATAAAATCAGAAAATGCTTCTGGAAAAAGCCTCCCTTAGACTCTGCTTCAACTCTTCTATTTGTCAGTGAGTTTCTGCCTCTCAAATAAGAGCAACTATTCTTTTGCAGGGAGTAGCTGAAGCAAAGGAAGCAAATATTTCAGGTATTCCTTAAGTACCTCACACTTCACCTTTTCTCTCCTGAAGCATGCATCCTTGATTGCTTCCTTAATTAGTACTTTTAAAATCTCTCTCGCCTTCCATTTATAAATAAATCAAAATATAAATGCAGAGTACTAATTTATCAAGCACTCGATCCATATTCTAGAGAGCAAATTTAACACCTGAACATGAAAGAACTGAATGCCCCCAAATGCTCCATAAGCCAATGACTTTGGTGGTGGCTGTGGAGCATCCACTAGCTTCTCTCAGAGGCCTGCTTCATTAGCAATTATCCAAGGAAGCTGTGAGAAAAATGATTCGCCTGTGTGATTACATTTATTTTTCATTCTAGAAAGTCTCCCAGTTCACTTGGCAGCTTCTTTCTTCATTCTCTTCTTCCATCTTTCCTTCCCTCCTTCTATCTTTCCTTAAGTCATGCTTGCTTGCTTTTTTTGTTCCTTCTTAGCCATTCTGTCTGAACAAAAGCAGTCCCACAAGGGCAGGCTAATGTATTCGTAGCTTTGCTGCAACTTAGCTGATAGAATAAGCTGGAAAATTGCTGCCTGCCATTGTCTGCTGAGAATCTTGGCTGCGCTTTGTAGAGTTGAAAGAAGCACTGCCCAGCATTGTCTGCTCTCCTTCCCTGCCAAACAGAACCTGTTGTACAGAACCTGGTCACGCTGGAGATGGTGGAAGGGCTTAAGTTCGAGTTCACAGGCCTCGAAGTAAGTTACTGAAGTGACTGCTTGTTTGAACATTTGCTTGCTTGCTCTTGCCTTTCATTCTCCTTGTTCTAACTGTAGTATGTTATTAATGCCTATCTGAATACTGCATTAAGCTCTAATTAAGCTTGCCCATCAAAAAGACCAAGAAAGCAGGCTTCTACTGTGCCTGGTGGTAAGTCACATTTTCCTCCTCAATTTTCAGACTACGAACATGCAACTGGTAATTGCAGGTTTGGGTTTTGTCTCTGAACAGCAGACAAGTACTTAACGAACTTTTACCATAGCATTTACCTTAAGGGCCAGCTTCAGTTATACAGTGGATTAGAACAAACATCATGTGAAAGGACCAGCTGCCAGGCTGTAGCTAAGGTCATACTGGAGCATCATACAGAAGTCAAAGAACACTGCTCAACTTTTCATGCAGTGCCAGAAAACGCGCTACAGATCTTTCTGAGGAGTAGCGTAGTCCAGAAGAGTCAATATGACAATGATGCCTAGGTGATCTTTCTGGAAATAGGAGAGAGGATGCAATATCCCAAGTACTCCATCCTCTTTAGGATATTGGAGCAAGAGACACCAAGGGTTACAGCTAGAGGAAATTCTAACTTGCTAATTGCAGCAGGAATGCTAAATCATGGCCTGAACCAGTGATTGAGCACCAGGTGGGAGGGCAGGGCCAACCCTGGGAAGCTCAGGTGTATGCAATGCACCTGAGTGACTAAAAGAGCCAGGATCCAGACCTCCTTTAAAGGTTGACAGTGGAGATGAGAGCATCTTGCTGGAGGTCTATGCCTACCTGAGGTTTTCCGAAGGTAAGCAGTCTTTCTTCCTTTGTTTCTGTGTCTACAGCTGCTGCGTTTGTGTTTGTTCTCATTTGCTGCAACCTGTGATTCTGCTGTGCCTCTATGATCACTGTATTCTCCATCACATTATGGCATTACACTAACTAAACAGTTATAATGGTGGTATCAGATTGTGTGGCTGTGGAGCTTCCACTGCGGTCTTGGAAGCAATTTATAAGCAACTCTAATAAAGGGAGGTGGCTTTGACTCTGCAGCATGTTTGCAAAATGAAGTTTATTAGTAGAGTTGAGGTTGCTGTGTGATTACAGCTTTTCATGAGTGTCCCTTACGGACAGGGGACCTGGTATCAAACATGACAAAAATTCCTGGGTGTTAAAGTCAGTAACAGCCTTGGTTTTAGGGATATACCAGAAGTTTGGTGCCCCGTTTTGGTGTAAATAACAGGGTAAAAGAGCAGTATATACTAGGGACCAGTGCAACTAGCTAAGATGACCCAGCAGATAGCTTCTAGTTGTAGCTGTGTTTTTATTAACCACACTGATGGTTTCTGCACTTCTTAGCTGTTGAGCCCTCTATTACAGCGCTTGTGAAATCTGTTTTGTGTGGAAGCTATGTAGCAATTCTAAAACCTTACTGGACACCTAACGTGTGGAGAGGAATGCTGTCACTGGAGATGTGTGGTTCCTTGGTATGATGTCTTGCCTTAATAAAAGATCCCAGGCTAATCAAATTTTAATGCTGTGAGGAGGGAAAACTGACAGCTCATCTCTAGCCTGACCTATGTCTCAATGTACTTTTGTCTGCCTGCTTCTTTTTTTTCTAATTTCCCTTCCTTCCCCTGTTTAATCCTTATGGAACATCTGCCTGAGCCAGAAACAAATGGCAGCTTGTTCCTGGTATGCAACGTCCTTGCTTGTATGCTTGGGTCCTGAAATCCTTCAGCACTTTGTTCCCATAGCGCTTTTTTCCCTCTAGCACCACAAGACTTGATTAATACAAATGCTGAAATCCCGCAGGCACTATAGTTATTTTTAGCAGTAGTGTTAGAGCTCTGAGAAGGGTGGATGAAGATTTATGATTTTGTCTAATATAAATCTCACAGCCTTCCCCTCCTCTGTTTAAAAACTTGGATGTATTCCAATACTGCTACACCCCCCTACCCCCCTCCAGTGCCTGAAATTGCCTTTTCTTTCTTTAATTAAAAAGCTACCAGGGCAGGTGATTCTGCCTGGCGACTGTGGGACTGAGTAGATACCAAGTCCATTCTGTAGTTGTTCATACTTAAAATGTCTGCTCTCACTTGCAGCTGATAAAACTTGGTTCTGGAAAGAAATTCTGAGTGCTTTCTTTTCAGAGAAGGGAGTGGAGGGAGTAGGTGAGAAGAAAGGTGCTTCTACATCTGAGCATGCAAGCAGAATGTTCACGGTGGGAGCTTGCTTTATTTTCTACTTCCTTTTTTGATCCACTTTGCCATTTGCTCCTGTAACTAATATCCTTATGCTCCTCTTTAACTGCTACTGGGCTTTGGCATGGAGAAATGCTTCTCAGTAAGAAACTTCGAAAATTAATTTGGCCAGATTGTGCTCTTCCCTAGTCTGTGAAGAGAATGAACAGTGAAAAGGAGAAGCTTGGTGCTGATGGTAGAGAAAGCAGAACGTGCTGTGTGCTGGTTGCTATGTGAGATTTGACCAATTCCTACTACCTGTGAGGGTGATGAGCTGGAGACCCTGCGCAGCCCCCTGGCACAAACAGAGCTGTGGTGACCTGAGGTGGAGCAGCAAGTCGTTGTGCTCTCTCAGTCTCAGAGATGTCATTTGCATGCTGTTCTTCCTGAGTGGTGCACATCACAGCACAACTGGTACTTACTGTCTGCCCGTGGTTGTCATTCCCATGCATTTTTTTTTTCCAAGTCAGGCATGTCTTACACCACAGCTGTTTCCTGGAGCATCTAAATCTGGTTTCCAGTTTACTTCCCCAAAACTCCACTTAAAATGAACTTAATGTGTCAGGGTGGCAGCTGTAATTGCCATATGTTTTCCAGCACGTGGGTAAGCATGCAAATTTGCCCAGGTGTGCCTGCTGGGAGCTGCTGTTTTCACTGCACACTCTCCTTCTGCTTGCAGCCACTGCTACAAAAACTTGCACTGTAGCTCCCCCACGCACTGGGAGAGCGTGAAGGGGCAGAGAATGCTCCCTGCTGACAAAATCAGGTGTGTAGGAAAAGTTATTGCCTGAGTTATTCCACTTTCTGGAAACTACATTTCTTCTGTATGTTTTCTGCAACCTGTGTGATTACCAGCAATTATCTGCCTTTGCAGCAGTGCTGTGCACTCTGGGAAGCTGTTTGGCAGCTCTGGAAGCAGCAGCAGCAGCAATGGGGAGAGCATCACACCTTCCCCTTGGCAGGAGCAGGGAGCGGGGTGGCTGTGCCAGCTGCACCAGGCTCACTGGCTGGGCTGTTCCTGGCTGTACGTTTCCCCATGCAAACATGAAATCAATACGCTGCAGCAATTAACTAGACTTCATAAACTTCAGCTGGCAAGCTCTCTGGAGTCGATCCAAAAGGGCAGCAACAGTTCCTGGCTTGCCTGAGAGAGGAATAAGTTCAGGTTATTTCTTTTGTTTAACTGGTGAGAAAAACAGAAGCCAGCTGAAAGGGGAGAAGACTTAACAACCTTGCATCAACCTCAATTTAAGGAGGGGGAAAAAAAGCCACAAACAGAAACAAGACCTTGTCTATATTTTCTCCTGCACCTCTGCTAAGAGTGGAGAAATCAATCTTCTAAACATCCAAATAGAATTTAAAACAAGTGCCTTTACTCCCTTCTATCTCCAGTACCTTTTGTGTGGGCTTTAGTGAATAGATTCTAGTAACTTCTTGTTTGGAAAACGGTGATTCATTTGCCCAAAGAGCTGAACGAGGCAAATGCTGTTTTGACAAGCAGAGAAAGCCGTCAGGCTCCTTTTCCCTGCAGGCGACCGTGCTTCGTGATCCTGGTGCCTGATGATATTTGACATTTAATTTAAGACACTCTGTGCTTGTGTATAAAACTTTACTATGATAACAGCGCTAAAGCAGCGGAGTGTTATACTGTTATATTTGATAGTCTTTTCTCCTCTCCTAGCTCATCCCTGTGCTTGGTTTGGGCTGAAGGATCTGACTTGAATTAGGAGAGGAGACTTAACCCTGAATTTTTATGAATTGAGGAGACCTGACTTGTAGATAATGTTCTAATCATGAATCTTCTGGCTCTGAGATCTTTTCCTGGCTCATGCCTGAGATGCCAGGCAGAATTTATACAGAGGAAGAGGAACGAGCTGGGGATAATATCAGCTGAAGAGAAGGACCTTCTGTTTGTAATTCATCCAATTACTCATCTTCTCAGAAAGTAGCACATACTCTATTGATCAGTAATGCGTTTCCCACAGGAGAAAATGTAGCACTGACAGTATTGATGAGGCTGTATTTGTATGAGGAGGGATTACTGGGTTTTTATTTATTTTTTAAATTGTGTTGGTCTTCATCCTCGCCAGTGGCACACTCCCAGTTGTGTGGGCTGAAGTAGGTCCTCATAGCACGTTTACCCTAATGTTGAGCTTATTGCTGCTAGCTTGTAGTGGGGCAGCTGAGGCTCAGAGGAGCAGAGCTCAGGCTGCTGGTCTCACGTCTGGTGTGAATGTGGGCACTGCTCTTCCTTCAGACTGGAGGGAGCCCTGCAGAATGTAAGTGGATTCACCTGTTGTCTTCCAGCCCTGGGCAAGGTGGCCGGACACTGTGTGTCGTTGAGGTGCTGAGAAGTCCTAAATATTACCCTTAACAACACCTCTCATCATGTGAAGGAAGTCTGGGAGATAAGTAGCTGAGTCCTTATTTTCCATATCCATATTATGAACTTGCTCCCTTTTCCCCTTTCTCTGAGCACTGAGTAGTATAGCCCTGTCACGCTCCAGTGTTAAGGGAATAGTGGTCCACCATGCTCTGTACAAGTTTGTTTCTGTGAAGATGATATGGCTCTCATCTCAATTTGGGGATAAAAGGGACTTCCATAAGTGTACACGTGTCCAGGCCAAATGGCTTCTGGGCAGTCTGACCTTGTTGGTTTTTGTTTGGCAGTTTGCTGTGTGGTGCTTCAGGCTGACTTTTGGCACAGAGTCAGTTCCTGTATGAGCAAGTATAGAACCATAGCATAGAACAGTGGTGGAAACTGTTGTTTTTTTCCTTTTTGCCTTCCCCTGTTTAAAAAATACCCTGCTACTGCAATCAAGTGCTCTGTCGCTTATGTTAGCTGAGTGAGGAGTAAACGCTGTGGTGAGCTGTGCTTTTAATGTGCTGATTGAAATACTAGCAGCAAACCTGTGCTGAAGCTAGTGCACGTGCTGCTGCTGGGAGAAAGCATCCGGGAAGGAAATTCTTAAGGGAAGAAAAAAATCTTTTCCAGGAGGCGCTGGGGTCTAATGTGCTTCCTGTGAAGAAGATGCATATTCAGTCCTACAACAGAAACCAGATAGATGGTTTGATGGATGATGTTTGAAGTCTTCTGGTTTAAAGTGAGTGGGCATGGCACAATATAGGAGGATAAATTTCCTCTGTGCAGAACAAACATTGCACATCAGTGTTTAAAAATAGTGCCTGCTTGCACGAAGGCCTCCAGCTCCTTGTGTCACTTCCAGCCACCCACTTCTCCATAATTGGCTGGAGTGCAGTTGTTTCTCTCTAGCTCTTAGCAGCTGATAAGAAATCTGGGAAGGAAACTAAAATCTGTTGTTCTTGGGCAGCCCTGGAGCTCAGACATTGTGTGTGTAGTTGACTCTGGTGGTGGTAGCAGGAGAGGGTGCTGCCTGCAGGCTGCTGTGGCAGGAACAGGACGTAGAAGCCTACCAGAAATGCAGATGGAAAGGTGCTTTTTGGAGCATGCAAGTCTTTCCTTTGGGGCAGAATCATTTGTATCTGCCTTTTCCAGCAGATGTTTGTCTAACCTGTTATAGAAAACCATCAATGATGGAAATTCCACAGCATCTTTGGGAAGCCAGTGCAAGTCCATTCCTGTCTGAGCTGCGGAAAGCTTTTCCTGATGTCTATCTTTAATATTCCTTGCTGTAATTAAGCCTGCTATTGGCTCTTGGAAGTTGCAGTGGTAACAGTACCCATTTTTCACTAATAGCTATTGCAAGGACTTATTCCTTATCAATAAATCACTTGCTCAGTATTCCCACTTACAGAGATATTTCACACCAGATGTTCTGATGTTAACTTGATTAATTCATTAAATAAAATGGTGAAAGGTTTGGTGGGCTCTGGCCACAGTGACTTGGAATAACCAACTGTGTTAGCAGCATTAATTAGGATATATTTCAGGCCATAGAAACACTGGACAATATTACAGCTTATGAATGAGCAAAGCAGAAGACATATGTCAGTTTTTGGTGTAATTGCACAGACTGCTGCAAGATTATTTTTTTCATTGCCTGAATGAGACAGTGGACAGTGAGCCAAAAATGAGTGAAACTCGAGATCAGGTGAGGAGGTCTGGAAGGGGTTTGAACCACTCGATACAGCCATGGGGAGCTGTGACTCACACAGTCAGAGATGGTGTTTCAGCATTTGCTTTGGATCTATGTAACTCTGGTATGACTGAGCTACTAACAGTGGCATCTGCAGATAGATGCACATAGTACTCCACTCCCTCTTTAGTTACATATTTTCAATGGGGATAATAAATTATGTAATTATTACATTTTATTTATTTTTATTTTCCTTTTTGGAACTCATTTCTACTGGCCAGTCTAGCTAGTATTCCCAGCAAGTGGCCATCAAAAGGTGGAGTACGCATTGTGATGCTAAGCTGTTGGTAGAAACCTCACTTTTGGGGGGAACTAAACTGCATTTTAAACAGATGAACTTGGATCTTTGTGAAAGACTGTTCCTGAAATTGCCAAGAGTGGAGAATGTGTGTTTATTTGGCTTGCTTTTTGCTCTCATGAGAGCTTGGAACAGGAACTGAGAAGTTTGTTTGTCCTGTAGCATCAGTGCCTAAAAGAGCTCGTGGGATTATTCTGGCCTCTGTCAATGCCTTGTGTAAGGTGCAAAACAACAGAACAGTGCTGGAGCTTGGAGATGTGAACTCAGCTTTGCATCAGCCATAAACTTGGTCTGACCTGAGCAAGTCACTCAGACTGCCTCTGTCCCCCTCGGGCTGCTGAACCTTTGCTTCTCAGCACCACAGATGGGGTGAAGGGCTCTGTGTCAGTCCTCTCTGGCCACACAGTTGCTTATGTGGCTGCTGTGTGTGCTGCTCCCAGTATGACAGGATCTGTTTCTGTCAAGTGGAAGCTTTCTTTTCTAGGAAGTAGAGTGGTCAAGATCTTGTGGAGATGAAGCTTCAAGATGGGTATAAAGAGCCACTTGGGCAGGATAGACCTGGCTCTTTCCCATTTATTTTTTTCTTTTTATGGTCAGTTATTATTTGACAGACTGCTCTTCTTTTCTGGGGAACACAAACAAGTGGAAGGAAGCTGCATTTTTTTTTCCTGCTGTTTATGAAGTAATTAAACTTGGATGGAACTTCAGTGAGTAGGGAAAAGGCACTTTGCTGGCTTGAGGGCTTTTCTCCATGGCATTATAGAAATGGATCCTTTCCAGGGAAGTATTGGTGCCAAGGGTTTTTTTTGTTTTTGTTTTTTAAACAAAGAACAAGTTCAGTTCTCACTCTGGAAATTCCCATGTAACCATAATGGGGAAGAGTGGCTGCCTATTCTCTGTGAATTTTGTTGTAGGTGTGAGTATCCTTCCATTTCCCCAAACACTGCTGAATTAACTATACAACAATGTTGGTGAGTAACGTGGCAGTCAAGCCTGTTGGAAGTTGTAGTGTTCCAGCTGTGTTAGTAGCTCTGACGTGCAAGGTGTGGTGCTGGCACATTGCTGCTGTTTCCCTGACTTCTCAGGAAATGCCCTTACTGCAGTCTTACTGCATACAGTGCTTCCTGCTTAAAAAAAAAAAAAAAAAACACAAAACCTACATTCAAGTCCAGACCAGAAAAGCACAGTTATTCTCACAACCTCCCTGTGTGAAGCACATTTCTAGATGTGGGCTCTGTGAGCATCTGATATGCTTCAAAAACAATTAGCTGATGAGCAGATACCGGTAAGTACTATTGAGTAACACCACTGTCTGGTTGGTCTCTATTTTTTTATTCCCCCCCATGCTAATGAATGAGGAAGTAGGCTGAAAATACCGTGAGGATTGTGAGTTCTCTCCAGGCACAGCCCTTACTTACAGTAATCAGGTTTTATTTCAGGAAGGACTCTGTGCGGAGGGTATTTTTGGCATTCAGTTCCAGTCACCTAATCAAAGTTCTCAAAACAACAACAACAAAACACATCACCCTCAGAACAGAGCAGACCAGAGCTTTGGAAAGCAGCCAGATAAATCTGCTAAGAACAGATGCAGAAATTCCTATTCTGGGCTTACAGCCTTCAGAACCTGGATGTGCTAGGGGTGACTGTTGCTGCTGTGTAGGCCTGGGACAGGGCAGACCCTGGCTGGGAGATGGTCTTGCTCTTCTCTTTTCATTACCCCTATCTTCCTCCTTTTCAAAACAGCCATCACTCAGATGTGCAACTGAGATGATGCTCTTGCCTTGATTTTATTATTAGATCTCTGTTTTGAATTGCACCTTCATTTCAATCCTTACTCCGGAAGGTGAGGTGCTGAGTGGCTTCCTTTGTACCCAGCAGGACAGCTGCTTAATGGGATGAGCACTTGTGTGGTGAGCATGCCATTTCTGCTGTCTGCTTGTGCTGCTTCCTGCCCTTGACCCTTATGGGTTTTTGCTGGAGCATGCCCTGTGAGCAGTTCTCAAGGGAACTTTTCATGCAGGCTTTCACTGCTATATAAGCCTGTTAATTAAAAGGAAAACTATAGCGTAGAAAGCTACCTGCTGCTAGCAGCCTTGCACGTCAGTTGAGGTTAACCTATGCCAGTTCAAAGACTGCTGCCTGTGGATGGTATCTAGCAAGAGCTACAAAGGGGTATGTTTTTTTTTTCTTTATTCTGATTACTGTAAGAAATTTTGCTGGTGCACCTATTAGGATCATCTCAATTCTGTCCTAAGCAGTTATCAGCTGATGATAGTGTTACCGAATTGTATGGTGCCTGAGATTTTCTGCCTTGTCCATCTTTCTCACCGTGATATTATTTTAAGGTTTACCTTTATATTAAAACAGTCAGGTGAATGTGACCTGACAGCCACCTTCTCTGCAGGCTGCAGTGCCTTGGCTGCTTACAACATGTTTTTGGGATTTCTTGGAAGAGTGGCCTTTGGGTTCATCTGTGAGAATTTCCCCAGCTGTGAGAAGTCACCAAGTGTTAAGCCACACTGAAGTGACTTCAGGGTTTTGCTGCTGAACCCCAAGGCTTTCTGTTTGCTGAAAGGCTAAACCTGTTCCGTCATTTAGCCCTGACCAGCCTGCTGGTGAGCAGAACAAGCAACTACAGATGTGCTGCATGCACTCATTAGAGACAGGAGAAGAGACAGGTCGGGAGCAGTCAAGCACATAGGAGGGTCTGTGCTGAAAAAAGCATGTTTTATCCTTCCCTCTGCAGAGAAACCGACAGTTGCTGTCACTCAGGATCTACTCTGGTACCAGAGGTGGCAGCTTGACTCTCCCTCTCTCCCTTGTCGTATCCCTACTTGGCAATCCAAAATAAATAACCTCAGTTTTCTACTGGGTCAGCTCCCTCATCTGGCTTCCCCATGAAGCGTTGTGTTCATGGTAATTTGAGAGATGCCAGAGAACTGAGAGAGCAGGGCCATGCTTTTGTACGTGCTGACGTCCTGCAGAATTGCTGCCAGTGAATGCATCTAACCCTGGCTGCCTTGTCCCTTCTCCAGCTGGTCAGCACAGAGGCCAACAACTGTTGCCTGTACATGTTTGTGTTTGTGCAAGAGAAGGAGAGATCTGCAAGGCAGGTTGGTAAGCTGAGCAGTGCTGATAATACCCAAGGATAACAGTGTGAAGTCGCATTGTGGTACTTGTGTTGGTTTTGTATGTAATTTTTATTTTTTTCTTCCTAGAGTTTCTTCTTGCCATTCATTTTGATTTAAGCTTGCATATGAAACAGATGTTAAAAAAGAGTCATAATTGAGACTGCATGCTCAAATACTAGGGGAAAAAAGAATTAGACCGTTATGGATCTGCTCTGAGGATGAAAGGGGAAATGGAGAGATGACAGTTGTTGTCTTTCCTTATTTAAGGAGGCTGATCCAAAACGAATGAGTAGAGAATGTAGGGGGGAAAAATCTAATGGTACAGTAATACCAGTTACATTGGTTGGTACAGAAATTCCTCCCTTCTGCAGTTTATTTGATGCTTGAAGAATATTTCTTATTCCTTAATTTTAATTGAAGCAGTTCTGTTATTTAAACTCACAGTCCTCTTCTTACGTTTCCAAACTTCCAAAAGCCTTAGCAGCTTCTTAGAAGCTCACACAAAGGCACTCCTGTTGTTTGTGCTGCTTTTCTTTAAGTAAGAAAAGAGGACCCTGCTGGGAGGTGATGTCCTTTTGTCCAGAACACTGAGTCCTCATATTAGTACTCCTTTGTCCTACTAAGAAGACCCTGAACAGGAGAGATTTTACCTTATATAGATCCTACTTGTTTCAAGTAAATGTATGTGAAGGAGGAAATTTGACTAAATCTTCCATTTTCTTAAGTCTGTTCGTGTTCATTGTGTGTCTGTACAAGGCATAAGGACAGTCTCTGCCCTGAGAAGCACTGAAAACCCTTCTGATGTGAGGTCAGGATCTTTTTGTATGAGTTCAAGTAACTGTGTGAAATGCATACATCTCTGTAGGATTGACGCAGTAAGCTCTTTCTGGAGTGAGCCATGAAGGTATCTCAGACTTCATCTGCGGTGTGTGATTTCTTAGTGCTGTTTCATGTGGAGCATATTGTACCCTGCCTGTTGGAGACTATTGGGTGAATGTTGTGTAAGAAGCTGCTGCTGGTTTGACCAAAAAAAAGTCTTTTGGGTCTGGATTCTTAGGTTCTGAGAGGACTTCTGCTAAGAGGAAAAAAAATGTATGTTTTAGTACTCTTGCATGCTGTAATCATGCTAATTTTTCCTAAGAAATTGCCTGCTTTTGAACAGTGAAAAAGAGCTGATACTGTCAAACCTGTTTTCCCCAGGCCTACATGGTAGCAGTGAAGCCCTGTAGGATCTCTGTTTATTTCTAGAGCTATGTTGGTGTGAGCCCTCTGTTGCCCCTGAACTTTAGGTGCTGGTTCTAGCTACCCGTTACAAGCCTTTAGTTATTTGCTTTATCTCCACTAGAACTTGTGGTTTGCATCAAACACTATTAATTCTGTTATCTCAAGGAAGTGTTTTGTGGCGTGAATAATGCATGCTAAAGAGAGGATACGAAATGCCTTACTGATGTCCCAGAGATATGTATGTGGCCATAGTATGCAGGCCTGAATTTGAGAATGCAGTGTGTTTCTTTGCTGAATATGTAGAGTTATATACAGGTAATTTTTGATTAAGTGGAACACAAATGACATGCCAAAGTGAAAAAATAGATGGAGATTTTGTATTTTGATGGCTTCTGAAAGATGTCCTGTTTGAGAGGTGTGAATTTATGCATTGCATTTCAGGCTCCCACTCAGAGGGAAGTGAATATTCATCAGAATTAGCAGATTCCTCTGTATGAGGTGTTAAAATGTGCTGTCAGCATAATTAATGTGTTCCTGTTGTTCTCTGTTCTGAGGCTCATTCTGTTGCTTTTAAAAATTATTCACGTGAAAGCAATTGTCTGCCAAGGCTGCAGCCACAGGCAAAGCCAATGGGCAAAATAGACCTTTTCCTTGTGCAGTACTGTGAGTTGAGGTGAGCCTTGTGTACTGCCTGGTATGGCACGTTCCCCTCTGTTAGTCTAGGGCAAAGGAAGTGTCTTTGCAGCTGCTGCTGTTACCACAGATGTTAGGATCCAGTGCTGTGTACCTCCTTGTCCAGAGATAAAGTTGATGAATTAGAAATGTTTATGCTAGTCTGTGCCCTCCTGTTAAGGAAGGAGAAGCTAATGAGCTGATAGGAAAAGCTGTTTGTTCATGTTGATCTCTGTGGTGAAACCAGGGAAACAGTCATGACACAACTTCATGTTTCTGGGAATTTGTGACTGAGTGAAGAGTCAACACTGTCAAGGAAGAAAATTAGTTTAATGAGCTTTACATTTAGGAGCATGCTGTAACTATTATCTGGGTCTTTTAAACATGAACCAGACAAATTCTGTTCATTCTTGTTTGGTGTGTTGTAAAAGTTGTCATGATCTAAGGGGCAGAGATAATGTATTGTAATAAGCCAGCAAATGCAGCTGGAAAAATTAGAGATGCTTTCAAACACACAAGCAACACCTGATGTAGATTTGTGTGCCTGAGAGTTTCTCTGCTTCCTCTAGCTCTAATGCTTGGTTTAATCTGAGATACTCTGTCTGACTGTAATTCCTATCCTGCTGGTCCTTCTCAGATAGCTACAGACTATAGGAACCTTTCTGGGTTTTACTGATTAAGATAAACAGCCTGTCTCTGCCCCCTTGCCTGTTTTCTTCTAGGTCCAGGTGAGCAAAGTATGTTTTTCACCAAGTAAATGCTTGTAGGTCAGGTAGGGAACCTTGAACCAATTAAAGGAAGAACCAATTAAAAGAAGAGTTTTATTGGAACAATAGAATCTTCCAGCTTGCTACTGTTGCTTTTAGTAACTTAAAATCAAATTACTTTGAAATTTCTTTTTACTGATTTTAGTTTAGTTGTCTGTAATTGAAGTAAGTTTGGAAGTGGACATTAACTGGTAATCGTCACTTTTTTGTTAAGCCCCCATAGGTTTAGCTTGTCTGTACATTAATTCTTAGGGATAGATTTTATTTCTTCTTCTCTTAATCAGAGAGAAGTAAACTAGAATTAAATAACTGTATAGGTTCTGTTCACATAATGTGTTGACGCTTCCCTGGATTGGGCAGCAAATTCCATGAGCGGTATGTGTTATCTTTCTAGAGGATGGCCAAGAGTCCCTCAAGGGAAAGAGGGGCATGAGTTTTGGGGTGAAGCACACTCCTTCAAGACAGAGTCTGGTGTGGACTCTGCAAAGGAGCTGTGTCTCTAAGCATGGCAGAAGCTCAGTTATCAGTTCCAGGTGTGCTTCATCTGCACCCAGACATTTGCAGAGGAACGTTGTAGATTTCATGAAAACAGATTATCTCCCAAGATCTGTTGGTGATGTGGAGAGGCAAAGATGTGTGTTCAGTAGAGTTAAAGCGTGGCAGCTGGTCTGTCAGGAGGAACAGAGAGATCTCCACCCTGGGGACTTGCAGAAAGCAGTAGCTGATGCCTGTATGACTGACTTACTGGCTGAAATCAATGTCCTTCATCTAAAGACAGCTTAACACCCACCTTCAGTGAGCTGCCTCGCTCAAACCTGAGTTAAAAACTAGGAACAGGTGATGTGGGTTACTGCAGGATTCTGCAAAGGGTTTATTTGGATGCTGAAGACATGAAGTCTTCTGTTGCTCGTATCAATATGTTCATAGATACCTCTAGGTATTCAGGGTGATGAGCCATGACGTGATTAATAAGGCAGGGTGAGTTGTGTGGTTACGTTTAGATGCCCACATTTCTAAAGGCTATGAGGGGCAAAAAGCCAACTGTCTTTAGACACTTAGTAGAGGATTTCTGGCCTGTCATACAAAAAATTCTTGGGGGATGCTGTGCTCTTTCAGTCTGTATGAAGCAACTACATCACTTTTATAACTCAACTGGCAAATAGAGACTTCCAGCCATTCAAACTTCTTCCCATCATCTGATTACTTCACTGTAATAAGGCTTTCTGGAAGTAAGAGCTATTGTAGATGCAGTATTACATGTGTCCGTTGAAAAAAGGAACAATGAAGTTGTTGTTATTACAGCCTCTGTTCTTAAATCATCAGGAGCCCCCAGAGCTTATGTATCTGTGAGCTTTCTCCCTGTCTCCTGGATAGTTTGTAGGATTTTCTTTGTTGCCTGATACAGTATCCTACTACAAGCCAGAATTGGTGTATCAGTTTAACGAAATGCAGTTTGAAGGCCTTGTGTTCAAAGTTCTTCTTAGGCCAGTTGCAGAAACGAATAAGAAGAGTTAAGTATAAGTCTGAGCAGTCCACGTTCTCCTTTGGACAAGGCAGCCTTGATATTTAATTCCCTTAATATTGCAGCTTTTCACATGGAGACTATTAGTCATTTTGAGTAATGGTGTGTCGAGGAACTCTGTTTCTGGCACAGATGCTCTTACAGAGAAATTCCAACAAACCCAAACAGAAAGAAAATGAGACACTTAGAAAGCAGAGATAAACAGATGAGAGAGAGATAGCAAGGCTAGTGATTCTGATTGTATGGGAAAATTAGCTGCTCCTGATTTTTGAGAGCTCTGGGACTGTATTTTAATTTGTGCCTTTTTGGACTTACCTTAGCATCTTTTAGTGCAGTATGTTAGAGTAGTAGATGAAAAATAGTTGAATTTTCTTCTCAAATATGTTCCACATACAAGGGCTGGCAGAGATGTTTTAAATTTTCACTTGCAACAATTTTTCAGGGATCTGAACCAACTGGGTTTCTTGTTATTCTGCAAATATGCATATCTACTAATGTTTCCATTAATAAGCTTGCCCTTAAAGCTGACTCTCTGTAGAAATAAAACCCTCCTAAGTCCCTGTGCTATCCTTAGTTACTCCAGGCTTTCTGCTTCTGTCCTAGAATGTGTTTGTTCTTCTTTGTTTCCTGAAAGGGAAATGTTATGCTTTCATTTTCTTTTTCAGTTCCTGCCAATTTTGGTGCTAGGTATTGGGTATCCAAGGTTTGGGTTGGGTAAATAGCCATCCAAAATTCAATTACAGCCAAACTTCATCATTCATATACCTTAAATAAGGCTCATATGACACTGCTGGTCCTGTCATTTTGGTCTGAATCCCACTGTGATTGTGGGAAGGAGATGACAAGCCTGTCCAAATATTTTAGAATAGGTACAGATTGTATTTTCCTTATTAACCTGTAAAAACCTTGTGGCTTCTGTTTTTCCCTTACAGATTTGACTTTTTCATGTTAATAATTTGTACTTATCAGTGTGCTTTCCATTGTCCTTCACTCAGCAAAGGCTTCACAAATACTTGCTTCAGTTTTGATATTTGTTGAAAGATGAGGAAAATTGCCCTAGTTAGATCACAAAAGAGTACGATCGATGAATACACATGTATCAGCCAGAGTTCTGTCATTCCAAGCCAGAGCTTTCAGATCTGTCCTTCACATGGGACTCCTAAATAGATGTTTAAATTAGTGCTAAGCCTATAAAGTGGCTGTTCAGATGTGTAAATATCTGTGGCCTCAGTATGGAGTGTTTATTTTTTTTTTCATGCAGTCAATTGGAGCTCCTTAACTGAAATGAGTACCTCGTGCTTGGCACTGTACAGATCCTTGGTAGGAGTCCAAGAGAGTTTACGGTTCAGTACTGGTATTTCCTGAAGGCTTGTATGTTTCAACGAGGTGCCTATCATCTCAATATACCCACTGTTAATTCACATGATTCTTTAAATCAATCCTCCAAAACTGAGCTCTGCTGAAATCGAGTTCATTGGTGTTACAGCAGGGATGAACTCAAATTCTGATTTGCAAGAGCCCACCAGCAAGTCTGCACTGAAACTTTAACGTATTTTTTTTAATGCTCAAGGGAGAGATTAATTCTGCTCAATCACTTTTGATTCGCCTGAAACATAAAGGGAATTGCAGATACTTTAATAGCTGAATTGAAAGGCTCTTGAGTCACTGTTATATCTCTGTAGTCTTTGTTCACTTCCTATTTTGCAGCTGCTTTTGCTGTTATTCACTGAGTTGCTACAGAAATCTCTGATAGTGCTACTATGAGATTTTTATTTCCCTGGCAGTAGGAGAATTGCAGTGCTAATCCAAATCATTACTGCTAGCACCAGGGGGCTTTGCATTTAAAGTGAAGGTTATATGGTAGAATCTGCTGTAGCAAGTGATTGTCTCCTAGAGGTAAGGAAGGCTATCCTGGCTCTCTACCCTTTTGAATTAGCCTTTAGAGGACTTGCATGAAATGTGCCTTGTCTGCAACTTGGGATCGTAGGTACTTCCATCATATAGGTAATTAGTAACTTGGTAAGTAGGTGATGTATCACTGCATTTCAGTTTTGAGAGCAGAGCTGGGCTCTGTCTTGTGTGCAGGCAGTAATTTGTGAGTAGCACTGTGAATTGAGCTGCTTTCCCTGCTTGTATCTCGTGGGTTGTTCTGGCAGATGAATTCATGGACCCTGGAGAGCCTTTTGCCCTCCAGAGTGGTGCACAGCTCAGTGTGCTGCAGGGAAACAGAGCTGGTACTTAACTCCTTTGCCTTGCTGCACCTGGCTGCGAGCTAGAGGTGTTACTTCTGGGACCTTAGTGGTTTTGCCATACAGGCCAGTATGTAGTCGTGGGACAGTATTATCAGGTACTAAGGCTCTTGTAACTTACTACACCATGGAGAAACAGATAAAAGAAAATTCAGAGGAGCATTTTCTAGTCAGACTGAAACAATAAGGAAAAGCTGATCCTTCTTTCTTCTTTCTAGTGGCCATGAGAGGAGCAAATAAGAGGAACTGTGTGGCACACAAGGTCACCCAATTACCCTCGTGGCTACAGAGAACCATGGCAGCTGCATTACATGGTAAGTTTGAAAAACAGTTCAAGCAGTTTGTTGCTGATCACATGAGTAGAAGTGGATAAAAAAGCCACCCTCTTGATCTAGGAGTTTGATAATTAGTGTATTTCATCATCCCATTTCATAGTCAGCATGTGCAGCTGTGAGAGCTTAAAGCACGTTGCATCAGGTCAGGTGGTGCAGCTCTCTGACGCCGGGGCTGGTGGGCTCACACAGGACCTATCCTGCTCTTTGCAAAACCGAAGGAGTGGATCAGTGCATGCCTCGGTGTTTCAGTAGCTATGCTGTGTCCCACTGGCTGACACTGGTGCAGTAGGAGCTGACGTTTGAATTCTCTTATGCTACATGTAGCCTTTGGTGAGGCACTAAATACATTTGTATCTGGTGCCTCCTTTCCCGAATGTGTAATCGAGAATGCAGAGGGCTATATATATATATTTTTTTTTGCTTTAGGGGTCGCATAAAGAAAAAAGAACAAAATTGGTGGGGGATAGAAGCAGTAAATCCTTTGTATTTTCTCTATTCAAGTAAGTCTCTGTGTGTGATGCTTGCAGCCTAGACTTGAGAGTCTTTGTGCTAGTACAGGCGAAACAAAGAAATGCATTTCGTGCCTACATCTCGCTTGTGCTCCCCTCTGAGGTCAGAATTAAAATGAACTGTAAACAAAAGTTACAGTGTTTCCCTCACCCATTTCTCCTTGGAGAAAGGAAAATAAGTAAGAGACAGCATAATAATGAAAAGAAAATCAGATTTTACTATTGTTTTTTTTATAGCTAGCAGTCTGTTGAATAGTCTTGAAGAAGGGATTTGCTTTTTAAGGGCCTAACTTGTTCTTAGCTTGGCCACAGCCTTTGTTTTACTGTGCATCTCAGGTCTTTTGCAAACCTACCTCTGGTTTCTGATATCTTGTAGACAATGGTGGAAGATAACAGGGTGCATGAATATATTCAAGCTGTCCTTTCCTTACAAGAAAGTTGTTTCTAAGCAGAGGTGTCTTAATGTTTTTCAAATTACTGCTCACAGGGCTTCAGCTGACTTCTAAGGCAAGTGGTTGAAGTGGTCTGAGGCAAGCTGAGATATGCATTTGTGTTTAGTTGGTTAGATTTGTGAAGCATGTTAGACTGTACGACTGCTTTGGTTTATATAATTCCCTTCCAGGTTGTCCAAGCAATTAGAAATAAAAACTTGTCTAATGCAGCTCAGTTGCACAGCTTTCCTGAGGGGTGAAATTAGTGGAGAGATGGAAAAAGGTGGGTTTTTTGTGACTATTGCAAAAATATCCAGTCTGCACAGATCATGTGCAATTAATGCAGTTATGATGTCCTTTATTGTAGAAGCACATGATTTATGTAATCTTGATCTCTTCTGTAACATGTATGACTTAATGATGATTTCCTTTTGATACATATTTGGCACCTCTATTTCTGTTGACTTGACTGTATTTTGCAGCATTTGCAGTTATTTAAACTCTGCTATGAGAAAGAAACAATCTTTAAGATGCTAGGTATCGTTAGGCTCCTGTGCATTTACACACCATCTGCTTCAGTACACAATGGATAACTCATCAGCTCTTTTCTGTAGCAGGTGGTAACATTGTGCTGCTGGGAGTGGATTGTATTGGTCCCAGTTCTCTACTACTGTAAAAGGGGGGAAAAAAGCAGGGCTTGAAGAGGGTGCACATGTATTTTAATCCTTTGTAAACAGCTGTGATCAGGTATTGCTGAGCTATCTAAATGCAGTAATAAAAGCATTTGGCCCATTAGCTCCTTCTTGATCCAGTCATATGTGAGGATGATGCCCTCAACTATAAGAATGTAAGGTTTTGTCTCCCCTGGTGATGATGGGTGATATACTTCCCATTGCTCAAGCATTTGGTTCAGAAGATATGGTTTTCTGAAGGGCTAAATCTAATGGTCTTGTTCTCATTTTCTTTCTTTTTTTTTTCCTGGCAGTTAAGAATACTTGTTCTACTTTTCTCATTCTACCTTCATTGATACTAGAAGTTCAGTTTTAAGATTAGACTCTTCTAGAAAAGCTGAATGGGCTAATAGGGACTGGTCACAGTATTAATGCTGAGAAACCTCCTCATTCTAATCCATTTTGTGTCAAGAAGTGCTTAAAGTTAAAATGATGAAGTTTATGTCTCAAATGTTTACCTGTATCTTAAATGCTTAAATGTTTGGGGTTTTTTTGCTTAGCATGTGCTGTGTTTCCAGAGCTCTCATTAGGTTTAGCTGTATCTGTGGTATCTGTATTCTGACTTCTGTATATTTAGGATCCAGTTTTAACACTGCATTATCTAACGCTTGTTGACCACATTTAGGCTGGCTTGCAAAAGGACACTTATAGCCTCAGGTGACACAGGTTCTTGACTGAAAAATGTAAGAGTAAGATACCCAAGAGTTCTAGTACTGTGTTTCCTAAGGGAATTATATGCTTATAACAAGAAGGAGCTGGGGCTGTTGGCAGAGGGAGATGTGAATGATCTTGCACCTGCCAGATGTGTAGCATTTGAGGTAGCCAGAATTTAACATGCAGGTCTCTTTAAATCTTGTGTTTGTGGGTATGGGTTTTTCCACTTACAGTATTACTTTTACTTTATGGCTACAAGGCAGAAGCAGGGGAAAACATAGGTGTAGACTCATTAGTTACTAGCATTATAGATAGAATTTCAGATGAAATAAAAAATTTCTCC
Source organism: Cyrtonyx montezumae (assembly GCF_038088225.1). Lineage (NCBI taxonomy): Eukaryota > Metazoa > Chordata > Aves > Galliformes > Odontophoridae > Cyrtonyx > Cyrtonyx montezumae. The sequence continues at coordinate 39,426,162 of NW_027071826.1, read as the reverse complement.
TAAAATGCGGAGATTAACGAGCACAGGAATATGAGACGTGATGGCTATGGTGCTTTCACTGCTTTCTGTTTTACCCTATTGTTTTTTATTATCTCTAGTATCCAGTTTGGCAGAATCACAAGTCCATCTGCAAGGTTGATTCTAGGAAAAAAAGTGGGGCTTTATCTGGAAGACATCCGTAACAATTGGGAAGCATTTCTTGACTAATGTCATTTAGACAGCAATATTTAAGTTGTAAACTCTCAATCTGACACACAGAGTAGCTCATTCAAGTTCTTTACCCACCTTTCTGCTGAACTTTCACGTCCCTCTGCTGTCCTGTGCCAAAGTACCCTATTTAAATTCTGCATTGATGCCCAATGGTCCTATATTCCCAGAGAACACTGCAGATAGAGACTAGCAGCAGGATGACTACCTTTCTGTGGACCCACAGCCTTTCACCTAGATGAGAACTTGAAGGTCTTTGGCATTGTTTCTGGAATGGTGGTGGAAATGAGTTGATGAAGCCAGTCAAGTGCTGGAGAAAATGCAGATCTTCCTGTTATGTGTCTGTGGGGCTCTTGGTCTGAGATGTGTTTTCATATGTTTTCATGCTATCTTGAGACTAAAGCTGGGAAATAGGGAAGGGTGCAATCTTCTTAGAAGCCAGTGATGGAGTACTGCCTCCACAGAGCTGCCCTGCTATGCTCATTGGTGTTAATTAGTTTGTCTGTGGAGCTTCCTTCTGACTCAGGCTGTTCTAATTAACACTTCTCTATAGGTTGTTGCTGAACTCCAGACATCTCATTCATTTGTGACACACATTTCACCATCCTGAGGAGACAAGTCTATTTTGTTGACAAAGATGCTGATAACACTATCAGACTACGGTTTAATGTGTGTCCCTGAGATGGTAAGAAGTGTCAAGACAGCCAGAGTGTGTGAGTGGAGTTAAAAATAACACGGAGAACTGCGGCTGCAGTTTGTCTAACAGCTTGAATTATTTGAGTCCCAGCCTGTGCTATACTGTATCTGCTATAGGCAATTATATGCAATGTGTATTCCTTCTGTCTCTGCCTCTTAATCTGATGTAGAAACATTAAAAGATGCATTGTTAGAATGAGAGACTTGGTAGCTATATAATTAAGTACATACACAGTATAGTGTTTAATTGAAATATATATATGGCTAAAAATATTGTGGCTTTCTCTATATAGTCTGTATATGGAGTATATTCATTGAAAATAGCAAAACCACGTCATCAAGACTTACTGCATTTGCTAAACATAAGCCTTGCAAATAGACAATGCCTGGAAGTTTTCAAAGCTTGCATCAGAGGCTGCAGCATCTGAAGAACTTGCAGGAGATTGGAGTAGTTTGGAACTGAGCACAAGGCCTTTTGTGTGTTGGCTGTGGCAGCTGTCAGTGAGGCTGTCTGCTGCAGCAGAGAAAGGAGTCATTGCAGAAGGCAGACTTGCTCCACAGGCTCCAATGAAGTGGTATCAGGTGATGAGGTCAGGGAGACTGAAGCTTGTCTGAGTGGAAAGTGCTGTCCTAGGGTATTTGGTTTCATTTTACCTCCCACATTTCTCATGTTCCAGTGGGGAATGGGCTACAACGCCATCATTATGGTTTACCTGACCTATTTGTAGAAGTGCAGATCTTAAAACCTTTAAAGTCAATTAGTGAGACAAGCTTTTCCTTGGTGTCCTTGGTCTTCCCACTTTCTCTGCACCTTGTCCTGCTGCCCTCTGCATGAGCTTTATGTTTTATTGCTGTTCTGTAGCATGATGAAAGCTCCCCTGGAAATGCAAAAGGCAATTTCTGTGCCTTAATGGCTAACTCAGGATGACTGTACTTTTGCCATTTATCTTCAGACCTCTCTGTGATGTTACAAATGGCTTATCTCATAGTACTGGTTTCTTCAACCATTTCTGTGTTGGTAGTGCTAAAATACTTCACTCTGCCTGGAAGTTTTCCACGTTGCTTATTTTCCAGGTTCCTATAGTGGTTATTCTAAGCATCAGGCGCTGCCTCTATGAAAGCTGAAGAAGCTGGCCTGAATTAGACAAGAACAAAATGAACCTTCAACATCCTGAGCATGTGCTGTATGGTTCCTGTATAGAGCCATTGGAGTCTTAGGGACACAGGAGTCTAATGTTTTTTTTTTATGGCCATGGGATACTTTTTCAGCCTCACTTGCAAAGACTCTTCAATTTTATGTATCAAGGACAATCTGTGTTGTTAAAATACTTCCTGAAAGTGACTTTGGGCACCCATTCAGCCCCAAAATGCCTTTGGGGAATGAGCTAAAGCTGTCTCCATCACAGTAAAGAGATGCTAACAGGATTCCAGCAGAAGAATAAATTACCAACCAGAACAATCTGTTCACCTTATACAGACAAATGCTGAGCTAATAGCTTAGTTCAGCCACTGGGGAGTAGTTGTCCATTGTCTTTCTATCTGCCCTTCTTCTGTCTCAGTTTGATTAGAAATGGCTTGAGTGGGAACATATTGATGTGACTGGGAATGGGAATTTAACTAGTGCTTAATCATTTTTAAGGGGCTTTTGCAAATAGTAGGCTTTAAGGATGGATGTTTAAACAGAAAGCTTCCTGTTTTGAAGAAACCTTTTTCTATTTTCTTTCTGGTTTTCCAAAGTTTTCTTCTTGTTCAGCATGGCTGCTTCATGTGAAGAGAAAACATTAAACTGGGAAGTGTTGTGGAAGAGCTTATCAGTCTCAGCACAGTATTCTGGGAGTGATGAAAAAGCAAGTGGTTTGCTTGATTCAGCAGGCGAGGGAAGTATTCACCTTATCTCCTATATATCAAGGAGCAATATTACAGCTTACAGGCTTCATGTAATTCTCATGTCACTTTTGCTGTCCCCAGAATAAGCCATACTATACTTAGGTAATACATTGTATTAAAAAAAAAAAGGCACAAAATAATTGGAAACTCGAGTGATAACATCTCAGCAGTTCACAGTTGCTAGAATAGAGAACTTCAACGTTTTCTATGCCAGGAAATCTCATGGGGGGAGATAGTATAGCTTAAATAATTCTTCTGCTGGTTTGGTGGTTTTTTGTTTTTGTTTTTTTTTTTGGAGCTGATCATCTTTCTCATACTGCAAACAGAAGCCCAATTCTTCTCAGGCTGAAATGAGAAATAGGGTAATTTTAAAATCAAAATAATTCCTTATTTCCCTAGGAGTACCCAACAGGAGATATTCTGGCTTCTCTTCTCATATTAACACTGGCACTTTCAATGGAGATAGTTGACACTGAGTAAAGTGCACATACTGTTGGTTAAAACATCTATTTTTCAGCACTTGTTTCATGAATTCTTGTCTACCACATAGCAGCAGACACAAAGTTATTTTCTGGTCACTTAGTGACACGAGGAGCATTAGCGTTGCTTCTCCTGTTTCTTTCCTTTTTTGGTTATGTATCTGTTATCTCAGTCTCACTATACTTGCACAGGCATGTGGCATGAAGCTAGGGAGGCATGGGATATGGGAGGATATAGCCATTCATTGTGCAAAGGGATGTTTGGGTGTTCACATGAGTCTTGTATGTGGAGTCCTCTCACAGTATAGATAAGCCAAGACCTTTTCTTATCTCATGTAAGATGGAAGAGTTTTATATAGATTTAGGTAGTTGTATTGGTTTCATTTTTTAAAACAAAGTAGTAATTGATTTTTCAGAATAAACAGCTCATTAATTACAGCTCTCACTCTGTGAACATCAGCATGCTTCTGACAGACTCTTGTCTAAAACTGAACGAGAGAGGTAGTCTGTTAATAACGCTTATTGTGCTCACGTGATGGGGCTGTGTTAATTCATGATAGCTTGGATTTAACATCTGTCTTCTCTATATGTCTGCGTACTTCCATTTTCTATAAGCATATTTACTGGACTAACCTATATGCCACATCCTTTTTGTAGCATACCTTCTGCATGTTAGTAAAAAAAAAAAAGTCTGTTCAGAGCAGGCAGGCAGTAAGGAAACCCAGGTAAGCACACTTTGTTCTATGTTGTGTGGGTGACTGGAGTCACTTCCCAAAAGACAACTCTTACCTGCTTGAGAGAAATAGAAGCTAGAAAGTTCTGCTAACTTTCTAGAAGTAACCCTGATAAAGTCATTGTGAAATTGTGGCCTAATTTCTCAGGCCAATAGCATTTTTATCAGACCTGTTTGTTCTTGATTCTGTTGCTCACTACTGCTTATGTGAGGAGGACAAGTTTTGCTGAAGTCACAGCTTGTCAGTTGTGAGGACACCACAAAAATGAGGAACTGAGGACAAAACTGAGGACACCCCTGTGGTTGTGGTGGCATTCTGAATGTGAGAGATTGTAAAGAGCAGGGAACAGTCAGCAGGTGATACTGGAGAACCAAAGCAGGAAGGCTGCTGTAGGGCAGCTATTAAGAAGGCTCTTTGTGGCTGTACTATATGGGCTTATATATGCAAGGCAGGTTTTTGGGGTGTGTGAGCAATGTTCAGAGGTCAAAGCTGGGTGCTCTTGAAGGTGAAGCTATGTGGAAATAGAAGGGCTTCAGCAGCTTGTGTTCCTCATTGGAGCTTTCTGATGTGCCTGAGGAACATCACTCAGAGGGTGATGAGGCCCTGGTGCAGTTGCCCAGAGCAGCTGTGGATGTCCCATCCCTGAAAATGCTCAAGGCTGGGTTGGATGGGGCTCTGGGCAACCTGGTCTGGTGGAGGGCAGGGCTGAGGGTTGGAACGAGATGATCTTTGAGGTCCCTTTCACCCTAAACCATTCTATGATGTGGCATTATAGAATGATTCTATGAGTCAATCAATGGCACTCCCAGAATGGCTGGGCAGGGAGACTAGGTGCAAGAATAAGAATTACGTGGTAAATCTCTGTTTCTAGGTATTATACAGTATTTTTTCTTTCTAAGGTCTTGACTTGTGCTAGGGAGTATCTGATAATTATGTATGAAAACTGGGGATGGCTTATTTATAAGAGTAGCTCAGTCCCTGAAACAATATCCCTCTGTAGTCACTGAACTCAGTACTGGAATAAACTTCCTGATGATCCCTTTAAAAGCTGTGATGAGTGTCTAGTGGTGCTGCTGGTGTTCATGTCCTTTGGCTTGTGAAAGGAACACAGCAGGAATCAGTGAGCTACTTTCTCGGCCTGATATAAAGGTAGCATTTGACTGGGCAGCCCGGATGTGGTGTGCCTTTCTCCCCAAGCAGCCAGTTAGCTGACTGAAGTGCTTTGCTTTGACCTATCTTTCTGTTTGATGTGTTTTCAGTTTAACAGCTGAGCAGAGTTTTAGCATCAATGATCAGGCATTTCATCCAAAAATAGTCAGTATATCATCAGGGAAATGAAAGCCTACAAGTTCATGCAGATAAAATGTAAGTTCTTGGGGTGTGTTATGGTTCTGTTAGTTTCATTTTTGTTGTAAGTGCAATTGATTCTTCAAATGTCCAGGCAACTTTTTGGGACTGCATCATTTTCAGTCCTTGAATGTTGTTTGACCCACTTTGCACGTAATTAACAGCGTTTTGCAGGGGCTCTTTCACCGGGTGACCTGTCAGTATGGATGGGACAACAATCTTTAATGAGGGTCTGACCCATTTAAATTATCAGTGAACACTTCTGATTCACGTGGGCTTGGTTGTGAGGCTACTCCTGTTAATAGGGCGTCACTGAAAGCCATTGTCAGCATTGGCAGGCAGAGGAATGTCTCAACTTCTATAAAGACCTGAGATGATAAATAATAGAGGAATGGAGAGTGTTTTACTTTAGCGCCCAGTATTAAACATTCATGCTGTTTTCTACTTTCTCTACTCTCACTGGTATCGTATGGTTTATAATAAAATTTCATATTTGTTTTATGATGCAGCCCAGATGGTGGACTTCGTGCTGAGCAAAAAAATGAAGAAAACAGATAAAATCACTTATGTTTATCTGGCTGCTTACACTGTAGCATCTTTTTCAAAATACTGCTCTGTATTGCAGTAAGTGAAAGCTTAAATGGGGTCTTAAATGCGTTCATTTTTCCTTCACTACTTAAAATTACCTGAATTATTCTGAAATACTGAAGTGTTTTTCCCTCTGGTATGGTACAATATTTAAAAGCTGGAGGGAATGGGCCAAAAAACCCTAAATAAAGCACCATACGGATTTATCTTTCAGTAACTGATTAATGATTCAGATGCACAGAATAAAGCCTGTTCAAATGCCTTCATAAAAAGCAGGGCTGATTCAAAGCTTATGCAGGCTACCCTCTAGGATTTCCCTTGTATTTGGGGAATTTGCTTCCTCCAACCAAAGGTTTAGTAGTCAAGGTACAGAGAGCTGGAGGGCTCTTAGTGGGAGGTTATGGTTTCAGACACCTGGTTCAAAAAACCACTCCTGTAGCCCATGTTCAGCTTTGCTCCTGTTCTTCTGCCATCCTGCTGCTGTCTTCTTGGGGGTCTCTGGTCATTCAGAATTTCTTTTGCTGTATCTTTTAAGAAAAATGTGGATTCAGCTGTTCAAATTATCTTCACGTTTCAAGTAGTGGTGAATGTTGATGATCCTTTTTGAGACCTGGGCTTTCTCTGCTCTTGGGCAGGCTTCTTAAAAATTCTGGCTGTGGTCTGTAGAGCACCCCTTGGAGCCCGAGTTCTGGTCATTAGGGTGAGAAGCAGCAACTCTATGCTGCTGACAGGCAGAGAAGGCAAGCTGTTCTCTTCCAGAGCTGTGTGGGTTGACCTGTCCTCCCTGGGAGGAGGTGGCATCAGTCACCTTGAGTGTTTTGCTTGCTCACCCTGCTTCACTGCAATCTACAGCGTCCTGTGGTAGCATGAAGTTGTCTGCTGCTGCAGCTTCCTCCAAGCATTCTGGGGTGAGAGGAAGCTGGCTGTAAAGCAATAAAACATGCACACAGTGTCAGTCCCTTCTGAGATCAACCAATGCAAATAAATACCCTTGGGCAGACCTGAGCCTTTGGCTGAAGGCAGAGCTCTCAGTTGTCCTTAGGGAAACCCCAGGTAGGAGAAAGGAGAGCCCCTGAGGTTTGCAGTGATATGTGGCAATATACAGCAGTAAACTTCTGGTTTTCTTGCACAAAGCACATGATAAGTGATCACTGACCCCAGGCTGTCAGTGTTGTACTGGGACCCAAACTCCTCCTTGTATAAAATCCTCTGGGATAACCCCTTTTTTTTTTTTGATACAGACTGGGGAAGAACAGTATTTTATTATCTTAGGCAATTTCTGTTACCAGGCAAAGCATTGCATGTGAACTGTGGGTTAAAGTAAGGAGAAGTAATGGCTACATTTTTCACAGGTGAAGCGTTGGTGTTTGCTTTGTGGGTCAGGTTGCCAGTGTTTTTCTCAGATCCTCAGATAGGAAGGTGGGAGCCCATGACCTTTGATTTTTTTTTTCCTTTTGAAGACAAACATGCAACACCTGAAACTTAAGGAGAGAGCTGAATGCTCTGAGTACAGATGAGTTGGTGGCAGCACCATGGCTTCCCTGTCCTTCAGGCTCCAGCCTCTGGAGCTCCTGCTGTCTGACTGACTTAATAAGCCCTGGGGGAGCTGGGGGATCATGGACACTCCCTGCCCACAGCATCCTCCTTCTGCCAGCTGTGCTGGGCACGGGTTCCTCTATGGTGCCCCAGGGATACCTGTGGCTTCTACAGCGCCAGGCTCCTCCAGCCAGGCACAGCCTCCCTGATCTGCAGTAGCTTTTATTAAATAAGATAAACTTTGTGGGTTCCTTTCCCCCTCCTCCTCCTGGAGTTCTGCTCCTTGACAAGAAGCTGTTGGAATCTAGAGAAAAGCAATTAATGATGGAGTTGGGGTTTTTGACTGACAGAGTAATTATGCTGGAGAATGTAATTTTCCCTGCATATTAGAGATGGGATTATTTCAAGGAGATCTCATTAATGTGCTGTTCACCAACAAAGAGCCCAGTAACCTCTCTCTTAATAAGATTAGTGCGGGGGTCATAATGCAGCAGGCTGCAATGGCGATATATTCTAGCTTTTGTTCTAAAGAAATAAATTACCTTCTGCTGTCTGCTAAGGGCATTCAAGGGGTAGATTTCATTTAAAAAGATGGAGACCTTGGCATCAAGTCATTCTGTGATAGCAAGCGGATAACCCCGTGCCCAGGTGCTGTGCACCAGCACTGAAACCCTGGGGCTTGGAGGGAAGCTGTGCTGGTTGGAGCAGCGAAGACAAGCACGCTCTGCTGCTGGCATCTCTTTGCCTGCATGTATGGTGGATATTGACTATTCAGAGCCCACCAAGGTGAAAGGCTGTTGGCAGAGCTCCAGCTCCCTTGGTGGCAGATCTGCACCCCTTTCCAGGGAGCACAGCTGCTGCTGTTGTGGATGACCTATCATCCTCTGAAGAGTAATGCAGAGGAATGGGGAAAATCTGCCATCAGATTTGGTTTTTGTTTGATCAATGTGTGAAAATTCAGACCTCTCTGGAACACCGTGTAAAGAATGCAGATGCTTACAGGTGCAAGGCTTCCCTGCTCGCTGCTGATGTGTGTGGGGTGGTTTGGGGTGAGCCAGAGAGTGACACTGCTAAAAACATTGCCAGGCTGCTTTCCCCTTCCCGATCCCACTCACATCTGTCTGCCATCTGTTTTGCTTTTGTGTCTGCCATGTAGCTTGGAAGCATCCAGGGCACTGAAAGTTAGGAACTTCCCCTCCAGCATGTGAGATGTGCCAAACTGTGCCAAGCAGGAGCACCAGCTGGCATTTATTGCTGGCAGAGCTAGCCTGCCCAGGCAAACAGCTATGGGTCAGGAATTTGTGTTGCTTTGCTAAAATGCAAACGATGGGTCTTGTTCCACAGGTGTCCTATGGTAAACCTTCCACAGCAAGCTCTGACACTGAGTAGGAATAATTTAAAGCTAAAAATATGAGCCAGCTCTACCCCAGCAAGGAAGATGGGGGCCAGATGGGAGAGTCCTGAGTGCCACTGTTGGTTTTACCTGAAAGACACTGATTTATTGTAATGGAGCGCAGTGCTGGAAAATCCCTTGATGATTTACCGAGGGGATTCAGAATCTCTCTGTGTATAAGCTGTGTGTTTATAACTGCTTTAGTACAAAAATAAAGAAATAACACTTTACTTGTCCTCTCGATTTCATGATATCTCATTTACCTTTCAGATAATGTGCTGAAATAGAAGTAAAGAAACAGGACTTAAAATTTATGTAGGTTGGAGCTTTTATTCAGTGCAGTGGTAATGAGCTGCAGTTAAGTATATTCAAGTGCAATTTGCTCATGAGCTGGGTATCACAGTTGTAATCTTGTTTTATTCATATGCATCCAGAGATGGGAGAAGTGCAGCAAATTGCGGAGTTGTGTCACTGCTGCTGGAATGCACTTCAGTATTTGTGCAAGATGTGTTAAATTTTATTAATGAACACTATGAGCCAGGGGAAGGGTGGAATGCCTTAGAACCTTGCTTTCACGGACTTCATGAAAACGTGGCACACAAGATTGTCTTTATGCCTCAAAAATGCTTCCTGAAAGGCGTTTCAATGTCTGAATTTCCTTGTATAGCTTGCTCATCTGTTTAGATGATATTTAAGTTAGCAACAGTGCAAAGGAGCCCTGAGGTAGGCAGAGGTGAGCTTGCAGGCATCCTGTTAGTGCCTCTGTTATGTTTCTTGGGCAGTGGAAAACAGGTGTTTTGTCTTCTCCCAAAGCACCTTTTCCAGAGGCTGTGATGAGTTATCAGCTCAGAGACAAATAGTTGTGTAGCAGGGAAGTGTCAATTTTTGAGCTTTTTTTAATATACTTTTGTGTCTCAGTTGAGCAGCAAATAGGATTTTTGTACTTCAGGAAAGGGAGATGATGGTAAGAGCTCACAGTATTTCATTGCTTTCTTTTAGCCAATTGCAGGCATACTAGAATTCCAGTTATGCTGCCATATCTGCTCATTGTCTCAGTGCTAACAACATGAAATGTTGAAGATTGATGATGAGGGTCTCCTTGGTGAATCTGGAAGGAATTCACAGCCAAGATAACTTTTCACCGCTCAGAAATCTCAATGCTGGATTGCAAAGGCTCTCCATTTCCTCCCCGTTATGTACTATAGTTATGTTTAATTTCAGAAAAAGGCTCTCTTGCCAAACAGTAAGTAATGTAATTGCATTTCCAGTGTGGATAAACCAGGTCAGAATCTGCATCAGCAGAGATAGCACTCCACTTCAGTGAGCAAACAAAAACACTGAGCATGTTTCTTTAGTTTGAAAGCTGTTAAACACAGCTTCATCGTCTGCTAAAAAAATTGAAGTGTTAGTTGTGGCTTAACCTGTGATTTCAGTGCTAGGGCCCATTAACTCTGCTGCTCCTTTTTGGACAATGCTTGTTCAGAGCAAAGCGTGTGTCAGTGCTCTGCTGGATGGCAGTAATGAGAAGTGAGTAGGGGAAGGGCTTCTGGTGTATTGCTAGGTGTTCTGTCATCCCTAAACCAAAGTAAGAGCAGTGTTTTGCTGTCTGCTCACACAAAACAAACCAGGGGAAGGCAATTATGGGAAGAGGTATTCTTAGTGTTTAGATTTTTTTTCACTGGCTGGGTTTACTGTCTAAGTGAGATAGATATGAGGGAAAATGTGCAAAGTCTGTACTCATCTGCTGTGTAGTAAGGTTGTGGTAACACTGCAGCAGGTGCTTGTATTTGGCAGATGGAACTTTTCAGCTGACTGTAATTCCTTATCCAGCCTGAGTACAAGGCAGGATTTCCAAATGGACCTTTTTCCTTCCTGAAAGGTTCTGTTTTGATTTGTTTTCAGTTTCACTCTGCAATATCCAGTTTTACTGCAACACCTTGCCTAGCGCCCGCTCGTTTTAAAGCCTGATACTGCATGTTTTTTGTTGCTCTTAGGAAAGAGCCTTTTGACTGTTTGCCAGAGCAGTGGAGCTGACCTCTACCAGAGGGAGTACTATGTCATACCAGAGCAGAACAAGAGCAGTAAGGTTCTCCCTCTGTGTGAGTTACTCACCCTGAGGAGCAAAAAGCTAGGCTCAACCTGCTCCGGCTCCCTGGGGCACTCAAAGTGGAGCTGGGAGAACTGCATGGTACCCTGTTCTCTGTTCTTCTGAGTATGGAGGCCAGCACAAAATCACAAAGGATATGGCCTCCTTCAGATGCGTTTGCTGTAGAAGCAGTTTTGGATATTATCAAGCAATTGTATCTGTGCTGTAGCTTGTAAGCGAATTCCTCTTACAGTCTGCTTTCTGGCTGCCTTTTCAGCAATCCACAAGAGCATCTCCTTGGGCTCGCTGCAAAGCTGGAGTGCAGAGTGACATTTTTCTACAAAAACATTGATGTTGAAGCAAAGTGAATTTACGAGCATAAAAGCGGAGCTGCTGAATGAAAGTCTCTTGTGTATTAGCACCCTGTAGCAAATAGGGGAAGGAGGTGTTTTCAAGTCAGTTTACCAAGTTCTTGTGGAATTCTTTGCAGATGGAGTCACGTTCTGTAAAGCATGTGCAGTTACCTTCTGAATCACCTGTTTCCAATAGCAGCGTGCAGCATAAAAGCAGCTAACTTTTATAGAAATTTAAAAGCACTTGTACACAGGTTGCTGTTTGAGCTCTCCTACACAACTTATTTTTTCCTGGTATCTGAGCTATTAATTCTTTTAAATAAAATTGCCAAGGTCAGAAATGCTGCAGCTGTCAGAATGCTCTCAGGAGCATCAGCTTAAGACAGCATCAGCGTATGTTCCCTTCTCAAGGGCAAAGACATAAAGAGTTTCTAGCTTCTTTTCAATTTATAGAGAAAGCTTAAAATGTAACTCCAACACTATACTGTCAGTGTTAAAAATGAAGTAGTAGGAAAAGCCTCTTTATGGTGGGTTGTGAGTTTCTCATGAGCCTGGAGAGGCTCACAGAGCAAGGCCAAACTCTTGCTCACCGTGGTGAGGGCCACAGGGCTTGTGATGTACATAAAACACTGGGGTGCTTTTTCCAAAGAGGTGCCTGCTAAGGCAGGTTTATGCCAGGGTTTAAGGGTTTTGGGGTGTGAAGCTGGGCTTGCCCTAGAGCTGGCATTTCCAGGGGAGGTTTGGGATGCCTGCTGTAGGAACGCTTCTGGCTGGCTAGTCTGTACCCATGGGCTCACAAACATCCTTCACGTTGTTTTTTATCCAGCTGAGCTTGTTAGTAAGCAGGGCTTTGCCTTCAAGAAGTGGTTTTGCTCTCTGCTGGTGAGCTGATGTAACAGTGAGAATGAAGCTCGTGCGCCTCGTACACCCTCCAAATCTAATCCTGTCTGTAGGTGAACAAATGAAGAGAAGAATGTGGGTTAAGTTACAGACCCTTGCTCCTATCCTTAACCTATCTGAGACAGAGTAATGTTTTCCAGGGCAATGTTAGAAAGCATCTATTTTCAGATGTCTGAAAACCAGATTGGATCAGGCAGCAGCACGTATCCCCAGGGAATGTTTCAGTGTTGAGAAGCGGTCTCAATGACCTACCTGGCTCAGATTCATAGGTGGGAAAAGATCCGTTGCAGAAGAACAGCAATAATTTTACGGCTGAGGTGCTAAAACCCACATGGACTTCTATTTCTCTTTAGAGCCCCTGAAGCAGCATCTTGCCAGTGTACGAGTTTCTCTTAAATGTATATGGTGCACCCATTGCCTTGTTGTTATTTTTATAGACAAAAGATCCAGCTACATGCTGCTTTTTAAATGTCCTGCCATTATGAATACATTTGTTCTTTGTTGTAATAGCACCAATCAGAATGAATTCATTTTGCTTTCACGTTGATGTCGTGAGCACTTTGGATTGTTGGTTTTTCTGTAATTTCCATCAGTAAATGGCCATTAAAAGCGTTATCTATGTGCCTGCCTCTCTGCAGAGGGATTGAGGGAGAAGTGTGCATATAGGTTTGGGCTTGCATAATCCCCCGTGTAGCTGAGAAGCTTCCTCCTGGCTAGAAATTAGCAACCAGCCGCTCTGGGCTGACTGACTGCTCCCTGTGACAGCGCAGACCTTAATCAATTTGCTGCATACACAACGGGCACATCTGTGTTCGTGCCGGGGGTGTTCCGCTGTCGCTTAGTGGCTGGCTCAATTTAATGGACCGCTTACTGTATCCGTTATCTGCTCCGAGTGACTCTGAGATGGGGGGAAGGAGCCCTTAATTCATCAGAGGAGCTCTCTCCTCCCTTTCACAGAGTGCTCTGGGTGCTCCCCTCGTCGGCACGCGGCGATAAGCCCTTTGGCACTGGATGAAGGCCGCAGCTCAGCAGTGTGGAATAGCTGCTCGGCGAACCGGAAGAGGGAAATAATTTGGTGGCAGATGTTCGGAGTCCGCACAGCAGTGAACATCCAAACACTGCTCTGAGTCATAGGAAGAGTGCAGGGGGAGAGGAGGACTTGTGTAGGCCCAAGTGCAGAGCGCTGACTGCCAAAGGGAGACACCTAAATGTGGGTGCAAAGCTTCTGCTTGAGCCAAGCTGCCCTCAGCACCAGGTCCATCTCTCCCCGAAATATGCGACTTCACACCATGACATCTGGCTGATGTCCTGAGTCACCATACAGAACGTTGAAGTCTTGGACTGGGGCTTTACGTTCTATGCTTGGAAGTGGAAAAGGCCAGAAGGCTGAAAGGCTGAAGTGCAGGGTGCATAGTTTGAACCTATGCAGAAAAGTAGGGAATGCTGAGCTGAGACCTGTAGTCTCTTTTGATAAAACAGTCACGATCTTATTATGAATAAAACAATGCGTTTCACCTGACCAATTCATCTAATAAGGATTCGTCTCCACTGGATTCCATCATTTTCAAAGTAATGAAATCTCTGCATCACCTTGAAAGAGATAATTTGACCCCTGTGTTTATATGCATGTAGAGAAAGCAGTTTCTAGGGGGGTACTCAGCAGGTCCATTGCTGCTTATGTTTTTGATGCAGGAGAAAGGCTCCTCCTAGGGCTTCTTGGTGCAGACAGCCAGCTGGGAATCACAATCCTGGAGTGACTGCTCTGCTCCTTCTGCATTAGATGCTTTTTCCATGCTGTGAATACTGTTGTGTGATTTGGGCATAATCGCTTTAGAAGCAACACTGCAAAAAGGAGTCCTTAGTGTGCAAGGGGAGTGAGAGCAAAACAGCTGCGGTGCCTCAGATACAGGTTCACAGTTTTGAAATCTTGCCTTATGCACAGGCTCTTAGAGGCAGTATCCGTGTTGGTTTTCAGGTGGAAATTTATGGTGGTTTAATATCTGCTGCTCTATGTCTGTGCTGCTGGAAGAGTCTGGGGAGCAATAAGCAGCCCAGCTCTGATGTCCACCTGTTTGTGTAGGCTTAGCAAGGTAAAAAAATAAAATGTTTGCTGCGAAAACTCGCGTACACTTCATTTCCTGGCTGCATCTGATAGTTGTGATTTCTGGTCACTTTTTGCTTAGTTTATGTAGAAGTGAAAGGAACAGGTTTAATACAGCCCTCTTGGCATGAGCCCCCACACATTATCCTCTTTTCATTATGTCATGTGAAGTGGCTGAGCTGTAGAGAGTGACCATAAAAATTGCTCTACCTTTCAGTCCTGACTCCTTTTTTGAACTATTCCTTGAAAACACCAAATTCTTCCTGTATGAATCAAGTACTGAGGGTCTGCTCTCCTTATCTTGCATTCCACTGATAATTTCGGGTGAGTGTCAGGCAACTTGCACTTTTGAATAATGTTTGTATAACCTCAGTGATTTCTTTCACATGTAGATTTTATGATCTGTTTTGTAGGTAGCCAAGAACCAACTCCAAACTACATCTGGGAGCAGAGGCGGGCAGAACAAACACATGTGAGGTCAGAGTGGGAGGCGGACTGTCATGACAGTGAACTTTTGACTTCTGCTTTCCATGCACTAGTGACACTGTGACACTTGAGAGGTGGTTGCTAGCTGCAGGCTGAGTGCACTACTCTGGCTTTGCTGCCTAGCTGTCGTGGAGCTCCCTGTGCATGCAGAGCTCTTCCGTGAGGAACATGGTGACTGGAATAGAGTGTACCCCGTGCCCTTTGTTGAAGAAGTCCTTTGGTGTTGGTGCTGACAGATGTTGAACCTGAGTGCCGCTCAGCACAGAGCCCTGGTGGGAGGTAAGGGTGAGAGCAACGATGCGCAGAGGAAAGGAGATTTCTGTGCTGTAGTGACAGCAGTGTGAGCGTTGGTGCTAATTGTGCCAGGAACTGTGTGCCGTCTTCAAGTCAAAACTGCTAACAGCAATCAGGTCCTGCAAAGTACCTGGGAGACCTGGCGGCACTGGAGGTCTGCTGGGAAGTACATGTTCCTTAATTCATTCCGTCTGTCCCCAGGGCATGGAGCTGGAATGCAGCGTGCTGCTGCCAAGTCATCATCAGAAGCGGGCTGTGAAGAGAATGAGAAACAAGAACTGAAGCCCAGTGACAGAATGTAGCGTTGGCTGAATCTTTTTGGGTTTGATTTGGTTTTGAATTCTCGCTCTGGCTTGGCCCAGATGAGCTGACATAGGGCAAACCATAAAGCACCACCTCTCATGTGGTGATACAGGAGAATCTTTTTCATGTGAAAGCTGCTTTTCCCCTTTACTTCCCTTTCTGCACAACCTGCGTGCTGCTTGGCACTGTGGTTTACTAGTGATGTTCCCCAGCTTGTTCCTGCCACTGTTACAAAGCAAATGGCTGTCAGCTCTGCTCTTGCCTCTCAGGGGTGCAGGTTTGGGTGTTCTGTGCTTGGACAAGATGCTTTCCTCTGTGGAAGGGAACTTGGATGCTCAGTACCCCTTAAAAATGAGGAAATGGGCACCTGTATTTCCTCAGTACCTGCCAAAACATCAATCTTGCTGGTAATATTAATACTAATTCATTAATTATGGAAGTGTTTCCAGGAATGGAACAGAGATCTAAGTGGAGAATAGCCAATGCCTGGAAGATCTTAATTAGCAATGTTTGAGTAAGAATCCACTTAAAAGCAGCAGGAATTCCAGTTTGTTTTATTTGGTTTTTGAGAAAACAAGAGGATTTGACCAGAATAACAGAAGGCTCTTGCCAGAGCAGCTGACTAAGAAACCAAATGAGCTGAATTTCACTGTCAGCAGCTTTTTTCCAGGCCTGTGTGAGCACACCACGAGCAGCAGTGCTCACCAGCTGTCCCCAACCAGTGCAGGCTGAGGACACTGCATGCAGCAGTGGAATCCAGCGTGGGCCAACTCATTGCACTTCAGCATTGTGCCTGTGAGCTGTCAGAACTTCAGACTGAATGTGCCATTGTAAATCTTTTGTGCTTTCTGGCTAATTTGTAGGCAGGTGCTAGCGATTTTCTCCTAGCTACTGTCATGCACAACTGCAGTTCAATTTTGATCGATAATTACTAAAAATGAAGGCATGAACAGTTGGCTATTTTAGTCAAATACCTTGTTTCCATTCTGGCATCTAATGGCTGTGGGGAGGTAATTTTGTTGTCTGGTCTAGAAATGGAAAATACTTGCAGGCTGCTTTTTTATTTATGGTCCCAGATGGAAAGTGCTCACGTCCTGAAATCCCTCCAGATGTCTCTGTGGCACACTTTCTCTGATCTCCTGAGGCATATGAAAGAAGGAAATCTACATCCTGCATTTATATCTACATGATGCCCCCTCCCAGATTTCTTCCTCTCCTTAAATACGTTTCTTGGATACTTAATGCTGAAATAAGTGCTGCGTTCCTTGTTCAGTTTTTCTGCCTTGCTTGCTGTATGATGTGAGTTGTCAAAAGAGACACTTGCTGATGCAAAATTACCTCCTCTGAATTCATAGCTCCAGAGGAGGCTGCAGAAGAGCAGGCTGAGTTTGGGGGAACCACTGGTGCCAGGTGGTATACCTCTGAAAGACTTTGGAACTATTGCCCAATGCAAGTGGTGAAGAACTGGAAACCAGATTTCCAATGTATTTGGGGATATCTGGGAGACAAAGGCCATGGGCTCTGGTGCAACTGATTCAGTGGGGGCAACACCACACCAGTGCAAGGTGAGGAGGGCAGGGAATTCACCTGGAAAGTGAAAACAACCCTGCCCATTTTGTTCAGAGTCTCTGGAAGGAAAATTGACAGTGATTCAGGGCAGTGAGTGTGAGGTCCCAACTATTTAAAAACAGACAGCAGTGGCTGTAGCCTCTCCTCATCTGTCCTCACTTTTGCTGATGTTTGTTTAACAGTTTAAAAGAAAACATTCCTGGGCCTCACCACCTTTTATTAGTGCTGTCCATTGTGTGGGACTCAGGAGGCATTCTTTCCTGTGAGCTGAAGTTCTGCTTATGTACTAGATAATCACAGTGCTCATATTTGGTCACAGAGAGATGAGGAAAGAGCTGCTTATAGATGTGATCAGCTGTTCAACATCCAAGACTTAAGCAACATCAAATTGTGGTACAGAGTAAGAAGCGAAGCAGCATGCATGGATTTTGTGCTGGTATTTGCTATTCTTCTCAATAGTTTGGGCAATTATATTGGAAAAGTCCTATGCACAGTAGATGTTTAAATTGTGGTGAATGTGATCACTGGAGAACCTCAGCATTTCTCTTATTCCTTGGATGATTCCCACTTTTGACATTAAAAAGTTCTATTTTAAAGAGTAGATAGAAGGAGCTACAAATAACAGTGTAGCATTGGAGGTGGCAGCAAGTGATATTATAAAGGGAAGAAAGGTTGGAGGTATATTTTATCAAGACTACCAAGGATCAGCCTTAGTACTGATAATGCTTATTATTTGTTAGTGATTTTGGCTCTGAATGAGTTAAATTGGACTGCTTTTCGGAATTGACACAGAGGAGAGGGGCCCAGCAGAAAGAAAAATATCAATATATGGTATGGGAAGAATTGCGTGACCTTGAAGATTAAGCAGAAGAAATATTGCAAAATGGAATGGGATGATGTACAAGGTTATTCACCCAACGATTCAGCATAATTAACTTGGCTGTAAACTGGATTTATAAACAAGAGAGGATTGAGGCAGAAAAAGATATGAATGGCTTGGTCCAGATAAGAGTTGCTGCCTTTCCTTTGTCTAAAACTTTAGTTACCTTACTACAGGAAAGGACTGGGTTAATCCTGGGCAACGTTTCTTTTTTTTTTAACCTGCAACATGAGATGCTGATGTGATCCAGCTGAGGAAAAGGCCAAAGCAATCCAGTTGCAGAGAGAGGTGTCAGCAGAAAGGGGCGAATTGAAGCTGTATGCTTGGAATCAGGAGGACAGGTCTGGTCACCCATGGTCCAGAAAAAATGAGCCTAGAAATACATTTTGTGAAAGTTTATGAGAATAAAAAGGTGATACAAAGGACGAAGATTGTGTTGCTTAGTAAAGTGATGGCAAATTGGCAATATAATAGCTGTCTGTAAAACAACAGGGGTTTGCCTTGTGTGTAGTAAAATAATAATGTAAGCCAACAGATGGTCTTGGCATGGGAGCAAATGGGCATAAACTGGTAACAAATACACTTAGTCTAGGAATTGGAAGAAACTTCTTGACTCTAGGAAAAGTGAGATTCAGAAGCAGACTTCCACTGTGAGAGCTGAGAATAGCATGACTTTGTTCTTGTCAAAAATCAGAGGCAAAAATTGGAGTGGTTTGAGACAGCTTAATCTGGACAGAGTGTGTGTACCTGTGGACTAGATGGCTCAGGAAGAGCCAGGAGTTCACAGAAGTTATTGTGAATTTTATCCAGGACAAGTGAAGAGTGAGTGAAGCTTCCTGGTGCCCCTGGAGATCTCAGCTGAGGATCACAGAATGACTAGTACTGTAAAGGACCTCAAAAATCATCTAGTTCCACCCCCCTGCCACAGACAAGATTGCCAAGCACTGGATCAGACTGCCCAGGGCCCCATCCAACCTGGCCTTGAATACTTCCAAGAATGAAGCATCCACAGTATATATAAAGCATGGATTGTTTCATGTTTGTGCTCAAGAGCATGATTTGATTAGCCTTGTTTTTGCACCTGAAACTTGAAGTGGGCATGTGTTGCAAGAGCAGGATGTTGGCAGTGGTGAGATGATGGGATTTACAGTAGACTTTGTGATGAGAATGTCCTTTGGGAGCTTGTGAAAGCACTTTAATTAATGTGAGATAAATTACTGCTCAGTTCTCTCTAGAGGAGGACTTGTGCTGGGCACACACATCAGGATGCTACTGGGGAAGGACATCCGGGTGTGCTTGAGGGGTTCACCTCATTATCTTAATGAGTGGGGTTTTGTCTTAATCTTCCTTGTCCCTCTTTCTGTAGTTCCCTATATGTGTAGCTTTCAGAACACGTCATGAAATGTCTCAGTTCCCTGTCTGCTTATCAGCATAATTATTATTTCTGTAATGCAGTTGATAGATGTTCATTTTTCCAAAAGAAGGAAGAATCTGAGTGTTAGCCAAAGGCAGTCTGATTACTCTTCTGACCTGGGGAAGTTGAGGTGGTTGTTCCTGGGAAGAAGAACAAACGTCTGTGGTTTGGCAAACAATTTATTTTCCAGGCAAAGTATGAAAAAATAATTTTAAAATTCCCATTTATTTGAGAACAGTTTTGAGATAAAAATGAGGAGCCTGTAGAAATAATGACCCAAAATAACTCTTCTGTTGCAGTTTCTGAACAAAACCTTGCTTTAATCTGCCTTTGTCTGACATGAGCTGATTTTGAACGCTGTAGGCACAGCTCATACACTGTCATTTCCACCATTTTGAGGAATCAAATAGGCTGACATTTGATGCAGAAACACAGCTTGGTCATGTCTGTGTGCTGAAAATCTGGCAGGGTCCTGAATATTGTAGAGAAAGCAGCATTGGGCAATCAGCTGGTTGAGTCCCTGCATCTTTCTCTTAATGGTATGGAAACAGACAAAGATGCTGTCTTTGTGTAACAGTTTGTTTTTTTTTTTTTCCCAACCCTTGTGTCCATAGAGGCAGTTTTCCAAAATACTGAACTCAGAATTTTGAAGAACGCATTTTTGCCAGTGACAAACCAGAAGCAAATGGCACAGAACAGAGTTGTCTTTCATGGAGAGAAGAAATGGTGGCTTGTAAGGCACTTCCTACTTTCACTTATGCCGGGCAGCAGGAAGAAATTCCTAAATGTGACAGCAGCCCTCATCCTACCATGGCTCCAGTGCCAACAGTGGTCTTGCCTGTGTTGCAGTGTGGAAATGATGGCTTTCACAGGCTTTGAAATCCTGTTTCTGATGATGAGCTCAGAATGCAAAGAATATAGGTAGTGCAGATGTTATTTAGTATGGTTTGCATTATAAGGTATGTAGTGGTTCACAGAATACGAATAGAAGATGTGGGGGGTCTGTCTGTCTCTTTAATAAGTGCTTTGAAAAGATGATTGTTAAGCTCTGTTGGTATCCAAAAGGCTCTAGGACCCATATTGTCTAAAAAACTTCACCTAGAACACCTATTTAATCTGCAAAAGCAAAAATAAAAAGAAAAACCTGGTGTTTAAAACAGGACTGTGGGCCTTAAATTATTTTTGCCCCCTCTGCTCCTCTTAAATAATGAGCATCAACAGCAGAAGTGTAGCACACTAGACTCCTTCCCATACTTTGATGTTTCCCTGTAACACTCCTCCAAAAAACTCCTGTTGAATTCCAAGCAAGCCCACTTAAGACTTGCTACTTATGGAGCAATTTAACATCACTGTCTGCTCTGTGTTTGGACACTTCATTATGTAGTGATGCTCTGTAATTTTGTCAAGAAGACAGGATTCCCACTCCATCAATGGTTCTTTGTATAATTAATCAGATGGGTGAATAATGACACATGCTGCAGATGTCCCACCAGTTGGAGCTGGTTTCTGCTGCTTGGGTGACGCTCAAGTTATGGTGAGGACCAGGGTCTGGCTTCTTAGGTCCTAGTTTTCAAGATTTGTTCATTGTAACACTGGATGATCCAGCAGTGCTACAACTGTACTGAAGCTACAGAAGTCAGAATTAACAGGTGAATAAAAGCAAGCAACCACATACGTCCTTGTCAGAGCCTGAGCCTGCTGCTGCTGTGATGAAGCAGTGCTCAAATGTGTTCTCAGCACTGACTCTGCCGGGAAGAGACCAGAGGCTCATTAAAAAATTGCAAAGGCTTCAGGAGGCTTAAATGTCTCCTGTAAATCCATTAGTGTCCATATATAATTTACTCTTCATGTTGCTCTTTTGGAGCTGTCAAGTATCTTTGACAGTATCCAGCTTTCTTTAAAAACTTAAACATGACCCTCTGTAACTACTTATTCTTAGAACAGTGAAAACGTTTGCTCTTTCATGAATTTATAAAATGTTTTTAATTATAAATCAAACAAGGAGTAATTTCTTTGCCTTGGCAACCTAGGAGGAGAACCTGTTAACCAAACCCACCTGGCTGGTGAAGCAGCATCCAAAGAAGCAGCAGCATCCTCAGGTTAGACAACACCTCTGAGCATGCCTGCCCCTTTCCTGCCTTCTGAACCACTGGCCCTTCAGTCAAGAGCCTAATTTTGTTTCAGAATTAACAAATGCAGTGACCTCTTCTACTAAGTCTTATGTGCCTGAAAACCAAACACAAACAAGCAATCAGTGTAATGCAAACAGTGCAAGGCGTAAGCAAGCCATAAAGAAATGGGGCTTTTTAGATGTTAGCAAACCTTAGGGCAAGGAACACCGTGTTGGTTGCCTAAGATGATGACAAGTTAGAATGAGAAATGAAGGTTACCTCTCTTTCTTTCCCACCTGCTGGTGGGAGCATGCCTGCTGGCAATGACCTCTTCCTGAGACTCATCTGAAGGGAGTTTGTCATTAGTGAGATGTAAACCTATATTGTAAGAATAAACTTTTCTAGCAGAAACGTGCGGGAAAGGGCAGAGATTTGTGTCATGGAGAGAATTCCTTCTGGCCAGATCAGATGTATGTTATCTGGGGAGTGCAAGCATGGCTGCTGAATCTGTGAAATGAATCTTTGGGATTTTGCCTTTTCCTTCCCTCTGTTCTCACTGTTTGGCCTTAATTAATTCAGGGTTTCTGTGTGCACATCCCAAGGACTTCTTGCCATGCTGTGAGGAACTTCCAACGTTGTCTCATTTCTGTGAGGAGATGGTAAGATTATGTGCACAATCAAATGAGCACTGCCACATGCCAAGTTTGTGCTATGCCAGCTTATAATAAGGTAGACCTTAGTCATCTGCCTGTCTTTCATAGCAGATCTTGCGTATCTATTCTCCTATTTTTAAAAAGAAACCACAGGCAATTAAAATCATTCTGAGGTCTGCCTGGCTTCCTGCTTCTAATCTACATTCTCAAGAGTGAATCAAAACTTTACAGAGAACAGGAGCGGAAAAGCAGAAGGAAAAAAAGAAACGAGAGATATATAAAGTGAAAACTCAGAATATATTCATCTGACAGTTCAAGGTCTTCCTTGGGCAGACACAGATGTAAAGAATAGGCCTGTGAGCCTGGTATCCCCTCTTCTTCTTTCTAGCCCCTTAATAAGAGGTTACAGTGCTGTAACTGCTGTTCCAAGTGACTTTAATACCTTTTTTCTACTTTATCTTATTCTTCTGTTGCTGGGGTTGTTTGGTGTTGTTTTTTTTTAATATGTGATAGTTTTTATAGTAAGCCATATATTTTTTGTAGTTTCATTTTGGATTAAAAGAGGAAAAAGACAATGAAACATATTGCTAATTTAGGCTGATGAAAATGGGTTTGGTTGGCATTCATCTTGCAGCTCTTACCTGTAGAGGTAACTAAACATTCATAAAACCTGGTCTAGCACTGCCCACCTGAGTCCAGAGCCCCCTGCTTCATCACAGGAGAAAAAGAAACTGTAAGAGCCAATGTTTTCTGTTTGCTGGCAGTGAAGTCCCCACAGACAGATGCTGTGCGCAGGGCTGTAGAATGGCAGAGCCCTCACCTCCCTGGGGCTCCTCTGACACAACCAGTGAAGCAGCAGCCCTAGTTAAAAATGCTCACAGCAGCCTTGTGGGTGAAAAAATAGCATCTGTGTATTTTCATGTAAAGTGACCATTTGCTTCCAGGGGGCACTCACATGTGCATTATTCATAGTCACACAGAGGTAAGTGGTGCGTGAAACCAGGGCTGAGTTTTATCTGCTGAGTGGGGTGAAGAAGAGCTATTTTTGTTTGTTTGTTTCTGATGCTTATTGGACACTAAATTAAGCAATGTAGAGGAAATTGAGCTGGCTTCCCTGGTATGTCGTGACTGATGTTGTGCTCAGGAATGGTGACAATCTGAGTTTCTTTACACAAGCACAGTACCTGGGCAGGTAGAACACCAATTCTGGAGCTGCAGTGACTGTGTCTCTCTTGTCCCTTTATTTGGCTGTCCAGTAGCAGCCTGAAGGCTGGCCCTTGCCCTGGCATCCTGGCTGTTTCCCAACCTCTGTGACCCTGGCCCTGGGCACACACTGCTCAGCTGTGCCTCTGCCTCAGAGCACCACGTTGCTGCTGCCTCTATCCAGATCTGCTGCACATGGCCCTGAGTGTCTCACACAAAGGGAAGCTGGGAGCTAATGAACCTCAACTTTCTTTCTCTCCTACAGGCTGTCAGTGCTGCTTGGTTTCTCTACAAGATAAATAATATATTCCTTTCTATGAATATTTCACCTCTTCTTTTTGCTGTTGTCTCATGTGGTGTCGTACTGTGGCAGCCATCGCTGTGTTCAAGCCAAAGCTGGGAAATTAAGTGCCTTCAGCAGTACTGTGCAGGTGTAATGCTGAACCAGCACACAGGGCTGGCTTCTGTTAACCCTAATGTCTCCAGGCAAAGGTTTTCTTCTGAGCAAAGATCACAGAGATGATCGCAGGGTGATCTCTGTGACTGCCAGATGGAAAACAGGAGTCTGAACTTTTGGGAAAATTTACCAACACTCCTCCCTTGATATGTACATACCCATCTGAGGAAGGGCCGTGTGGCTGACAGAAAGATGGCTCCTGAATGAGATTTAGCACAAGCAGTTGGTGGATTTATGAAGTGTACTCTCAAATATGAAACTGTTGCATGAGTGGTAGAAGTGTACTTCTAGCCATGAGTCTTTTGGTACCGTGACTGATACTTCTGCTTCTGAGTTGCTCATCTATGAGGAGTACCATAGGAATCATAGGACATCTTGAGTTGGAAGGGACCCCTATAGATCGAGTCACAACTCCATGCAAACTGATTGAAATAAGGCTTGCAACTGAGCAAACTGAGGGAATTTCCCCCTTAGCTCTCTTGAAGGTGATGCCCCCAAGATGCTCTTCCCATACTCAAGCTATTGAGACTAAGGCTTCAGTCCAAAGTGGCCAAGTTGGCCCTACTTCCCATGCCCCTCTCAGGCTGCCTTTCCTCCCAGCAGTGCTGCCCTATTCCCATCTGCTTGCTTACTGCCCTTATGTCACTGTGCGGTACGTGAAATGTGGGCTGAGTCTCTGTGTTGGTTTTCCCACTGTCCACCTCCACTTTCTCGCAGATGATGGATGGGCTGTAAACCAGACACTGCAGGAGATAAATATGCCAGGGAAATTTCAGCATGTGTCAGAATGTGAGATGGCATCCTAAGGTTCCCCACTGCAGCAGCCACGTGTGTGCCTGGCCAGGCACTGCCACAGCCATAGAAAGATGTGGCCAACAATAACAATCTCCACATGAGGGGAGTGGGAAGGGCGATTCAAATGGTGGCATTGTTATAAAACAAAAGGATTCCACATATATACAGCTAGTAATTAAAATGCAGTAGATTTCTGGAAGCAGCTCTATTTTCTAAGCATAAATTTGCTTTGTATTGTGTGCACTTTCTATGGCAGTGGAGACTATGACTGGTGAATGGAAAAGCAATTAGCACCCATTCTGAGTGTGCCTTTAATAGATATGCAGTGGTTTTGAATACAAGAGGCACTTGTGACAGTAGCATCATGCTGCACCGTGCATACTCTTTCTGTACAGTCGGCATCTCCTGTGCACTGTGTGGCAGTCACTCATCCAGCCACCCCTGCCACCAAAGCTGGGAAGGGAACCTGGGAGGATCCTGCTGCATACGGCGTGTCCTCATCCACCTGCATTTCTCCTTGTTTCCTTCTGCTGATGTTTTCCTTGCTGTGATGTTATATTCTTTCCTATCAGCCCACCACCCCCTTGCATTGTTAGTTCTGCTTATTTACGGAAACAGATTTCTCTGCCTAACTTCCTCATTACTGGGAAGACCCTCTGTCCTTTATTTCTGTTCACAATATGTTAATTACAGCAGTGATTCAGTAGTCACTGTTCAGTGCCCTGTTCTTAAGGATGTGTTCGAGAAAGAGAAAACTGAGCTCTCATTTCACCTGTCTCTTGGAGGAATCGTGGGGCAGCCATGGCTGTGTCTTTGAAAGCAAAGGGTCTTGGGTTATGAAATTCTCAAACATTAGCTCGGTGTGGCTGAGTCAGGGCACAGGGAGCTGTGCGAACCCATTAATCATCACGGGGCGGCTGCCAGCTCGCTGACTTTAATTGGGGCTTTCTAATATTTACGCTGTTTGGAGGTTTTTTGGCAACGCTGATAAAGGATTTTATTCTTCTCTCATGAGGCTGAGGAGAGACAGCAGAGGTGTGAGTTAATTCAAGGTTGCTGAGTGACTTGCTGCTTCTGGGGGAAATTGTTACTCAGCATTGTTTTCTTTCTGAAATTGCTGTCTTGGCTGCATCTCCAGTAGTTTTGCATATGTGTCTCTTCTAGTTTCCTTTCCTTTGTACCCCTCCATCCTCATGGCTTTCAGTTCTGGCTTTTTTTATTGCAGTTCCATGGAGCTGTGCAGTCTCAGTGGGCACGTCCTTCCAACATCCCTCTCTTGCAAGGAGAAAGGCAATGGAAACATGAGCTCACAGGGCAACAGTGGCCTTGTTAGGCTCTGCCTTCATGTGGGGTGACAGGTGAACCTCTTTTCTTGCTTTTCGAGAACAAGTTTTGTCTGGCTTCACCCAGTTGAGTAACTGCAAGTGCAGCGCAAGAAGTATTCTGGCAACTGTCTCCCCTTTTTGCATTTACAGCGTTGCAAACTCATACTAGCAAGCACGTGCAAAGCAATGGGGCTGCATGAGTTTCTACACCAGCATACCTGTGCTGATTTCCATGGCGTTAATCATATCCTTAAAACAGAGTTAATGTGAAGGTAATCTACCCCTTTAACACAGCTTGATGTTGCATTGCTTTTGCATCTGGATCCTTTATCAGTTCAATTTGCAGCTCTTTGTCTGCACTGGATATCCTTTGTAGGTCAGCTGCCGTGCGGGAAGCCTACATGTGTGCAGTACTTAATTGGTCTCTTAGCTCCTTCCCATTCTATACTTCATTTTGCTTACAGAGCTCATAATTTCCCTCCCATTTCTCCTTCCCAGGAGAGAAGACTAGATGATGATGATGTATTCTCACCTTATGGACCCTGCTGAGACAGTGATTTCGGCCACGAGAGAGGCTTTGCAGGTAATCTTAAGCTTTTACTATCCAACCTTCTTCAGTGAAAAGGAGGGCCAAATCCTTCCAGTGATTTACCTTTTTCCCTGGGACCCTTGCTGATGGCTGGGAAGCCCAGTTCTTCTTGCCCTGACCAGGTCTGTAAATCAGCCTGGGTTTGGTTATTCCCTGGGTGCTTTGACGCACATCTTCTCCCAGAATGCATAAAGCAGTACCATTAATCTGTGTTGATTTTTTGGAGTTTCAGAGGAAGAAAAGTAAACATGAAGGTGCTTAGTTGGGGGATTTTGTAAGGTGCTTTATTAGCTAGGTTTCCAAATCCTCCAGAGTTGGAAGGCATTTTCCAAAGGGGCTTAATTCCTTCTGAAAATCTCATCCATACCTAGTATGTGCTAGTTAGCAAACAATTCTATAGACTAGATATGACCTCATGTGATAAATGAGTTCGGGCTTATTATTGGAGCCTAGGGGTAATCTTTTCATTGTCTTCATACACCTTACCTGCTCGTACATTTGGGGTACTCTTCTTGAGTAACATTGGTAACTGATTTTTTAAATGATAATGCAGTTGATTCATATCCTGGGAAAAGTGCAGATAAGACCTCGTTGATTAATCGAATATTTTTAAATCTTTTTGGATTTCAAGTAGCAAAAGGAAAAGCAAACAATGAGATTTCACTTTGGGTTTAATACCAGCAGAGGCCGTGGATGCAGTTCAAATTCTGCAAGGATTCTGGAGGGAGAGCTTCACAAAAGACACTTTGTTTCCTTCGGAACAAATGCCACCAAACAGTGGAATTTATTTCTTAATTATTTTTCCAGGGCCCCTCTGTTTCCAGCATGCTCACAAACACTTCACATAGAGATTTGCTTCTTTGGAATGGCATGAGGGGGGACCAGCAGTGGGGATTTGCTTTCTATGCATGGCATGGTTTGCCTCGTCTGCATGAGCTCTTTCTTGTTCCTAGGATACACTTGCTTGACTTAATTTATGAGCTTGCTTTATTATTTTTTCCCTTTGGCTGAGATCTGTTTTGACTTTCCCACTAAGCTCCTTTCTGAGCAGGGGCAAAACCAACAACACTGCATTTATTTAAGTGGAATTAAAGGGCAGTCCTTGTGCTGAGGCTGAGGCTGAGCTGCTAAAGCATGCTCAGCCTCCTGAGGTGCTAAAGAACCTCATGTTTCATTCAAAAGCCAACTGCACTGAATAGCAGAGAGCCACTTCTAAGAACTGCAGTGGGGCTCTAACACCAGAATGAAAGATGGGGCTTTAGAAAGTGATGTGATATAAAATAAAAAGAGAAAAGGGTTGATCAACCAGATTAGATTAAGGGCCCAGTTAGTTTTGTTGTCCCAGAAGCACTGTTCGGAGGATGATGTAGTCTCTCTACTCCTTCAAAAGTCACTATTAAAAATGGGGAAATCATTACTGCATATATAAACATCAAGAGACATTTTTATTAATTTCAGTTTACAATAAGTTAATAAAGATGAAATCTGTCTTCTTCGCAGTATTAGGAGTTGCAAGAATCTTCTTTCTTTTTCTGTATTGAATCATCACCTTGAAAATTGAGCTGCAGTTTGTCTTTGCATATATTTTTCTGGTTCATATTATGCTGTGTTTGTGTTTTCCATATCCTCTTTTAAAACGAGAAGCAAACTGAAACTTACATCAGAACTATACACCAAAGCAGAGATCAGGCAGAGCACAGCATAAAAACACATAGCTTTAGTGGGAACAGCAAGGAGACTAGTTATGTAGGAGGCACATCTGCCCCAGCAGTAGAGGGTGTTTCTGAGGTCTCTGAAAGCACGGAAGGCAGTATCCTGGCGTGGTGCCATTGTGTTGATGAGCTTAGGGAACTCTCACGTGGGTGGGACAGGAGCTCTCTCTTTGCTTCTTGGTGTTTTTTGTTTGATTTTTTTTTTTTCCCATAAGAAAAGAGCCCAAGGTAGATCTCAAGTGTTTGCATTCTTCTCCTTGTCTGTAGGCTAGAATTACTCTGGGAAACACTTCAGGGAAACGTGATTACGTCTGTTTATCAAAATTCATTCTTTCTGCCTGATGCAGCAGGTAAGGTGATTTAATGAAACTTCCAGCCCTACCCTAGAAGGGCGCAGATGGCTGTGGAGATCCAGCAACTCCAGACAGGCAAAGGCTTAAAGTCCCTGATTGTGCCTTCAGGCAGTGGCTCGTAGATCAAAACTGAAGCTTGTTGATGGGGAGTGGCACAAGAAGTTGTATTTCCCACTGTGTACTGTGCCTGCTCTGTTGATTGCAGTAGAAGCTCCGTCCGTGGACTCCTGCATTCCCAGCTGGCACCAGATTAACCTGAAAAACTAGCAGGGCCTTTATAAATCATTTCTGTGGTATTCTTCTGATGGTAAAGGTCCCAGAAAACTACATTTCATAGCACCTTTGATACAACCACATATGCTGTAGGTTAAAAGTTTTTTGACCTTGTCAGATGTTGGCTGTGACCGGCTGGGCTTCTGTTTGTTTCTTATTATTAAGAAGGTTGGAAGGGGAATGAGAGGTAAAATGTAACACTATTTATCTTGTAAGGAAGAAATCCAGTGTGGTCTCTGGAGTCTTCCTTGTGTTTTCTTCTTTATCTCTGTTTGCTGGAGTCATTGCTGTTTTTACAAGTAGTTAAAACTGAGTGCACACAAATAAGAAAGAAATTGGACAGGAAAAAAAAGAGAGAGGAAAAAAAAAAAAGAAGGCTGACTTCTGGTCCACTAGGTGGAATGAATTTAGAGAGGTGATGACTGGTTACAGTGGTGTTCCCAGAAGAAGAAAGCCTGCATTTGACTCAGGGATATAAAAACTCTAGTAGTTGCCATTACACACGTGGCCCAGCTTGTCTGCTGGAGTCCCTTATTCCTGATCACTGGCTGAAAGGGATTATACTAGAGAACCTAAAGCCAGCTCTTCTTTGAGGTAGTGCCCATATCATAAACCTAGGAGGAGACATTTTGGCGCATGGAGCTGGCCTGGCTACCAACAATGAAAGAGTGGCATTATAGGCTTCAGAGTGAGCTAACAGCCAGGGTAAAGATCACAGTACTGCACTTGTCATGCAGCAGAGTGTGCCAGTGAGTCTTTGTTTAAAGAGTCTCTTCTGATCAGAGAAAAGCTAAGACAGCAGGCAACCCCGTGTCACAACCAGCACTTTGCTTTCCTGAGGACATCCTTCTAGCTGCTGATGGGTTAGTATGATACTCAGGGATGGGTTGGGCCATGCAGATGAAAATCCTTTATCATTCCTGAGTTAGTTCCTCTAGGATGAGGTGAATGAGTACACAGGATTTTGCACGGTGGGCTTCTGCAAGCTCAATCATCAGTTGGCCTTGAGGATGGGATATTCAGGAGTATTCAGAACATCTGGTCTTTAAGTCAAAAATGGTTATGGCGATCAGAGGATTGTGGCAGTTCATTGTTAGGTGCCGTCATCCTCATCAGTGAGATGAGGCTTACTTTGGGCTGGGGTTGTGGTTTAGGTGTCCTCTGTGGTTTGATTAGAAGCCATCTTGATCTCTTTATTTGAGAGTTTCACCTAAGGAGCCTTTGTTACCCTTTCAGGCCAAAAATTTACCCCATACATCTCTTCTTGTTGTCCTGCTTGACCCTTACATTACAAAAAAAAAAATAATTGCTTCACAGAAAGATCTCTATTCAGACTCTGTCTGGTGACGAGCACAAGGAGTGTCTTGAGACACATACCTGCCATGGAAGAAGCAGCTGATGTTTCCTCTTGTTCCTTTTCTTTGACATGCCCTTGGTTCTCCTAGAAATGAGATTTTTTTCCACATCCTTCTCCTTCAGGAATTCACTACCTGTCACACCTAATGACTTACTTACTTGTCAACCTTTTTTTTTTTTTAGGTTGACCCATATCCTGCAAAGATAACACACTGGCCTTTGGAAATGTGGAGCCAGTAATTAAAATGAAGAATGCATTACAGTAGAAAGTAGAAATGTGGGTCTAAAAGCCATGCTGGTATTTTTAGTGATGGAAGTAATTGAGGATTTCAGTTTAATAATTCAGTGCAGCTGAGATTAATAAATGATACAAGTTAGAAATGGTCTTTCATGATGAAGGATTTGAGGGGTGTAGTTAACAGTTTAATTTAGAGTATCCTGGAAGATGCTGCCTGGGTCACTGCATAATAACTTGGCTTCTTCTGAGCATGTTTTGTAAAAGGAGGTATGTATATCCTGATTGAGAATGGTGCAAAGTGAAGGAAGCCATCTGAGAAGAAGCCAAAAAGCTTGAAAACCTCAGCCTTGACAATCGTTCCTGACACAGTCTGTAGGAAGTTGCTTTGTGTTGCTGTCAGCTCCTGTCCAGGCAGTGGCAGCAGGGAAGACTACAGGCTGTGCTGAGAAGCAGAGATGTGCACTTTCTGTTGTCTGCTTCATGGTGAGCTCTCACAATGAAGTGTTTTCTCCATGATAGTAGGGTGGACCAGGAGATCCTCTCATTGTTTGTCTCAGTACAGAGGGTGGGAGAGGAGATCACCAACACTCCTACTTCTCTGAAAGAGTGATCAGGCACTGGAACAGAGGCACCCACGGAGGTGTTGGAGTCACCATCCCTGGAGGTGTTCAAGAAGTGAGTAGGTGTGGTACTGAGGGACATGGTTTAGTGGGAATATTGCTGGTAAGCGGACTGTTGGACTAGATGATCTTGGAGGTCTTTTCTGACATTTGTGATTCTATGATTTTGTATTGGTGGAAGATGGCAGGTCAGAGAAACCCAAATATTGCCTCCCACAGCAGAGGGGCTGATGGAGGGAGCTCTCCCTGGAGGCAATGCACAGCCCTGGGTAGCCTCAGGGATCAGGATCACCATCACGTTTGTCCTTGCTCCCTCTCCCAGGAGCCTTAGGATGTGTCAGGCCAGCTTCCCTTCATACTCAATGGATTTCAGAGCATCAGAATAGTTCTGAAACTAAAGAATACCATTTATCACTAGAGTCCAGTTGTGTAAATCTTACAAATAATATATACATACTTCTTCCTACACTTAGTCCCACAGAGTTCATGACCTCATTGTCTTTGCAGGCATTCACGGACTAAGTCCCCTAGCTTGCACTGAGTCCCACTCACACAGTTCTCCCAGTGTTGAGGCTGTGAGCTTCATATGTTTACATTCATCAGCTCAGTAATGTAATTTGAAACTAAATAAACTTTAGACTTTCTGGCGGTGACTCTGATGCTTCAGTCTGGAGCTTTCTACAAGCTCAGGATTAGCTCTGTGAGGCCTGTTGCCAAGACAGTTTGTTGTGTAATCTTTTAAATATCATGGATATGTTTTAGGGGAATTATTCTGATTGTTTTATTTATTCCCCCCCACAATAATGATCACATTCTCCATTTGAGATCTAAGACCAAGGAGCCCTGAGGTGCACCTATGAGGAAATCTTAGAACTGTCTATTCTGATGCAGAATAATTGTGTTTAGGTGTTGTCCACTGAAAATGGGGGAAGGTGCTACTGCCTTGCTCCCTTGTAAGGATGCACTCCTTCATGGTTGTAAAGCAAACGGGAAATACAAATTGCTTACTGATGAAAAGGACTTAGTGAATTTATACCAACTTCTTTCTTATGATTTCCAGAAATGCCATAAGTAGTGCTACTAAGTGTAAGGTCTGTAGCATTCCCTCAATAGTCTTTCTTACAGAGCTTTTCCTCATGAATGTGAAATTGGGCTGTATTTTCTGGGTTCGGGTGGCTGTTAAGGTGTCTACAGTGTCTGCCTTTTTGGCCAAAACATTGCAGTGAATTTTCTCAGGTACAGACTTTGCCATTGTGATTCTGGTGTTCCCAGCCTTTGGGCTCAATTCTTTGCTGCTTCTGACTAGAACAGCCTTGTAAGAGCTGTGTGTGGCATGCAGCAGCAGATTTCAGAAATCCAGACAGCTCCTCTGTGCCCTGATCTGGCTCCAGGCAGGGGAGACCATTCACAGCTGTGTGTGGGCTGATCCCAAAATACTCCTTCCTTCCATGTTCCTGCCTTCCCACAAGAGCTGCTGTCCCTGGTAACAATGAGGCTGTCATCCTGTTTGAACATAACAGCCATGACATGATCAGAAACCAGCCCTCAAAAAGAGATTTTATTCCTCTGCCAGAAGGTAAAAACACTCATCAGCAGGATTCAGTTCAGGTCCTGTTTCAGTGAGATGCTTTCAGCACGTGAACAGTCCTCTGGGCTTCTTCCTGCGATGGTGTTGGTGTAGACAGGGTTAAGCTCAGCTGCTTTATCTTGTACTCAAACAGACACTGGGAAAACCGTATTTCCTGTCTATATTCTAGATGGGTGAGTTACACCGCAGATGTCCATTGTAGCGGGAATGCGTGTGGTGTATGAAGTGTATTGCCCAGTCTCCAGAGCAGTGATTATACATATGGAAGTTATTCATACTTCCTCCCTTTTGCTTTGCAAGGTTCACTGTATGCTTCATTAATATCCCCAAGTTTCTGTTTTCCCCTCGTTGGAGGAGCGGAGCCAAGCCCACTGGCCACCCCAGCCCCTTTGAAGTCTTAGAGTGGTGAATGAATCCATATCAAATGTAAAGTTTATCAACTTTCTATATGACTATTTCTCATTTCAGTTTATAGAATAACTTGAATGTAGGAAGGCTGAAGAAGACAGAGTATTTTGTCATAGCCACGCGGGCAGTAAGATCAATGAAACCGGTGATAGGAAGGAAGGAGGAAAACTGTGGGTCCTAAGTCTTTGAGAGGGACACTTCCTCTCTCTCCTTGCAGTGTCATATTCAGTCACAGTCTGTTGGATGTACTGTAGCATTTGGTGGTGTTTGATTGCTTTTTAATATCTGCCTGCGGTTCTTTTTCTCTAAAGGTAAAGTGTTAGCTTGAAATATTATGATGAATTTCAAAGAAAATAATATTTTAAGTTCAGGATCAATCATCTCAGCTTTTTCTAAATTAAAATTTGCCTAACAGAAAAGACTACAATCTGTAACCTGTGTGTAAAAATCAGTAATCTGGACAAAAAGGCACCATAGTAATCTTAGTGAGCACTTCCAATCTTTTTTACAGTTCCTTACTGTCTAGAACACCTGATAAAGCTGGGAGCCACAAGTACATTAAAAGCAGCACAATGGCTTATCCAGAACAGCCAGGGGATTCTGGTTTATTAATTTTATCAATGTAAATCATATGATATTTCCCATGATTGCTTCAGCAGGCACCCATAAACTCCACAGTGCCATGTTAGTCCTTCAGCATGAAAGGACTAACTTACACTGTTTGTTCTTAGACCATGCTGTTTAAGTGCTGAAGTATTGCTCAGGTTTGGACTAAATTATGTTTTTATTTGATACGGGATGCATTGCACTGCTTGCCGAAATAACAAGTAGGGCTTTATCAGGGAACCAGGCAATAGCCTCTGTAATGAATCAGGAGCAGAGTAAAGCTGATGGATCACTAAACCATCAGCAGAAAAGGCTTTCTTCAGGCTTGGCTTGTCTGATGGTTGTTTCAGATGAGTAATGTGGATGGAGCTGGTAGGGTTGCATGGACTCTTTTGCTTTTGATGTTTGGATTCTCTTTCGACAGCTGTCCCCACCTGCAATTGCGTACCTCAAACAAGGCAAACCATTGAGGAGTGTTTGCCCCTCTGTTGGCCCTGTGGCATGTGAGGAGAAACTGAGGCAGAATGACAGAATTGTGGGGGTTGGAACGGACCTCTAGAGATCATCAAGTCCAACCCCACAGCCAAAGCAGCTCCCTAGCCCAGGTTGCACAGGAAAAGAAAAAAAAAAAAAAGCCTTTGTGATGGTCACAAGACCTTAGCTGACACTGGGGAATGAAAAGTTAGGCTTTTGACTTGTTGGGGTGGTCCCTCCTTGTCTTCAGTGTCTGCTCCCTGTTCTCATGATCAACGCATGGCCTTATCATTAACATTATTGCTAACGTTAAGTGGAAATCCATTCAACAACCCAATGCTGATGTGCTGGAGCAGCATGAAGGCACATCAGAAAGGTGGCTGCAGAACCCTCAGTCAGCGCTTTGCCAGCATTAGAGTGCTGTCAGCAGCAGCCACGTAGGTCTTGTCCAGCCTTACTGTTGCTTCTGGCTCACAACATACACAACGATAGAGAGGAGAGTTTGGAAGGAGATAAACAATGCTGCTTTTTAACTGCAATTCTGTATACTCTCTGATTCAAACTTGGCAATATTCAGCTACACCACTGTTCATGTGTAGCACTTCTGGCCTACAGATGTTGCTGCATAACCTTGTGTAGCATACAGATCTTAAATATTCCGTTGTATTACTGCAGCCTTCAGTGCAGAAAAGAGCGTTTCTCTTTAATACAGCCATTTAAAAAATCACCTTCAACTTGCAAACATGCATGAAGCAGAAGTGCTGCGGTGGAGATTTTCACCACCTTTGTACAGATATTATGAATCTCTCTGTTCATTAAGTTTCTGAGACTGTTGATTTGAACTCCAATTAATTTCTGTAAAGATCACAAATCAAGTCCTGTCATAACTAGAGAGCATGGTGCGATATCATTATTGCTTGCCTCTGAGTGAACCTGAAAAGCGAGGTGATCAATGAAGGCATAATTGCCAGTGTCACCAATTAATTGTTCCTGAGCAACTAAGGGCTTTTTACACTGGCAGCCTGTCAGTCTCAGAAATTGCAAGGTGATGTGGCAGCCCTCATGTGGGATGAAAACACCCTCTCAAGCAAGTGTAGATCACTAGCAGCATGCTTTGCTTTTAAGGTTCTGCTGCACTGCTGCAATTTTGTCATCACTGGATGGAGATTCTCTGCACACTCTATGCCTTCTCCAGCAGAGTCGAGTTCAGTCAGGTTCCACCAAGGACTGCTTCAGCCACATGTTAAAGCAGGTAGTTGGAGCTCGGCATGTGATAAACTCGCATTGAATTCCAAGTTAGTCATACTAAAGGGCTCAATTTAGAAATTACCCCCAATAAAACCCATCCTTGCTCAGACCGGCGTTGCACAAGTTGCAAGGGAGGTCAAACACAGAAACAGCACCTGGGCTGCTTGGATATCATCAGTCTGTACTTTCCAGTGCAAAAGCATGGTATGTTATTTGCAGATAGCTTTAAAATATTTTAATCCATTTGTAGAATGAGGGCTGATTTGAGCACATTTGTAACCATGAATTTAATTCCACAGAACAGGAGTTCATTCCAGCACTGGTCTCTGTGGGGCCTCAGCGTCTCCACCTGTACAGTGGAGCTAAGAGCTTGAGGGGCAATGGAAGGGGTTTCAGTGTAACCCATGTCACTTTGTAAACTCGGGTTCAATTTCACATTGAACTTTTTCCTTGCCCCCATATCCTGACCACCGTGCCTTGAACTTAAGGAGAGAAGATCTCTTTTTTCATAACAAGATTGTTTAAAAAGCTCAAATCACGTTGTGTGGCTTCAGTTTAAATGCAGTTCCCAGCAAGTTAGTCTGGTAAAACTTCTACATTTGCAAACAAAGAACAACTATGATATTATCCCAGTGGAGATCAGCAAAAGAATTTGGGGAATGCAAATGTTGACGATGGTAGTTCCTGTGCTATAGTTAGCCTGCACAAGCAGACATCTGTCCCTAAGCAGGCTTCTCTGGGTGCCAAGAGCTGCTCACAGGACAAAAGATCAAACTCCCTTGCTGGGGAGAAGCCAGATTCTGATGTCACTGACCTTTCTCAGACAAAGTTATCACAGAGCATTTCCCAAAAAAAGACTGAGAAGATTCCCAAGGAAACTTAAGTAGATGAAGACTGGGATTTGTAATGTATTTTCTGGGAGGAGGTCGTAATACTTTCTCTTAGTTCTCCTCTTTTTTAAGCTGTACCTGAGTTGCTAACTAATCAAATTTAGTAAGGTAATCTGGCCTGACCGTGCAGATACATTCTCAGCAGTGTTCCTTACAATATATAGGTGCTTTGGGTGTCGTGAAGAACAATGCAAGAAGGTCTCTTGCCATTCCTCTGGCTTGGACAGTGAAGAGAACATTGTTTATTAACCAAAAGCCATTGTTTCCAACCAAGACCCACCACTCCCACTCCAAGCCCTGGTACCTACTGTTTTGTCTCTCTTTGCATTGAGCAGAACACAGATTTTAAAAAGAACAGGAAAAGCTGTGTGTCCCGAATGACCAGCTGTACTGTGTCACTTTGGTTAGGCTGTTTGCAAGAAGCAGGCAAAAGTCCCATCAGATTGAAGTATTATTGTTTGTGGATTTGGAGACTCTTGAGGGTAAAATAAACTTCATCTTAGAAATGACTTTTAAATAATGCCAATTCTGAGGTGTGTTTGGTGCTTTTTTGCTTTTTCTGGATCCCTGTTTGGAGCCAGTGTCCTGCAGCTGCTGGTCGCTGCGTGCTGCAGTTCAGAGACCTCAGCTTCCTCTCGGAACGTACCCGCCAGTCAGCAGAAAGCCAAAGGTGCAGGGAGGCTGAGGAATGAAGCAAGTGAGTGGCCAGTCCTAATGACAGAGGTAGGACGGGAAGAAGCACTGCTTGAAATAGACCCGGGTGCAAGCCTTCAGTATGGCTTTAATGCTGCAGCCATCACGGCTGGTCTCCACTTGGTTTCTCTCTTGAGGGCTGAGCTTAGAGATGAGCCTCTGCAAGAGGTTTGTTTCCAGCTGCAGACAGCCTAACAGACTTAACCTGGTACTTCTTAATCATCTATTATATGTGATTGAGAAAAAAAAATCCTCTTGGTGCCCTTGCAGGAAGCTCTGGATCCAGAATTTGAAGCCCTGAAAGCACTCACTGCAGCCTGCACTTGTGCTGCCAGGCATCTCCCTCCCTCTTCTCCCAGCTCCGAGCATAACCCCAGTAGGGGCTGACACTATCCCGACGGCCACATCACTTCTCTTTAGGGCACTGAAAGCTGAATGCTGCCTGGCAGCATTCATCCTGCTCCCTCGCTGAGCTTTTAGTAAGGAAATCTCCAGGAGAAACAGAGGTTTGAGAAGACTCAGAATTTGTTGTGTTCATTTCCTTACAGATATTGCATCAGGGAGTTGATTCAGTTATACAAATCTAAGGCGCTATTAATCACTTGACATCTCTCTGTCCTTTATACATAAAATTGGACTCAGAGCAGGGAAATTACCAGTGTGCATGAGTGCACGTTTAGTATCCCATTTCCTATGCTAGCTGAAGTGTGAGCTGAAGTGAGAGTGTCTCAGAAGCAGGCTTCCATTGCTTCCTTCTTCTAGGTGGGTGTGATTTGTGATGGCTTTCCACCCAAATACTTTGTGCAGAGAGGTGAAGGTAGGCTGAAGAAGAGATGGAGCTCTGCATAAAGATGTCCAAAGTGATAACTCATTATCCGAGAGAGCACCACAGCCAAGCTGTGTTTGCACCCTGGTTTTTAGGAGCTTGTTGGGGTAGGTGAGAGCTGATTAACCTTTTCATTTAATTTTTAATATTCAATTTTATCTGGTAGAGCTGCAGATACTGTTCTGAAGCATCCAAATTCCAGATCTTTGTCTAAAACTAGCCTGCATGCTTTACCTCCTTAGCAGCTGATGACTCTCAATAGGTCACAGAAATCATCCGCTATGGTGATGTGCAGCCTGTGCCTCTAATGCCTCCAGTGTGTCTCACACAGCCTGGCAGTAGTGTCCTCACATCTGCTGCTAGCGAGGCAAGCAGAGCTGATCGCACAGGCTGCAGGGAAGAGCAGTGCCAAGCTGAGGAGTCACGCTCGCCTCCTTCTGCTCCAGCCAAGAAGGAAGAGAAACAAGCTCCTTCCCCTCAGGCAGCTGGAGACAAAAAGAAACCACAGAGGACCACAAAATCATCACAGAGCAACATCTGCCAAGGCTATACACTGCCTCCAGCAGGTCAGGACACATGCAGATGAAGATAACGCTGTGTGGCAACTTCGTGTCAGTTGTTCTGTGGTTTGCTTTCACATGCAAGGAATTAGACGGAAGCTAATGCATGATCAGAGCTGACAGAATAATATTTTAAAAGGCAAAAAAACCCACAGTGCATCTCACGGACATGCCTCTCCTCATGCTGCTCCTACCCCTCATAGTGCTCTCCCTCCATCAGAGAGGCATGGGAGCCTGAAAGCGACCTTTATGCAGCAGAGGCAGCTATTCCCATCAAGCAATGCCTCATTACAGAGAGAGCCTGGGAGATCTTTGCTTAGGTTATGATCTTAGAGGGCCTTTATTTCTATTTAGAGTCTTACTTTTGAGTATCTAAATATATTCCTGAATATTTATTTTTCTTTAGAGACTTCTCAATTTAAAATATGTCTTCAGCCTGGTCCTAACAAGAAGCAGGCCAGCCTAGCTGCTGGCAGAGAAAGAGCACGCTTTGCAAATCCATACCCATTGCAAGTATGAGGTTGTTTCTCTTGGAGAGGTCTATAAACTAAGCTCTGGACAAGACTTTCTAAGAGCTGGTAGGTCATGTAGTTCTGTAGCTTACAAAACTGGCAAAGATAAAAGTAAGGATTATTCATTTCACCAAAGGGTAAACATGCAAGTGGTATAAACATGTTTAACTTCTTTCAGGCAGTTTTTGCCTCCTGTAGCCACGACTGCCTACTAAGGAAAAAAGTAGAAGGCCAATAGGGGAAGCTGACCACTTTTTTTTCATAGCAGCCTTGGCACAAGCCAACAGCAAGAAAACCAGCATAAATGCCTCTCTTCAGGTGCTGACCCACAACTGTCTGAACTAGCCCCGCAGGCTTGTGTTCATCTGTCTGAACTAGCAGCCAAGAGATGTGCCTCTTCACATGTCCTTTGTTTCCTGTCATCACATGGGCAGCTTCTCAGCATGGCTACAGGAGGTCTGCTCTCAAATTCTTAATTAACTGTAATCTCACCTGCTGTTAGAGGGGTTTCATTGTACTATGGCCTAGTGATGGTGTAACCAGTGGGTGGAAGAAAAGGAAGACTCTGTGCTCCCACTTTTGCTCGGTATTTGCTTTCCAGGACACCTCTGGAAGCACTCCAAAAGCTGGCACAGCTGCAATTCAGCAAAGTGCACAGCATGTGTGTCTCCTTGGTGAATAGATTCACTGCCGTTCAGCTTTCCCCAAGACTAAATGAATGTTTGATAATTGCTTCTGTGGAGCTGAAAAAGAGGAAGAGGGGGCAGAAGAATGTAATATTAAATAGCTGGTCCTGCTGTTGGAAAGTTGAAATGAGGTTTGAACCCACAACAAGAAGGAAACTGCCCACCTGTGGGAGGAATGCGGAGAGCTGTGGGGAATGTCAGTGCAGCTGCTGAAATTCCTTTGCTTTGTACTTGCCAGTTTGGGTCAGGCTGTGTGTTTCTGGAGGCAGCGAGATGTTATGTTTTC
The DNA here is from genome assembly GCF_038088225.1 of Cyrtonyx montezumae. Taxonomy (NCBI): domain Eukaryota; kingdom Metazoa; phylum Chordata; class Aves; order Galliformes; family Odontophoridae; genus Cyrtonyx; species Cyrtonyx montezumae. Next base: position 39,386,447 of record NW_027071826.1, on the reverse strand, counting down.
TGGAGGCAGAGCTACCTTTTCAGACCAAAATGTGGTTTTGGGGTTGGTTTTGTTTATTTTCCCTCCTACAAAGCTGTCCACCCACAAACAGCTCTCTCCAGAGAGAGAAATGGACCCATGGAGTGAGACCTGCGGTTTCCAGAGGCTACCCTGGCTTGCTCTGATGTTCTCAGCAGGCCCTGGGTCACACTGTGCCTTGCAGTCCAGAGCTGCTGAGCGTTCAATCCTCTGTGAGCTTGGGCCTCACAAGGTTGCATGTGATTTCTGCATGGGAAATGCTTGTGATGGAACAAGAGGGAAGCAAAACCAATTTTAAAGAGACACAAGAATGTGGCTCATTGGTCAGGCTGTATCCCTCTTTACTGTTGCACTGTTACACATAGTGCTGAGAGGTGAGGAGCCCTTCTGGCAGAGGCAGGGGCTGCTGACAGCTGGCTGCTTTGACATGAGGAAGCCCAAATTCCCATGCTATTCTCCAGACCCCCACGGCACCTTCAGGGGCATTTATGTGAGCTTAAAATAACAAAGCAACAGCAAAAAACTAGTTTTAAAAGAGCAATAGTAATGAGCAGGCCTTGTTCACAGTGAGTGGCTTTGTCTATCCTGTATAGCCAAATGTCAGAACCACAGGAAAAAATATGTACCTCTACATAGTACGCAAGGAGGCTGCAGGGAGCCACGGTCCTTGCTGCTGGCCATGTGGGGAAGGCATACCCATGCCAACCAAATGATGCAAAATTGCAGTGCTAAGTGATAACAGCTGAGATCCTTCCATTGTTAGTAAATAAACAAGGGCCTTTTTTTTCCCCTTGTTCTTCCCCTTTACACTTCACGCAGAAGGAGCAACTGCAATGTGTTGGGGGTAAGAGGAGGAGTGATAAGGTCCCTGCTATAAAAGTCCAAATTGATATAAAAATGACCAATTTCTCCCTGTTGGGCAGCAGGACATTCAACTGATTTCTTTTCACATGCTAGAAAAGGTAGGTGGTTTGTGTGAGTAGTTTTGCCTGGGTTCAGCTCCTCATGTCTGAGCCTGGATGTGGTATGTGATGTCCCAGGCTCAGTGCTACCTCCAAGCTCTTGACTGGGAGAGGCGGGGGGGGTGTTGGGGTGGTTCCTCTGAGCTGTGGGGAACCTTTCATTCCTCAGTGGCTGTCATTAGTCACCAGACCTGAGGGCACTGGATTCTTCTTCTGGCTGTTGATCCAGGTTATAATCACTTTTCCTGGGGCTAGGCAAGAAGAAGACTGGAAATGAGTAGAAAGCTGAGGTCAAAGGAGGAAGAAGTAGGGTTCCCCAAAGCAAAACATTTCTCTGTTAATGAAGTGTGAATCCAAATGCGAGGGATGGAATGAAGACCAGCAAGCTAACAGCCTGTGTTAAACTTCTGAGCACTCTGAGAGGGCCATGGCCCACAAAGGGGTCAGCCACAGAGGAGATAATTGGCTGCATCAGGGGTCATTTGTCCTGTGGTTTCTCCTCATTGAAGTAGGAGATGGGCTGGATAGGCTGTGGTGTGGCTCACCCAGTGAGGATCAATGGGGGCTGTGTGGATATTGAGGAGCTACTGATGGACAGTGAAAGTTGGTGGGAGGGGCAGGGAGCTGCTGAGCAAAGCTGCTGCTGTGGGCAGAAGGGCACAACTTGTCACTGGCATACGGAGCAAGAGAGGATGCCAGTGGCAACCTTAAGGGATGCAGAATAAATCATTTGCATCCCTTCCTGTTGTGAGTTTGCAGGAATATCAACAGAGAGACAAACAGCACAGAAGGGATAGGTAAGGAGTGAGAGCTCCCGCTAAAAGACGAGAAATAGATTTCCGAATGAAATGTACAATTTCTGTGGCTTCCTACCCATCTGCAGAGCAGACAAGGCAAATGTGGCCTTGCCCTCACAGGTGCTGGGCACCCATAAATCCCTCCCGCTTTAATGGGTGCTGCAGATGCTCAGTTCCTCTGCAAATCAGAAATCAGGTCATAAATCTCTCCCTCTACCTGCATCTTTCTCAAACTTTGTAATTAAAACTCTGGCATCTATTGCTGTTGTGATCTGGAAATTAATTGTTATTAATATGGTTTGAGGCACTGTTGCTCAGATCCTTTTGTCCTTCAGGTGTGTGGTGTGATCAGAAATGTGGAGCATTGCTGAGCTCCTCCATCTTTCCTTTGCTTGACAATATCTCCTAGATATAGGACCATCCTGACTCCTTTCTCTCAGCTGCCACATGGCCATGGCTCACTCTGCCCAGCATTCAGTTGTATGTGGTCTGCTCAAAAGCAGCTGGTGAGCAGAGCACACCAATACACTCTGGGCCACTGTGGTGCATTTGTAGTTTCTTGCCTGCCATGTGTGCACTGTAGGAAGACTTCTGGTTTGTGCGTTCTGTATTTACAGGCATGCTACCATGTACACGGTCACATTCAAATGAAAGACAGTTATGATGAGTAAATTTTCAGCACCTCCATCCAAAATCCAGCAGAGAAAATCTCTAGAGTAAATGCTCCCTGTTCTTCAGCATGCGTTCTTCACTATGTGGAGCTGAAGCCACATAGCTCTGTCCATCTCTGTCTGACATTGAGGCTGCTGAAGAAAACACCTAGATTTAAAGCAGTAGCGAACAAGTTTCATCTATTCATGTAAATTTTATAAAATGCTTATAGGAAAACAAGCAACAGTTGTTGTTTACCCTGTGGTTCATATGTAGTTGTGCCTCTATAGAGCATAAAGTTCTATGTTAGCAAGGTTATATGGGAAGTGTATGAAGGAGGTTAATAAAATATGCTTACCTGTAGTTGCAGGAAACTGGCCTTGCTGGCCCATCAAGTCCCTTCTCTGTATTCCTCACAGTCCTCAAAATATTTATGTTGTAGTAGGAAATGTCCCAGCAAAGAGGAGCAGAATGCCATGGTAAACCAGTGGGCAGCTCTGTAGGGACAGAAGAATCATTTAAATACTGCAAAAGCAGACTGCTTTATTTTTTTTCTTCTTATTATTATTTTTTCTTAATGACTAGAATGACTGAAAATGAGCAAAATGCAATCCTTGAGTTGGGGTTGCAACTCATATCAAATCAGCCAAGTCATGAATTGGCAGCAGTATGAAATGAAGTCAACAGCTGATCAAATCATCAAACAAGCACACACAAGATTTGTGTAATGAAGCCAGAGAACATATGGCAAATTTTATGAAACAATGAGAACTGCTCTTCCTTACTCCAGCTACGTTTGTCACTTGCCCACGCATACTTCTGTCTCCTTAAAATCTTTGTCCTTTTTCATGGGAGGTAAGTGGAGAAGCAAAAGTAGCTTTGTTCTGATCTGCTAAAGACCACCTCCTGGTGATGGATCAGTTTAGTGTTTCCTTGGCTGGTTTTACACCAAGGATTGCAACAGGGTCCGTTTGGAGTTTATTCTTGTTATATACGACATAACAGTTCATTAAATAAGATGGAGGGCCAGAGTTATTCAGCAAAGTTAGGATGGGAAATCAGGAGAACTGTCTCATTTTCTAGAGAGCTTAGAAAATGTCCTGATGCATTGCACCACATCTGGCTGCTGCAACTTCTGCTTTGGGCTGCAGCCTGTGAGCTGCTCTGATGCTATGTGGGCTGTGCTGGGTGATGAAGGAGAAGCAGCACAAGTCAAGCTGAAACATGAGAAGTGTGAAAAGGAGGGGTCAAAGATTTGGAAAACTGATTGCCGTGAATGCTGCAGCTTGGCTGGAGGCATTGGTTTGTGGCCATAAAACAAGACATCTTGCAGTGATTAAGCTAAGGAAAGTAGGTTTGTGTCTAGAGGTAGAGAAGAGATGTGTGTATACAATATTTATGTAATATTTCCTCAGCCACTCTCAAATTCTTACTGGCCTAAACAGCAGCTAGCTGTCATAATATCTACTTCTTTCACTGAAAATTATGTTAGCTGTCTATGCTTAATGTATCCTCTCTCATCCAGATGAACAGAAGTGCCACATGTGAGTGTGTGATCTCAAGGATTTAAGGTTCCTGGGGAAATTCAGAGACAGCATTTAGATGCTGTATATCTGCCATTGTACTTCTGATGTAGTTTAAAGGCTCACGATGTCACAGAGAAACACAGCCTAGCAAAGTCCCCTCAGCAGTACTAGCACAACTGAGTATCCTTACTCCTTCCAGTTTGTGTGTCCTATTTGCTCAATGTGACATGTTTATTACTAGTTTCAGTCTTACATGATCTTACCTTATGGACTGTGGTACAGAGCAGGAGGGGAAACTTAACGAAGGAGAGTCAGACTGCACAGGATGTCCCCTCAGGGTTTTTCTGGGGTAAGAGAGTGATGATGGGTGCAATTTTGCAGGTTGGCTAACAACACACTGCCAGCATTGCTTGCTGGAGAGCTGGGCTGAATGTGCTTTACCAAAAGAGGCTGCCATTATTTCCTGCAGGGCTGGGCTGCATCTTTGCTCCTTAATATTCAGGCTGTTCAGATCTGTTCTGGCACAGCTTCTTAAAATTGCTTGTATTTGCAAGCGAGAGCTGACCTTGTTCCCCTCCATATTGCTTTTGTCAGAATGAAAACATCAGTGGAGAAAACAAAACAGCCCAGCGGGTTGGCAAGTGAATTATGCAGTGTGCGTTCCCATCCTGAGCTCCCAGGTGTTTCTGTGACAGCTGCACTCCTGGCCCAGTGGGTTGTGACACTTGCATGACAAGATATGTCCTGCTGACACTTCTGCACCAGGCTGTGTCCTGCTGCCTCGCATCAGCTGGATCCTGGGATCACATCCAGTGATGGGGATGATTCCAGACATTGTTCCCAGGTTGCTGGGTTTCCTTCGTGGGTAAGAAGAGATCAAGGCATCTCGATAGGTGGTTCCTGATGGCCATGGGCCCCATGAACTCACTAGTGACCACTTGTGGGTGACTGGAATGGGAAGCTGTTTGACCCAGGTTCTGCTGATAATCCAAATGAGTTCTCTGCCTGAAGCTCTCTCCTGGTTTGGCGCTTAAGGAAACCTGGGCATGGGACCAAGCTGCACTTGAGCTGGTTTTGGTGGTGAGATTGTTGGTGTCCAGGGCAGCCGTGTCACTAATAGTCTGCTGAGAGTTCCCCAAACCTCTGTTCAGCTGTGGGGATTTTAATTTGCATTGAGAAAGATGGAAGACTCAAGGCTGGCTCCAAAACATGCCAGATGCTCAGTGAGTTGATCCATCATTTATTTCTAGAATTTGTCATCCTGCAGTGACTCTGCTGTGAAAACATGAAAAAGTCAGGTCCCTGCTGACTGCAGGGCAGTAAACTCAAGGTTCAAAGACATGGTAATGAAATTAAATAAAATAAACAGAATGAAGGCAATAGTGCACTGAAGGCAACACAGTGAGAAATATTCAGGAAATTGTTGTTTTGAAGGAGTTCAGAAATCTGCTGGAGACTTCATTTATGTCCCTGTCTCAAAGACAAACTGGAACTAGTGGTGATCCAAAGCCATTGTTCCAGCTGAACAGCTTGCTACAGTGCATGAATTGCCTATAGACCGTGTTTCTACCATTTGGGTTCCCCTTGCCACTGATTGTGTTGGGGGAGAACAGTGATACTGGAGCACTCCCACCCACCTGACCACCACCACTGGGGCAGTGCTGAGGTCAGGCATGCAAAGCCCTCGGCACCCCTCTCTGCAGCTCTCTGTGGGAGATCAGTGTCTTCCAGTGTCCCCCATTGCTTCCACATCTCACTGGCATCACAGCCAGGCCCTGAGCTTTTCTTCTGTTTTGTCACCTTTGCTACTTCTAAACAGTAAGACCATAAATTTCTCCCCATCCTTTTTGCAGAGAGTGTGTAACCAGAGCTTCACAGCCTTTGGAGATGGATAGCCCTGTTAATAAGAAGGGTGAGGTGATGATGTGCTAGAAAGATCCCCCAGGGATGCATTTGCCACTCTCAGCACTTGAAAGATGATAAGCTGTTAGATAAATCTCCTGAAAATATCACTTAGGCCAAAGTGGGTTGGTCAAAGGTGGTCAAAATAGTTTGAAGAATGCCCCTTCAGACTTACACAGTGACAGGTCAAAATAGGAGACAGAAAACAGCGGGAGCAGAGATTTTAAAAGCTATGCTGCCCTGAAAAGGGCAGCCACATCGGTATGGCCATCCACTGCAGCCCTACCCCACTGCCTGAATGAATGCCATCTTCCCCAGTGTCTTTTTCCACCTGAAACAGAGGCTTTGCATGCAGGGAGCAAGTGCCTGAATGCAGTTTGGGTAATTAGCATAGCGGAGGGATAGAGGTCAGGTCAGATGAGAAAGGAACAAAGGGAAAGAAACAAACTTAGAACACTGCTCTTGGTGATCAGTGATCGGAGCTCGCACTGTGTCTTTCTCTCCTCGTGTATGACCATTGCCTTTACGTTTCTTGCCTGAAGACATGAGCAACTTCAGAACATGCTGATGTGCTGACAGTGCCAGCCTCTCCCTAATGTGGCTGCAGACATTTCCTCTGCTGTGTGACAGCCACCAGCTCCTCCCGCAGTGTGCCTGCTGCTCGGGGCCAGGGCTTTGCCAGGATCCGGGCTCTGTTGGCAGGAAAGAAAAGAGCGTTTCCCATCTGTGCAGGCTGGTTCCAATTGTTCTCCCTTCCTCCCACTTTGCTCTTTGCTGCACAGGTGTCCTGTGCTCAGACTGTGAAGGAAAAAGCATTTTTTTTCCTTCTTGCTTTACTTTGCGCTTTGTGAATACACCCTCTTGCACAAACTTGAGATAGCCCCATTTGCTCTCGCTGTTGAAGTGGGAGATCCAAGCAATGTCACGTGTGGGCATCTGCTGCTCAGAGGAAATGGTGGTGTCAACTTGTCACGCTTCGCTCCTGCATCCTGTGTAGCGGAGCAGCAACCCACGCGCAGCTGGAATTCCTTCCTGCCAACAAAAAGCTGCAGTCAGTAGGTGAAATCCACACAGTGCATCACTTGGATCTTTGAAATCAGACTCTTGGGCGACTTGAGTGCTGTGTGACCTTTTTTTTCATTAGCCTGCCAGACAGAAGTGCATTTATCTTTTGTGAAAACAAACAAAGAGTCATCTGCCTTCAAAGGATTCATTGTCAAAATGCTTTCCATCTGTGCAGTATTCTGCTTGTTATTTGCCTTTGTCTTCTGTTCCCAAGGGGTTAATTAAGACATGTATCCTTCCTGGACTATTTCTTGACTGCAATGGGGCTGAAAACGCAGATTTGTTTTTATCTATGACAATGTAGTCAGATGTCCTGAATCACTGCTGGCGGAGCTGGAAGCAGCTTGGCAGACCAGCCAATATATCTCCCTCCGAATGCAAGGTTCTTCCTTGAAGGGCACTCCTTGTGTTTTAATCAATATGATATATGGGAGGTTCGATTACTTCCCTTGCTACCTCCCGCTTCTCTGCTGTTCGCACATCCTAGAGATAGCTGGAAACCTTGAGAATTGTGTGCTGTGTTTATAGTTATGATATTCTGAGGACTAATTCTGCTTGCAGTTATTGCGTATCAAGGCATGTGCATATGGACTTGTTTTGAGGTTTGCTTTTAGTCTCTGGCCGGGCTGGGTTGCTCTGCCACAGCATAGCTGCCCATGAGCTAAGGATTATATCCTCTGAGTTTTATCTCAAACTGTGAAGTTTGACATTTCCTGATTCCACAGAAGCTCATATCAAAATGTTATCTTACTGCTTACAGAGGTACTGGGCCAGCATCTGAATCACCTGAGTGCAAAGGCATGTGCCAGGCATCGTATTTGCTCTGGAGCCTATCTCTTTAAAGGAACAAAAGTAATAAGAACCGAAGAGGTATGTTCCTTAAAAGGAGAGCTGAGTTGGGCTGTCATAAAGGAGAGACCAGTCTACGCTGAGAGGCCAGCCACCATTAAGACTGTGTGCCAAAATTTCTGCAGCTCTGCTTCCCACTCATGAAGACCACAGGCCCTGCCTTCTGGCTCAATGAGCAACATGGCAAATAAGGGTGTTTTATCTCCATTGAAAAGATTAATGTCAAACGTGAGGATTAGTCCTCTGCAGTGCAAGAGATTAAGTTTGGATTTTGCAAGCTTTCCCATTATCGGCTTTCTCCCAGGACAATCCCCACAGGCCTGTACCACCCTCCCTGGCTCTCAGTTTCTGGGAACGTCCTTCATTCATCTGTGCTTCCTTTTGCTCCAGCCCTGCATGGAAGTGACCAGTGCACTGAGCCTGAGTGTCACAGTGAAGATATACTGGGCCTGGAAGCTGGTGTGTGCAAGCACCCTGTCCTGCTGCAGGGGAACCACCGCAGTTCCTATCATATCCCAGCAGCTGGGCTGAGTTTTAAAATGACGTTGCCCATGCTAATGACCCCTCACTGTGCTAAAAAGACAAAGCGTATGAAAACAGTTCCAGGTTTGTCTTGACAGTTTTCATTTTCTACCCCACTGAGGTCCAACCTCTGGCAATACCCCACTCCCCTGGCTGCCGTGGCCGGCCCTCCCTTCTGCCAGCCTGGCACAGGCAGTGAAAGCAGTGCCTGGGGTGGATGTAACTGCGACCACTCGCTGGGAGACCGCCACTTAATCTGATTACTGACCGGTGATGCACTGCAGCCCATTAACCTTGTTGTGCCCAGCTCTCTGACACTTGTGGCACAAATGAGGTGTGACGTGATTAAATGAGACTGATCGGTCTTGCTCACCAGTACAATGCCCACAGCTGCTGCACTGGGGATTTACAATGCCAGGGAAGCTTTGGAGTCCATCATTTAGCTGTTATGACTGCCTTCCTCTGGCCAGAGGGCTGACTGTCCTCTCCAAACACGAGTAGCTTGGTGGGGATGCAGTGAGGCTTCTGCAATGGTTCCTGGCAGGTCTCAGCAGGACCCCAGCTCAGAGGTATGCCTGTGGAGCACAGCTTATCTTGGTGTGCATCACACGTAAAAGAGGGCTCACTCATCCCTGGAGGGGAAAGTAGGACTGTGAGCAATGCAACACTATATATGTGTTTGGTATTCTAATCATATTTCATTTGTGTGTGTGTGTGGGGGGGGGGGGGGGGGGGTAATTTGGGCCAAAATATACAGGAGACCTTTAAAAAGTGCTAACCCATTGTTTACTGGAAAAGGCTAATAGGAAAGGAGGAAGAAGGCAGAAACAATGAGCCTTAAGATGAAAAGAAAATAATTACATCGGATGGGATATGGAATCAAGGCCAATGTTTTTCTTCCCTGCTATCGGCATTTAATTTTATTAGTAGAGCACTGGGATAAGGAGACTTTGTTCTTCCAACATAGTCAAAACAAATGGAAAATTCTCAGCCTGACACTGAAAATGATGGATGCTTTTGCTGAAGGCTGGATGCAGGCAATACAGATCTGTATCGCTGTGCTTGCTCATGTATCACTTTCTTCATTTCAGTCTATGTGAAAAAATCCAGAATTCCTGCTCAGGGGTGCTGCCTGTCAAATAAACACAGTATCTGTGAATCAGAGCAGAATGCATACAGAATGAAATGTCTTAAATCAGCAGCATAGTGTAAGGTTTACTAATTGGCTTTGTTAATCAGTAGAGCTTCAGGAGCTACAGAACTGTATGTGTGTGCTTGTGTGGGATAGCACAAGAGTGATAAGATGCTGAGCTCAGAGACAGCATGCTAAGGAAAAGGCTCTCTTAGGGAACAGTAACTCAGCCTTCAGCTCCTAATAATTCTAGAAAAGATTTCATGGCCAGACACTCGCTCAGGATTACCTAGCAGAAAATTATATGACTGCCGGCAAAGCAAATCATCTTAAATAAAGATGAACAAGGCCCTTAAGCAAAGTCAGAAAACTATTGTGAACTAATCACTTGCCTGACCTTAACTGCTCTCTAATAGCCATTAGGTAGTGGGTGCCTCAGATCAATGCTTATAATAACTAAAGCTTGTGAGATGAAGTGCAGGCAGGGTGTGACAGCTGTCCTCTGGCTTTTCCCCCTGCAAGCTGTGAGGTTGGTTGGAATCTTGCTGCCATGGGATGGACCAGGTGGAGCCACGTGGGACTCAAAGCGCTGCTTTGGCCCCCAGTTCCTCTCCAGTTGTCCTCTCAGAGCTGGTGCTCCTTTCCCCCCCTCCCAACACATTTGTTGTTGTAGCATCACACAGAGGTCTCAGTCATGAGAGAGGCCTTCCTCAGGCTGAGCACAGCACCAACACGCTGGGGAGCTGGAATCCAAATTGACAAAGAATAAAGGGAAAGTGATCACAAGGAAGTGCAAGGGTTAGCTTTTGGCTCGTGAGAAGGAAAATGAATGGAATAGGATATCCTTTTTCTTAAGTAATATAACTTGTGCTGGAAAGGGATGCCAACACTCTAGTACTGCCAGAGCCAAGACTTTTTGGGCTAGACCTGCACTGCAAAATTGTTTTCCCATTCCTGGCTGAAGAATCCATTCTTTTCTTGTGGATGCAGTTTAAATTTAAAGGTGTCTTTTCATTTTTAATAGCAGTCCGTTTTTTGTTTTTTTTCCAGGTGCCTGCTTTTGCATTTCTCTGATGTTTCCTATGGAGATATTCCTCAGTGACTCCCTACAATGACACTCATGAAGACAAACTGTTAAATATGAATCACAGATGCTCTGAAGAATTCCCTGCTACCGCCACCAAAGGGGAGGTGGAGGAGGTAAGAGTTAAGGGCAAAAAATAATATAATAATGGAAGAGTTTCTTTCATTTCTCCATGGTGCAAGAAAGAATCTTGTTATTGGAGTGTTACAATCTTTTGAGAATGTCCCTCTCTCAGAAGGATTTCTTGGAATCTCATAAGCGCCTCTGGTAAATCTTTGTATATAGGCCATGAGTCTCTTGTGCAGATGATGTAGAAACTCCAGCTCCCGCTTCAGATCAGAAGGGCACACCCTGAGCATTGCTTTAGCTCTTTTATCTTTTATTTGGGACAAGATTGCAAGGTCTATGATAACGTGCCAGACAGAAGTTGGGCCTGACCTAGCCATTTAAAATTGCCTGATGTTAACAGCTGCTTGTTTGCATTCTTGTCTAGCTTCCTGCCATGTGCTTTAAAGGATTTCAATGGACCTGAAGTGGTATCAATGTATTAACTCCTTCCTCCTTCATACAAAATAGAAAAAACTGATGCCTTCCTGCATTCAAGTGAAATGAAGATAGGAGATTTGTCATGATGAACTGATAATATTGCCAGGATCCCTCTCACTCTTGACAAAATACTTTTACAACTTTTCTCCTTACTTTTGAGACTTCAACTCTGCTTGCCATAGGATTTTCCCAGTTTTATTCTTCTTTCCCTGTGCTTCCTAATCCTGACTGATTGTACAGGATAGAAATATATACTTAAATGCATTCCTAAACTGGAGCTTCCATCTTGTGCACAAGACAGAGAAGGGAAGGCTGTATTTTAAATGATAGCTTTCAGCTGATTTGGGCCCAGACTCGCCACATCTCAGTGCTAGTTGCAATGTAGCCATTAACAACGTCAAATTTAGAAAGAACTGCATGGCTTAAACATGAGGTGAGGGTTAATAAGGAAAACTCCTTGTTTTGTGCCAACCCAGCAGGTCCAGCTGCCAGCATTTCTAACAGCTCTGCTAGGGCCTCACATCCTCTAATGTCTGCAAGCTCAGTGGGGAGATCCCTGTTTATATCAGTGAATTTTTTACAAGCCAGCCCAAAGGAATTCCTATGCAGTGCTCAAGTCACCCTTAAGAGGCTTCTGACAGTACTCCAAATAAATAAACACTGAGAAGTTAACAGATAACCCAAATCAATCAAGCTAGTGGCCATGTAAACACAGGAAAAACACATGCTAGGTGTTTGTGCAACATTTAGTGCCAGTCTGTAAGTATAATACAAACCCGAACAAAACTATTCCATGGGCATTAGGACCAGCTTCTAAAAAATGAACCTTTTGGACTTTGGAGACATTTTGTTTCCAGATCCAAATTTGCGCTGGTTTTATATGAAGTTCCAAGCCAGTGGAGTCCTCCTTTTTTTCTTAGCTCAGAACTGACTCAAGCCTAAGAGACACTTGTGCCATCAGGGCTGATTCAGATCTGTCTGAACTCAAGCAGAATGATTCTCAGGGATCTCAGTATGTGCTGCCGAGTGTGGGGACCTACAGGGCCTTCACTGCCTGCACAGCCCCTGTTGTTATGCAGCAGTACTCTAAGAGGCAGGAATCATCACTCCTTTCTTCTGTAACTGCTCCTACACCTACTTAAAACTGGAGCAACAACTCCTCTAGTAGTGACACTGTGGCCTTTCCCTACATCCATGAAAACTGTACTTTCTCTCCTAAAGTCAATTTCTTACTTGATGCCTTGCCATCCGTTTGTGCACTGTAAGCTCCACCACCGTGTCCTAAACTTCACCAGCACCTTTGCATGAGGCTGGAAAATGGATAAACGTAATCTGTCTTGTTCTGCAGCACACACCTTCTGTTTGACAGAGAAATAGAAGTTTTTGTAGAAGGAAGAGGCCAGCTGACACAAGGTCAGGAGGATCTGCTGGCCAGAGAGCTTCAGGTGTGACTGCAGCCGCTGGAGATGCTGCTTTGTGGAACTGTCGGCCCTGCTGATATACCCAGCAGCCTCTGGATCTGAAAAGCCCTTTGTGCTTCTGGCATGTGAAACAAATACTAATGCATGTGTAGGAGAGGTCACTTTGGATTTCCATACAGACAGGTTTTCCTTTTTTTTTTTTCTTTAATGAGATTTCAGGAGAGGGCAAGGGAAGGTGGCTGATGGAACATTATTATGGAGCCTGTAATTGCTTATATAGCTTTCTAAACTGCCTGCACTAAGAGGAGCATGATGGAAGGGAGGCAAGGGGCTGCTGCTCTCTAGAGCGTGGTGGGGAAGGGCAGGGATACATGAGGGCAAGGGCTGCAGGAGTAGAGAAGGGCTCTTCTGACATTGCATGTGTAATCTAATCTAGGCTATAATCATTTCCTACTGGCTCAGCATCAGTCACATTGTTAGCCTAATACTGAAATTAGATCTTACCTGTCAGTGACATTTGCTTTCCTATCTGGCCCATCTACATACTGCAGTACTTCCTGGCTCAATTCATATGGGACCAGCAATCCCAGTTATGTCGATCCAGACATAGCGGAAAGCTTTTACTGAGCACTCCCCACAGACCCAGGAAACCATCAAAGTGAGTGCTTCAATATGCCATTGCTCTCTTGTGTAAAATAAGAATGAGTCTGTGCTACAGTATGGGGTCTTATTCCCTTCCTGCACCCCACACTGATCACAAACAAACAACAAAGCTTAAAAAGGTATGCAGAGAGTATCGCATATCTCAGTCCATGCTATATCTGCACCCATACTGTGTGCAGTGTGGGTGGGACAACAGGTCTGGCAAGACAGATTTGTTCAGCTGTTACTCCACTTCCTCTGCTGGCAGTAGGACCACAGGACGCCGCACTGCTGGCCCCTACATTGCACCTCTGGCCATACAAGCTTGTGTTACGATCTTAGATGTTCAACATGCTTCATCCAGCTCACTTCTCAGTCAGCAAGCCTCAGTCTTCAGGTGTTGTGGCAAAAAATGAGAGGTGCACTTTCCTCAAGTCAGTGCTGTTAGTGCCACCACACTAACAGGGCTACAAGCATTGATGTTTCCCCCTTTTTCTCATGCTCTCAAAATGACATGTCATTAAGAAGTCCTTGTAATACCCAGGCACTCCCTCACACTTCATAAAATTAGAGAAACCTGGGCAAGTTCCTGAGCAGCTCATAAATTTCTACTGAGCCTCTCGCACCTCACAGGGTGCCAACTACTTGTACCCCACTACTACTGACATGCTCCTGCAGCTCTTCCAGCTCAGCAGCAGGAGAAATCATCTGAGCAAAGAGAAAAAAGAAGCCCCTCTTGTTACAGCAAACACAAAGTGACTGCATTCACAATTTTTAGAATACTAGCTAGGTTTCCAGATAGGAACTACAAACACTCTATATATGCCTTTCTCCCATCATTTTGTTGCCTTGCATTTCAGGAGAGCTTAGAAGACATAAGTTGGGCTCCTTTTTCATCTTTTATCTGTTGGGCTCCTTTTTCATCTCTTATCTATCTAATCATGAAGTCCTTTTGTGGTCAAGACTATCTTTCAAGCTCCCAGGAAGCTTGTCTGATTAAGGATCTCAGGGTTCAATTCCAAAACAATGAATTTAAGATCTGACACTCTGAAAGTGCAGTTTTAGCGTAGGTCTTCTTTTCCCATGAAGGTTTTAGCATCCTGGCTATTCCATTCCCCCTCCTAGCCTTGTTTTTTTAATGACTTCTCTGCTTCTTGCTAGATTTCGTCTGCCCTGTCTACAAAGGTATATGTGTGAGATAGCACAAATATTTTGAGAAAATGTAAAAAAAAATAAATCACGCATGCACATAAAAAGAGGCTTTCATGGCGTGTTTCTTTCATGACCTAGAGCAAAAGAAACACTTTGCTTTTAAAATAGGTGTTGAACCAGAGGCGTGAGTTAAAACTGTCAGGTCCTCAGGTGGCATAGATAGCTGGTGTAACATTCTACTTTAACTGGGGATCTACACATGTAATGTAGTTTTATGGCATTTTCCTGCAGATTACACCAAATTTTTATCATCTGGACATATTGATTTGCCTTTTGTTATTTATTTGTTAAAGCCTCTTTAAGGGCAATTGGAGCTTAGCTGTGGTCCTCCTAGAGGATGTGTATTGATCCGGGCATTCATTTATTGGTTATCTACTTTACTGCCAAATAATCCTCTCTGTTTGCCTGCCTTTGCCTGCTTTGGATTCTGGAAGCAGCCTGGAAATTTCACACACTGCCCATTATATTAACGAAAAGTATTGACAGGCTAACTGTTTGGGAGGTGAGCGGAAGTGGGAGCCACATAATCATCTTGCTGTCCTATGTTCTGTCTGCAATGACTTATTTTGAAATCATTAGCTGAAAATATTGGCATTAGGCAATGAATAACATCCACATCAAAGAAAGAAAATTACTTTTTTAATTAGAAGAAAAAAAAAGCTTGCAAACACAATAGATTTCTAATCAGTCCCTCCAGAAAATACATGTACTTGGAAGGCAAGGATGGTAAAACTGAGCTGAGGGGTGGGAACGAGGAGCTTGCAAACAAGAAGACTTCTGTCTGGCTCTATAGCTAGAACCTGTAACTACGGAATTACCCACTTCATATGTACATGTACAAATATGTCAAATGGCAATAATGCACTTTCTTGAAAGCACTTTTATTTTGCACTTGAATCTGGCAGCATGGCTTTGCTGCTCTACAGAGCAGGAATGAAAGGCAAAATAGGCACCGTTACCTTTCACTGTCACGTCTGATTTCAAACATTGTCCTTTGTATCACAGTAGCTGAAAGTGGGTGTTTGCTTGGCTTAATGAAGTGATGTGGAGATGTGGAATTGTCTGGACACACCATGGCAGCCACATTCGAGGACGGGAGAACTACTCTGAAAATGTTCCAGATGAAGCGTAACATTGCTTGGAGTAAAGCAAGGAGAAGGGAAAACAGCTGTGTCTTCCCTGCATGATCCTGCAGTTTCAGCATCCTCAGGGGATAGGTAGGTGTTATCTGGTAGTGTTTGACAGTTGCCATCAGAGTGGGCAGAACACTGAGCTGAGCCCATGGTGCTGCCATGGAGCTGCGCTGCAGGATGCACTGCTGCTGCCACGGTGCTTCCCACCATGGATTTGGCAACAGGGGAGAGCCCCAAACCGAGTGTGGCCTGTGGGGTTACCTGTGGAGCCATTGTACACTAGCACAGATGCAATTAATGCAGTTCGTGCTATGGAAGGAGAGAAGGACAAGGCTGAAATTGTTAAGTCCAAAGCACCAAAATGCCTGTGGCAGAAGAGGAGGAGAGGAGCCTTTGCTCACCCCAAGTGCCACAGTCATGCACGAGGTGTGGACAGGAGGTGGAGGAGAAAGTCTGTCAGAGACTGGGGTGCTCTGCTGGAGCTCAGGGAGAGCCCCTCTGTGTGGGTCTGTAGGAGGGCACTAGGCAGGAGACAGAGAGAACAGCCCTGCACTGTCAAGGGTATGCAGAAATTGACCTGGCACGCTTTCTCCATCTCTGATTTCTGAGTCACAAACAGAGAATGCCATTACAACCGCAGCTCAGGCCAAATGAGAGTTGCACAGCAGGGGGCTCTTTGCAGATGGGCGATATACGAAGAATAAAATGAAAATGAATGAGCCAGAGCTCCAGGGCCTCCTCTTTCCACTGGAACAGAAAGCCCAACAGCTATTGTAGTGCAAGCAGTGCTACAGTTTCTGTGCTTTTTCTACCATGAAGTGCCCACGTCCTGGCAGGAGAAGAAGAAGAGGATTTAACGCTTAAGCCAGCTTAATTTGTACCAGCAGAACATCCCAGATTGGTTCTGTCATAACACACTTTTTCTGGATGCTCATTAAAACCCCTTCTGCACACAGAATACAGAGTAGGCTGGCTCTGCAGAGACCAGCCCTCACGCCAGCCATGCTTGTGCCTCAGGCACCATGAGCACTGAGCTGCAGGCAGCAGGGAGCCGGGCCTGGTGGAGCAACTGGAGCTTCAGGAGTTAAAGGACAGGGCACTAGTGTGCCTGGCTGCCTCCCATTGCTGGGGGCTCAGCAATCCACGGTGTTGAGGGGACAGGGAGGTTCGTCTCACTCTCTCTCTTTGAGCTTTGTCATAGTCTTGACCGCTTTTCTGAGAAGGCTGGTGGTGGAATTGTGTGTCTGGAAGCTGTTCAGACCTTCATGATGAGTGCTGTAGCAGTGCATACCATTTTTACATGTTAAGATGTGAGAGGAGCATAGGAATGATATGAGGGAATCTGAATGCCTACTATGACTCCTCCTTTGAAAACTGATCTCTAACTCTCTTTAGTTCTAAAGGTTGCAATAGTCAGGAGAGCTTCAAGCTTGGTGCTGAGCTAAAGATCAAAACACTGCAAAGCTGTAACAGAGATAAATCCTAATGAATAGATGGATATAGGCTGATATTCTAATATGTCTGTTTAACTTGATAGATGCTAATGATGATGACATTTTTTACAAATGTATTTGAATCTACCTTTATCGTTTCACTGCACCGTATTAAGAATGGAATTACTATTATTTTGAATCCATCAAAAAGCTGTTGCGAAGCGTAGTGCCAAACTCTGCCTTTCTAAGTGGCAGGCAGTCATATACAAAATGTTGCAATGCATTATTACGTTTTTTATCCTTAATTAACACATTCCTAAATTTTCATCATTATCAATGCTGTCACCGGGGAGGACACATGTAGATGAATAGAAATAATTCCCTCAGAGCACCGTTTCCAGATTGAAGTCAGCAAGTTTAGACCGCACCTATAGACATGATTGCGTTCTGCTCCTGTGCCTCAAAGTCAAAATATGTGATCTGTAGACTGAACTGTTCAGAAAGGAGAAATGCAAAAACCTGAGCTTCAGCTTACAGCATGCAGAGAAGTGATACCTGAGCTCCTGAAGAGGTCAGGTTCTCTTGGAGATGCAGATCCTCTGCAGTGTATTTGTAAATAATCATTTGTCCCCAGAGTAGGAACCAGCACATCTGCCAATTTGAGCTGAAGACACTCCTTAGTCTGCAATAACCTTAACAGAATATTCTTTGGGTTAATAATTGGCCGAGATTCGCTATATTTCAATAAATATCTGGACAGTTTTATGGTAGGAAACCCCTTATGGGACACCTTTCATCTGGGCATCTCAGAAGAGTGTGTAACTGAAAGGGGTTCAAATCCCACAGTCCTGGTGGCAGGTTTGCAATACAGAGCTTAAGATGCCAGCTCTTTGCAGTACAGTAATGGAGAACAAACTTGATGCCAAAGGCAGATATCCTTACACCTACTGTTATCAGAGACCCAAGCGTTAACATAAGAGTTTGCTGAGAGAATACCTGATTCATTCAGGGAGATTGAGAAGTTTATAAATCTGCACTTGGACTTGCAAATCCAGCAGCAGAAATCCTGCATCTTTTAGAGCAGTGGAGGAAGCACCAGAAACTTTGGTTAGTAGCAACTGTGCTGATATAAACGAGGCTCCTCTGACGAGCTTGGCTCTGCTGAAAATTTCCCTTTCTAGCCTTCAGTCGTCGTGCACAAAGCTACAATGAGTGGCTTTCTCATAATGGATCTTGCCAAGACCACAGGCCAAGCACAGCTCTTCATTACTCTGGTGTAATTTACTGTGAAGCTAATAAAAGCAAGAAAGGAATCTTTTTTTTTTTGTTTTGTTTCAGAGTATATTCCCTTTTTTGCTGGTACCCCACGTTACTAGGCATTACTAGGCATTCAGAGTCCAGCCACATTCTGAGCAACGTAGAATTTTTCATTTATCCTTCCAGCATCTTTGTGGTGTGGATGGCCTTGTTGAGAGTCAAAGCATAGGCTGACACGAACGATTTCCTCAAGGCCACACAGTCTGCAGCAGAGCTGGGATCGCATTTTGCTTCCAGACACAAAGCCAGAAATCCATCCAGGTGGCAGTTCACTGAGAGAAAGTCAGAGTATTTCACAGTGCCCAGAGATCTGTGGTCCTGCTCCGTTACGGATGTTCAAGCCTCTTATCTTGCTTGCTGGCTGATGGACTTTGAGGTTTGTGAGTGTTCACACACACACCCTCAGAACTGCCAGCATGCACAGAAACAGGTTTTATTGAGAATACAGAGTAGGTGGTAGTGATCCAACATGGGGCTCAGCTACACCTGACCGGCCCCTTTTATCTGTTTTCCCCTTCATTTTCACATGCTTTTATCTCTTTGATCTACCTAAGTCCTTCCCTATCACACTCTTTGGTCTTTATCCAAAACACCATCTTAGATCTTGCAAGTTCCAAGGATGCCATTCCTGCTGCATACCATGTGTCATATATGTAAGCAACAGCCACCTTTAGTTTGCAGGGCATGTGGGAGACAGCTTCTTGGTTGACTCATCTCGGCAGGCGGAACAAAAAAGTCACCTCAGTGTTCTCTGATACACTTTGAAGCAGCCGATTTGGTGTGCTCCATTTTCACTGGTAAGGTGGCTGGGGTTCTCGCTGGGTCTTTGTGTTTGCACGGGTTAGATTTTAATCACGTCACCAGGGGGTTAACTATGAGGGGTTGAAATACCACTAACTAACTAGCACAAGCTAAACCATTCTTTTGAATGATGCGAAATTCTTAGCAAGCAATCTCCACAAGCTGTTCCGGCTTTATTAAATACCAATTGTAAGAATTCTGCCTAAGCGGTATTTCCTTGCAGATGAGCTGAGCAGTTTTTGAAGCCATTTAGCAGCTTTTTACTGCTACAAACCGGCTTTAATTCTCAGCTAAAATAACATACGCACTAAGCCCTTCTCTTCAGCTATTAAACACAGGCTGCGAGCTTTCGAGAGAGTTAAACTTTATTCTACGTGCATGCAGATCCACTTATGCACTGCAGCACGCGGGGGAACGCTTTACAACCAGAAGGCACCGCTTAACGAAGAGGCAGCGATTTTCCCATACAAGCGGGACGGCTCGCGAGCTAACGTGGCTTTCCGCACCCCGGGTCACTGTATACTGAAAATTAACGCTCCCTAAAAGAAGGCCCGCTCCTCCTGCCGCTCAGAGCTCCTCCGAGCGCCAGCGGTGACTGCACCGCGTCAGGCCGAGCCCCACCATGCTCCACCGGGCGCATCCCCGAGGCCGCCCCCCGCCGCCGGGGCTCCGCGGCGCCAGTTCCGCGCCCCGCCCGAGGGGGCGGCTGGGCCCCGGGCGCGACCCGCGGGCGGCGGCCTCGGCCGGGCAGGGGCGTCCGGCGGGGCGGGGCGGCGGTGGGCGCCGCCCCGGGTCCTCCCCCGCCTCCCCGCCCGCCGCCGCCCCGGCCGCAGGCTCCTTCGTCGGGGCCGGGCCGGCGGAGCAGCCCCGAAGTTTGCGGAGCGGCCGACGCCGGGGCCATGTGGCTGCTGTGGCTGCTGCTGGGCTCGGCGGGTGAGTGCGGGCGCGGGGCCGGCCCGGGGCGCTGCCCGGTGGCGAGGGGGCGTGCTCGGCGCGGCGGGGGAGGGCGCGGGGCCTCACGTCTGCCCCCGCCTCCCTGCGGCGCCCGGCGGGCCGGGCTGGGGGCTGCCGGCCTCCCCTTCTCTCCTCTCCTCCTCTCCCCACCCCCGGGCGGGCTGAGGCGGCGGGGGCTGCCCCGGCCTCCCCCCCCCTCGGGGCGAGCCCGGGCTGGGGGCGGCCGGCGGGGGGCGAGGCGGAGCTACTCGAGGGCGGGCCGGGCCCCGCCGAGCCGCCCCGCGTGTTCTGGGGTGCTGGGTGGGCTCAACTCGTTCTTTGGTAAACTTTTTCCCCCCTCGATGTGAGAGGCAGCGAGCTGCAGGCGACTCGGTCCTCGCAGGCGCTTGCCCAGTGAGCGTGGGTAGCTGGCTTCATGCTGCTGCCTGCACGGGAATCGCTCCGTGCTGATGGAACGGTGACACGCGGTAGCAGAATTCGGATTGTAACGCTCAATTTTTTTTTTTGTTTCTTTTTTTTTGTTTGTTTGTTTTGAAGAGTGTTTGTCATCATGAAGGGCTTTTCAGCTTCCTTGATAAAACTTTGGTTCGAGGCCGGTTTCAATGGGCAGGAGGGAGGGAAGCCACGTAACTGCGAGCTGTGCGTGCAGCGTGTGTAGCTGCTGTGTAGGTTTGGGCCTCTTTTCAAAATTATTTCAGCAGTTCCTTATTTGGAAACCTTCAGGGAAGGCCCAGGTTTGTTTATCTGTGTTGTGATGCTTTCTTCCTCTTTAAGTTCCGTTATACCACGGTAACACTGCCAGTGCTGAATTGTTCCTAGCAAGGCATGTGTTTCCATGTGCTGAGTGTACAAGAGTGAATGCTCTGGGCTTAGTGTGGGGCTTGGTGCTGCCAGGCACCCACCTGAGCACAGTGAGCCCCTAGCCCGCCCCTCACAGACCTGTTTCCCATCTGGAGGCTTTGCAGGCTGAGCTCTGCCCTTCTTAAGCAACAGTTCCACAGCAATTATTTAACCAGTGTCTCTGGCTTGCTTTGGAGCCCATGCAAACAGCTTTCTGAAACCTTTTTTAATATTAT
The DNA here is from genome assembly GCF_038088225.1 of Cyrtonyx montezumae. Taxonomy (NCBI): domain Eukaryota; kingdom Metazoa; phylum Chordata; class Aves; order Galliformes; family Odontophoridae; genus Cyrtonyx; species Cyrtonyx montezumae. The sequence continues at coordinate 39,365,404 of NW_027071826.1, read as the reverse complement.
TTTTAATGCATTTGTTTTTTATTTTGAACACTCGTGTATTGGATCATTGAGATTTGTGTTTAAAATGTTCCTTCCCCTGTCTATTTTGGCGGCCCTGAAACCTTCCCACAGGGAGAACTGGCTTCTCTGATGCTGGCCTTTTAGTTTTGATAACTCCTGAAAGAATTTCTTTCCTTTTGAGTCTTTTTTGGGTATGGATCGGAAACTTTGAAGCCCTGGGGGTCAATGTCAGCTAACAGAAAATAAACAGTAATTCAAGTCTCTGTCTAAACAGTTGTTCCTGTTGCAGAAATAGCTGTTGGCTTGGATTGCATCACTGAAGATTTGCAAGGCAAAGTTTGATATTTTATTTACATCTCTTTTCTTAATAGATCAAATGTCACTTTTGATCCTGAAAGACCTTATCTGCATGGGAAAGGTTTTACCTATGCTATGTCATGGGGTGAATGTACGTGAGGCTGACAGCTGTTGAAGAGACTGCCTATCTCCAGCCATAACCTCCGCTCCCAGTACGAGAGCTCCTTGATTTTCTTCCTTTCTTGTTCCATTTCCTGCCTCATTTCAGGTCCTATCAAGCTCTCACACCCACACGTGCCCAGGAAGCACTGTGCTTTGCCATGCTCTGACCCTGTTCCCAACGCTTCATGTGGCTCCCCAGGAGCTCAGGGTTTCCTGAATGCACGTTAGGCCCTGCAGGGGCTGCAGTTACTAGCTCAGGCTGTAAGAACGTCATCAGGTCAAGGAAGATTGCTTTTTCTTTCTGATGACTACAGTACTTGTTCCTGGTTTAGATTTGAAGCAGGTCTTAAAAATGTCAGTCTTCAACCCGCTGGAGAGTCAGAGTGCAGGGCGTAGCTGGAATTCCTGCACGTGTCTCTAGGATGTCACAGTAAAGATCGTTCTGATGTATAAGCTATATATAATGTGTAGATGTTGTACTTCCTAAAGTACACTTAGCTTGCTGAGTTTCAGGGGGAAGCGTTTTGTCTACTCCTTCCATTCTTACACACTAGAGCTGTTGGGATCAAGCCCTTGTTCCACAGAAAGCATAAACATGCAGAGCCACATGTGTGCTGGCATCACGATTTGCCACTACATCTCAAAAGCCGGGAAAAAAAAAAACCAGAACATCCCCAAAAACGAGCTGGGATGGAAGCTGCTCACAGGGTTATGTTCCTGCATTAATAGTCTGCGTGATGTGATGCTCACTGGCTTAAAGGTTTGATATGCTGCAAAGGAAATACCTGAGATTTCCCCAAGCAGGTCTTCATTTGTACTGACATTGAGGTATTGCCTTGCTAGGATTTTTTTGCTGAAAACCCTCATGTTCTGCATGGGAGCTGAGGAGCGCTGTTGAGTACCACTCTGCTCCACTGCTCTATAAATAAAGAGACAAGCACTCTGCTTGGAGGCACGTCTGTCCTGCATATACAGTGTGTTTGTTTTGTGTTCTTGATGCAGCCCTCTTCAAAACTTTTCAGCTGGGTCTGTTGCTTCAAGTAACCACAGTTTTTCCGGTTCCATTACACGTGCAAGATGCAGACTGCTGTAGCACTTTGGTGTGTGGGAGATGAACAAGGATTCCTTGTAGCAGCTTTGGCAAGGGAGGAAGCTCCCAGCTTGGCAAAACAATGGAAGAGATAAGCGGTGTGTAAATGTATATCTGCCAGTGGCCGTGGTGAGAGCGGCTGGGGGTGCTGTGAAAAGTGAAAAACTCTACATCTGACTACAGGGCATTTGATGTTTGAGTTTGTTTGCTCAAGGCTTCCTTTTTAGGTGGTTGGTGCCCTATTCTTTTATTTACTATCAGAAACATTGGGTGCTGCCAACACCCAGTGAAGGTAACAGTGTGATTGCAGACCTGCTGTCACGTATCACCATAGAAAGTGGAGATAGCTACAAAGTAGACTGTGAAGATGCACCCCTTGTACAAATCTGAAATCAAATGTTTGGAGCCCACCATCAGCTTGCAGCACCGTGAACAGAGTAGCAAGCTCTTTGGATGAAAGGATTTCACGGTGGTAGTATAACATGTTTATTGTGACAACAGCAATCCTGCATCCTGCTTCCATTTGTTTGTTGATTATCTCCCAGGTGAGGAGTAAAACAGCTCTGCTTGTCATAAATCTGGGAGTCTGCTTACAGATCTGATGGCTTGTTAGACAACAGTGATGGGGACGAGCAGAGATTCAAGGATCCCTCTCCTTGGTCAGGAAGGGCTGAGGCAAGACTAGTTTTATCACCTAGACACAAGCTTTGTTTTTCTTAAAGCCAGTAAATCTCACTGAGCAGCTTCTGGGGTGTTCTGTCCCATGGATGCCCTCTGTCTGCACAGGCAGAAAGGCAGGAGTATAACGGGCCTGAAAAATCCATAGCATCAGATCCGCAGCAGCGATGGCAGTGCTCTCCTTTTCAACATCTTCAGTGCTGTGGAAGTTAACGATGATTTTAATGAAGTGGTGGGAAGCCACGTGGACTGTCGTTTTGTTGCCCTACCTGTTGTTTTTGTCTCAGTGGGTTTTGTTTTCTTTCTTAAAAAAAAAAAAAAAAAAAAAGTATTAAAGCAAAACTCTTGTTCTGGCAAGATCTCGCAGTGGGGATATGCAAAGATGCAGAATGAAGTATTTCAAGTGAAACCAGTTTTAAGGATGAGATGTGCTTTAAGGTGTCTCTAAAATGAAACGCTAAATGACAGACTGCCCTTTGCCTGAAATGTAAGTAGATCATGGCTGAGGGTAATTTTATTGTCAGCCATTAGTATAATCAGTTTATCATGAATTTACTGAATGCTGAAGAATTTTCTAGAGAGAGCTTGCATGTGTTTAAAAAAAATGGGCAAAGAGTTGTGCTGGAACACATTTAACTAAATTAGCTGCTTGCAATGAAACTTGTAGATTATATATATGGTCAGTGAAAGATTTAGGCTGTGAATTTTGCACTGCATTTGACATAGACTAAGAGCGTGTATCCAGATGCTTGTTTGACATGTGAAAACTTGCTACGCTGCGGTCGCTTGGTGCGTTACTTTAGTCTTCTGGTTGTTTTTTTCCCTGGAAGCCTCTCACACAGATGAGAGACCACTTTAAGCCAACCTTACACTGTGTGCAGTGTTGGCTATCAAGACTGAAAAGCTCTTTAAAGGGAGAAGGTGCTGAAACGCTGGTTGTTTTTGGTGTGTGTTTGTCTGTATTTTGATTTGCACATGTGATATGTGAGGAGGTATCTAAACAGCGCTGCTGGTCTCTTTGTTCTTTCTTCTTCCCAGCTGCCAGCACAGATAGCTATCTCTGGATTGTAAAGAAACCTGTGGAATTGGGTATCTAATTTAGCTGCAGCCCACGTCCTAGAAAGTTTGAGGAGTGGAAGGTGCTTCCGTTCAGTGTGAGAGGTGTGTGCTGCAGGTGGGCGAGTAACTGAAACAGCCTGGATGAGTGAAATAGAAATGAGGGGATCCTGCAGGAGGGCTGATGGTCAGAACCTCCTCTTTTGTGTTCCTTAAGCCTTCCCCCCGCAGTGGCCTGAGCAGTGTGAACCTGAGCACAGTTAAAACATACTCATATTCTGCTTTTTGGGTGTGAGTAAACAGTTACACAAGTTGCTGTGTGATATGTTTTGTGATGGTCAGGGCCCTGAGATGAGTAGAAGAGGATGTGGCAACAAAACTCTTAGAATGAGTGAGGCTTGAACCTAGGTAGGTTTTGGGAGGTCCTGACACTGTGTGGAGTTCCCATTTAAAAATGAGTATTGTAGCTCACAGACAGCCTGTGAGGCTTAGGTTATTAAAGGTTAGGAAGCAGTTAGATTGAGGATGGTTGGAGTGTGCCATTCTGTTTTTTTTTTTTTCCTCCCCTTTTACCCATATGCACAGTTGGGTTTGGATACCAGCTTTCATTTCTGCTATTAGTGCAGGGGATCCCTGTTTTAGTCAGGAGCTATGTACCACAGATAACTACCAACATGTTTCCAAAGTTCAGAATTACTCATGTGTTTGAAATGTTCTGTTTTGCTGATAAGAGCTGGGTACGAGGTAAGACTGTCTTGACTCTGTGAACTTCTCTGAGGTATTCATCCGTGTTTTTCCTTTCTCTTCTTTTTGCTCATTATTGTTACAATGAAGATTCTTCATTAGTCATTACAATCATTAATGTTCTTCAAACAGAGGAGTTTCAGATTTAGTAAAACGTGAAACGTGATAAAGACACAAATAGACATAATACTAAAAATGTATATAACTGGCAAGTTGCACTTTTTTTTGTGTGTGCCTTTTGAGCAAATTGTTGAATTTCTCAGTGAGCATTTGTGAAGTTCAGTTAATATTTACTTGCCACACGATGCAGTGTGTGCGTGTGTAGATGGCTGAACGTGTTGTCAGTGTTGGCATCTCTGGAGAGACCAATACAAAATGTGTTAGAACAGTTCCTCAGATTGTTAAATTTGTGTAGTAGCCCTTCCTTGCTGGAGGTGCCAAAGCAAATCAGTTCTTCATGGGCAGATATGTTAATAGACTCACCAGTTAAAAGCTCCAAAGGAAGCACGTTGCAGCAATGTCAGTGGACTTCAAAGGAAAGCAACTCTTCTGGTTGGCTTACCAGGCTCCTGTCTATGACACAAGTTACTGCTTTCATAGCTATGGCTAAAAATATGCAGGTCAAGAGCTGGGTAGGAGTGGAGGCCACTAAGGCAAATAGATGGTCTGACTGGAGCCTGAAGTGCACATGTGCTTTTTGCCTTGAGGCGAGCAGATATCTACCTGAGAAGTTCAGGGCTCTTTGTAACTTGTGAGGGTGGGGGACTGAAACCTTCCACAATCTGAGCAGCGATAAGAAACATGTCTTACCGAGGACTTGGCATCGTATGAAACAGAGTCTGCAGCTTTGCTTGTTTGGGTAGCTGGAAAAACACAATACAGATGCTGAGATCAAGATCTGCTCAGGCTGGCAGAATGCGAATGGCGCTTGGCAAATCCCGGAGTCTGGAAGAACTGTACTTACTGCTTAATCAGTTTTGAAAGACCATGTCATTAAACTAATTAGACATAATTCAGAATTGGCTAACAGGAGCAACAGCAGTGTGTTTGTGTTGATTGCAGTCTATTCAAACTCAAAATAGTTCTGTTTTTTTTTTTTCTTTTAAGACAACCTTTTGAAAGGTGAAAAGAAAGTGGAGGGGGACAAAAAAAATCCATGGGCTGATGCTAGTTACATGTCTTAATGAAGTGCTGAGTGAATTTTAAACCCAGGATTGTGAGTACAATAAAAGCCTGCGTGGAATAGCAGGTAGAATTGTGTGAAAAGCAAAACCAAAAGCCCGTTGAACTTTTAAATGAATAGACTGTTCACTTTACCATGTAACTGAGGTCTGGCACGTTTAACCTACCCTGTATTTAATGAAGTCTGGATGTAATTTTAATTTATATTCTCTAAGAAATTTCTTTTTCCTAGGTCTTTCCACTACCTCCACTTGTTCAGCATTTTCTCTCTTGGGAATATGTCAACTTGGGATATCAGTAGGCATGAAGGTGAGAGAAAAGCATACCCTGAAATTTTTCTGCATATGAACTCTAAAGCAAACCACAAGTGTTAGTCCTTCTGCAGTCGGTTTGACCAGCAGCCCCTCCATAGATCTGCAGACAGTACGTGAGCTTCAGGAATTGATTTATTTTCACTTCTCTGAGGAACGTCCAGAAGGCAAAATGAACAAATTGGGAGTGTACTTCTGACCAAAGATCAATGGGATGTGACTAGAGCATTGATAGAGTACCAGTGAGATAAAAATGACATTGCTAAGAGACTTTCTAGCATTATTCGTAAGCTTCACAGTCTTAGAAATGAGCAGTATCAATTGTACCCTAAGAATCCTTCGTGAGGGTTGTTAGCGTCTGAATTACAAGCCGGAGGTAGAGTGATGCCAGCTCCTTTTTTTCATGCCCAGCATCACACATTGCCTTTTTAAGCATTTTTGATTGCAACCTTTGTCTTCCAAAAAAGAGTCCAGAGTAGTTGCAGTGACCTTTCTTTTTGCACTCTACATGTCCATTAAGGATAAGAGCGCAACAGCAGTTCTTCTTCCTCCTTCCAATTTTCATAAAACGGAGAAGCAAAATGTTATAAAACATAAATCATATAATTTCCTTTTTGCACTGCATCTCTAAGTGATCTTTCTGTGAAATGCTTTTCCTTTTCTACAACTAAGGCATTTGTAGATGTGTGATTGAGAACCAGTGATTCAGAGTTCTTGGATGTCCGCTCTTCTGAGATAACTTATACCAGTGTTCGTCTTTTAGTTACATCAACAGAGTCCACCCAGGTTTAGTGGGCACTTGATGATGTTGGTTTGCACAGCTATACCTGGTCATCAGTCTCACCTTTTGGATGGTATAGGAAGTTTCTGCCTTTCTTGCACAAAATTCTGCATATTAGAGACAGTGGACGTTTCTGCTGTAATTTCTTGAAGCACCTTTGGAAAGCTTTCAAGCTTTCAAAGTTAAGGGCTCTCTATTTACAAATGGCTTCGATAATAGACTTCAGTGTCTAATCAGATAGGGTATGCTTAAAATTTCTAATGGAATCCTTGACAATCTGCCAAGGGATGACATAGGTTTTCTAATGAATTGTTTTAATGGAGCTCTGGCTTGCTATTTGGTTAACAGTCTTCAGAGTAGCTTCAGGCTGCTTACTTTCCAATTTTCTTATGTTATCTGGAGATAAATGTCCACCTTATCGGAGCTTAATAGCCAATTAGCTGAGAGAAATAACATCTGAAAATACGAAAAGCAGTTTTGTTCACTGGCAGGATATTCTCATTTTAACTGAGGCGAGTCTGAAGTTGCTTCCCTGTTGACTGCTACTGCTCCTTTTAAACAATCTCATGAGGAAACTGTTGAGCCTGCAAAGCTCAGTGTGGCTGATTTTTTCCCTGCTTCGTTTGTTGCTCATCAACAGTTGTAAAGTTGGGCAGCCCACCTTGGGGGAACAGACTTTCCCATTTTAAGAAGCAATCAGTGTAACCTCCTCTGGGTCATCGTGGAGCCTGAAGAGACCTGTGTGAGACGTATCAGGGCCTGTTAAAATTAAACCTACAAGACTTCTGAGGTATCTGGAGATTATCTCTGTTTCGGATAGGAAACTTGTCTGATAGGAGGTATCTCAAAGGGAAAGTGACTTTTGAGACGCAGTGCACTCCTTCCAAATATCTGCCTCTTCTTTGTAGGAAAACTAACTTGGCACAGACTTGGTAGTTAATCCAGTGTTGTTTAGTTCATTCTGGAAGGAATGTGTCGGCCTGTTGTTTTGGAAAAAGTGTATTACTGAAATGCTGCAGTGTGTGTTTGGTTAGAGAATGCTTTGATTGAGAGCAAGCTCAGCTGTCAGAATTCAACCCTTGGTGTGAATGGCTATACCAAGAGCTTGTCATCGCATGCTTGCAGGGCAAAATCATTTGGAGAAAATGAAATATATGGATTCCTAATCTGTTTTTTAACAAGTTTCCTAAGTTGCCCCTTTCTTTTCCTCCCGCAAAGCACCCTCAGCATTAAACAAAGGTATGCATGCAAGAGGAAAACAAAAATGGGCACCATACCAGGAGTTCTCTTAGAGCCCCAGTGAGTGCAAGTAAAAGAGGATAGTTAATTTCAATATCTACAGTGCTTTGCAATGACTAGATATGGGGGTTGTGTGCCTCTAGAGTTGCTGTGTGCTGTGGTTGATTGTTGAGCAGCAGGGCTTTGGGAGTGTGGAATTCACAGAACCATTAAGGTGGGAAAAAGCCACAAAGATTTCCTAGTCCAGCTGTGAGTCAGTCACACCATCATGTCTGCTAAAGCATGTCCCTCTGTGCAATGTCTGCCCTTTCCTACCTCCCGGGATGGTGATGCCACCGCCTCCCTGAGTAGACTGTTCCAATGCCTCACCATCTGAGAAGAGATTTTACTTAATATCCAACCTGAAACTCCCGTGATGCAACTTAAAGCCATTCCCTCTCATCCTATCACAAGTACAGAGGAGAAGAGGCTGTCCCCCACCTCACCACAGCCTCCTTTCAGGTCGATGTAGAGAGCGATAAGTTTTCCCCTGGGCTCCCTTTTCTCCAGTCAGAGCAATCACAGTTCCCTCAGCTGCTCCCCATAAGACTTGTGCTCCAGATACCTCACCAGCGCTGTTGCCCTTCTTTGGACATGCTTCAGAGTCTCAAAGTTTTGTAATGAGCTCAAAACTGAGCACAGTACTGAAGACATGGCCTCGCCAGTGCCGAGTACAGAGGGACTGTCACCTCTCTGCTCTGTTCTGTTGCAGCTGGGCCTGCCTGTGTTCTAATCAGAGTCCCTGGTTGAGGTATTAGCTGCATATGTGCTCAAAGATTTCTGCTTATGTCTTTGCTTGTTTACTACTGATGAATGAATTATTCAAGATACGGCTGTGGGCCTTTGATACTGATACTTTGCTTTCTTTCTTTTTTTTTAATAACGTTCCCTAAAAAGTGATTTATATATTTGGAAAACTACTGATCAGTACATGTCTTCAGGTACCAACCTCCTTAGAATGTGAGCAGCACGGAAACATAAATTATGGATGCCTGCAGCATTCCCGTGGGATCGGAGAGCATTAGTAATCATTAACAGATAGAGAAAACTGAAGCCAAGGATAGCGGAGTAATGTGATCATATGAGACATCTGTGGTAGGGCTGAATCCTCTCTCTGGTCTTCTCAGATTGCACACTGAAAGCTGCCCTTTCCTGTAAGGGATCCTGTTGGCGAGGCTGGGCTGTGTAGCAAGCGCCGACATTGATCTTCCTCCTTCTGAAGCTCACATTGCTGGCATTCCTGCCAGGGAGTGGATTCGGAGCCGACATGCTGACAGTTACACCATGTGTTGTTTAACTCAGGTCGGATGAGATATATCTGCCAGTTTGATGGCTGAGTCTGTGTCTCCCCAACTCCAGCAACTTGGGGTGAAGCCTCCAGAAGTGTGAGAGACTTCAGTAAGTGCATGTAGACAGCATGTAGGGCTGCTGGCACAGCGCAGCTGAGGTGGGATTGGGAAGGGGCACAATATGAGGCGAATGTGTATGACACTGTCTGTTTTCTAATAGCACAGGTAAACAGTGGCAGCAGTGGAAAATTCAGGTGAGAAGTGTGGTAGGAGTAGAGAGTTGTCTTTCCTGGATGACTCTTATACATCAGTGATGGAAATGTTCCCTGGTGGTACTACTGACAACTTCAAGTGGCAGTAAGAGTGTTTTGAATCCTGAGTAGATTTCTTGGCTTTCTGCTGAGCTTGTAGTGGAATTTATTTGCAGTGGCAAAAAAGTTAGCTACCTTGGAGGCGTGCTATGTGTAGAATTCAAGTGCCTTGATGCAGTAGGGTTTCAGGACCACCTCTGCTTCCTCAGGGCAAATCCTGCTGCTGAACGTATATTGTAAATCACATTTTTAAAGTGTTGTTGTTTTTTTTTTCTTTTCGTTTTTTTCTCTAGCTTCCTTTCTGCCGCCCTTTCCTTTGAACACAGTCATCTTTTTCCTTTTTCTTTTTTTTTCTCCTCTGAAAAAGTAGTAAGTAGTTACTGAAATTACTCAGTTTGTGTGTGGAGCACTCAGTGCCTCTCTGAAGTGGGGACTTTTTTACAAATGGGTAGAGTGGAATATAAATCAAGGTGGTGTGTGCTCTTGTTCAGACAGGGCTGAGACAGCATCCTGGAGATAACAGTGATCCTTGGCAGTGCTTAACATTAGGCAGATTGTTTGCTCTTGGCCTTTCTGCCTTGCCTGAAATGGTGATACCACCTCAGTTTCTTTAGTTTCATAAATGCTGGTAAGTGCTCAGTTCCCCAAAGTGAGTGGTATCAATAATTCATTACCACTTAATTGCTGGAGCTGGTTTCTGATTGATTTGGTAAGTAGGACACTAGGAAATGGTACACTTCCCCTGTCAGCTGTGCTTAGCTGCTTTGGCAGACGCCTCGTGGAGACTTGTCCCCATGCCTTCTCCTTCTTCCAGGGATTCTTTGCCCCGGGCCATAATAATGCTTGCAGAAAGAATGAGGCAAACAGCACAACAATCTTACAGGGCTAGGAATGAAACATGGGAAAGGGAAAGGCCTGTTTGTTTGTCTACCTAATCTATCCCCTAGTCCTACTGTAAGCATTTTTTCCATTTTTGAGTGTATTGTACATTTCCAGATCAGGTAAGTACAGCAGGACTTAAATCATAGTGTCTTCTGATCACTTCTAGTTCAGGGCATTGTCTTTATCTTAGAATATGATTCAGCTGTATGAATCCTTCTCAAAGGCACTGCTATGTCCTAATGAATAGTATACAACCAGGAATATGTGTTCTGAGTCTAGCTTGCCCAGGAGATATTAGAAAGGAGTATGTTTTATATATATATATATATATATATATTTAGTTGTTTTTTTCTTTTTTTTTTCATGAATGTAGATTCCAAATATAGAGCTTAATCTATTAAGCATATCGAGAATTATTGTATTGCTACTTTTACAGATTTTTGAGGCTATGTATCTGGATTCTTCTGTTCTTTGAATGAATCTACATGGATATATTTCAGTAGGTTTTTTCTCTGTTTTAAGCTGCTGTGTATGAACATGAAGATGTATTGACAGCCTGATTCTCAGAGATGAGACTTTTTGTTTTTATGTGTTCTGGTGTGTTTACACTTGACTGAAATGACAAGGCTGGAAAGAACATCAATGTCACTAAGCTGCTTTGCAGGATTTCCTCAAGATCACTTCATTTCTTCCTTTTCCAGTCAGCAAGTTTCTTTTAAAAACATAGCTTTCTAAACCCAAATTTCAGAAGATGAAATTTCATTGAAACGGAAAGAAGTTAATCATTTTAGCCAGCTGTAATTTGTTCTGTTCACACAGTGTCAGTCTTATGTCTCTTCAGAGGAAGGGGAGAATAATTGGACATAAAAGGTTGCTTTTACTCCGAGTGAACTTGTTAAAGCTGGGAGTTTTGACTTTAATTTCTTGTGGCTAGGATATAGCAGCCATGTACCTCTGCAGTGTGTTCTTAAAGCTATGTTTTGTTTAAAGACTCACAGATTTATTGTGGGTTTCTCTAGGTAGCAAATTGAGAAAGCCTGGGTGGTGGCTGAAACCTTCACTTTGAGCACAGTGTTTGATTCTGTGCTGGTTTTTCCCAGTGTGATTCTAATATCTTCAAAGGAGCAACTTTGAAACAGGAGAAGATATAGAGAGTTGGGCTGATAAGTGAAGATGGAATAGTTGCATTTCTGTTCCCAGTGGCAAGTTTTGTGCTCTGAGGGACTATTTGGTGGAAGGAAGCTTAATTTGCATTTTGCCATGCAAAACTATTTGCACTCACTAAGTGTTTGATCACAGAACATCTCTGTTAGCATGTGCTTCCTGCTGACAGGGTGCTTCTAAAACAAACCTCAAGTGTTGACGTACCAGAGAATGTGTGGTGACACTCACCTCCAGCAGTCACTGTGGATGGTGTGACAATCTGCTCTGCCTGTGCCTTATATCATTCCAAGGACCTGAGTCTGTTGTATCAGTGTGGTGAAGTACACTGATTACAGGGTTATCTGGAAGCTACTGAGAAACTTTTGATGTGTGTCAAATAGTGACAGTAATGAAGCTGCAGAGTTGCTTTGTTGATAGTGGTCTCTGTGACAAAATGGTCTTCCTGCCTTTGGGATGAGCCTTTGTGGCTGCTGAAGGGATGAGTACCATTGGCATTTGATTTTTAGAGGAAGTAAGAGACTTATTTTTGCTTGACAACCCCTGTGGGCTGGAGAAAATACAACCAAAACGTAAAGGGGTAGTGGATGGTTTATGTTGCTGGCTGTGCTGCATCATCTGCTTCATATGTGAAGCATGTGAGTGTGATGTAGGGCACTTAGAGCCCATGATGCATTCAGTGCTGGAGTCCTGGGTGAGCTTTATCATTGCATTATATTTTCTGTTTTCTCTTTACATTTTTTTTTCAGCTAATCCACAGAATATGGATCAATGTCAAATGTATTTCTTTTGGTCTTAACTTCCCAAGTCAGAAATATCCATATATATAATTTGCAGCAAAGCAGTAAGTGCACAAATCTTTCCTTTCTGAGTTGTAGACTATATTGTGTTTGAGGATGTGGAAATTAATTGCATAGGAGATTAGGAGGATGGGAAAGAGCTACAGTAATCACATTCTACCTTTCTTCTGAGTAGTATACATTTAACTTAAATGAATTCAGTTTATTAATTGACCTTCATGCATTAGTCCCTTCTAGAGGGACCGTCCTATGAACAAATGGGAAGCTCTGTGGTTTAAGCAGGAAGAAAAGACAGTGGAAGAGCAGTGCTTTTGACATGATGGGCAACTGTACAGCTAATTTCTCCTGCATGTACTTCATTTACATGGCCATTAAGAGTTAAATTATTAATGAGGCTTGACTACTGAAGGATGCTACATCTGAGGTTGGCTCTCCCCTTTCCTTGTGCTTCGGTTGCCAAGTTGGAGGAGCCCAGATACTTGCGTAGTGTAGTGAGCTGCCGATGGGCTTCCTTCCAAACCTGAAGTGGGGAACGCTGCTGAGTTACCCATGTCTTTCTCAAACCTTGTTGTTTCTAGTTCTGAAGTGCAAGAAGTTTGCTCTGCAATGTTGTGAACACTGAGCACCCTTGTCGATGCAGGTGGGCAAAGGTGTGTTGGGAAGGGGACGCTGGGAGTGGAGCAGCATGCCACACTTGGTGCAAGGCTGTCCCTGTGCCAGGCAGTGTGCCTGCTGTCCTCTGCTGCCGCAAGGCCTGGAGAAGCCATCCTGCTAAGTCCCTCTGACAGATGTCACGGAGTGTTAGTGTTTACGGAGAAGAAAGCCTCCTTTATCAGAAGCAGACTGAAGGACAGTGAAATCTTTTGTTCATATTAAGAACGAGATTATAAAAGATCCCTTATTCAGTCTTCATCATGGGCATCCAACCTTCTGGCTTGTCTGGGACACATTGAGTGAACAGGGATTGGGTTGCATACACAAAGGTTGCTCTGAGAGTAATGCCACTTATTTATTTCTATGGTAACAACTGATCCAAAGGGCATGATAGTGGTATTTAATGGATCAAATTCTCAGCTGCAAATCACTGTTTTTGAACACAGTCACCCCCAGTAGCTGTGCGTTTTCACCAGTGATGGGCAGTAGCCTGCATGCTGCACTTGTGAAAATCAGCACCAGTGGAGATGACCCATTGTTACCACTGCTGAAGCACACCACCTCACTGTACTTCCATTCACTGTGTTGTCTCTGTTAACATTCAGCAAGCATCAATGAATGTCAGTGGCTGCATTTTTTTTCCCCATGGAGAAATCCAGTTCTGCAGCTTTGGTTTGGTATGCACTTCCATGTCAGACACCATTTTGTCACACTGCCCCTCTGCCACCATCTGTCACGTGGCAACAAAATGTAATGGAATATCAGTGGGAAGGTTCAACCTCTACTGCCGTACCACCAACATCCGCCTCTGACATTGTGGGCCAACAGAATGAAGTAGGAAGCATTACTTTTGCATTAGGAATAGGAAACATTGCTTTTGGATCAGCCCTCATAAAATATATAATGTAGTTATAAGTAACAAAACTCATTTTAACCTTAAACAAACAAACAAACAAAAAAAAAGAGAACAACAAAAACACCAAACTGGGTGGGATATATGACCTTGATTTTGTGAAACTAAGTCATCAATCCCTGGTTCAGTGGCAATGGCTGCAATTCTTAGAGAGCCCAGAAAGTGTTTGTCAGAGATTTTTGATGGAACGTTATTCTTCCTGTGCTTCATCTTTGAAAACAGTTGTTCACAAATGTGGGTACTGCCAAAAGCGGTGACATGAGTAAGGTGTGACTGTGAAGCAAGGGTTATTTTTCTCTGGTCAGATGGGGCTTGTAGAAGTAAAGAGTCACAGTTAAATTTTTCAGTTGAATGTCTGATTGGCACTCTGCACATTCAGTCTGGAAATACGCATATTTATGATATATTTATGTTGTCTGAAAATAGAGTTGAAAATGATATATATATTTATATATTTGCAATCTTGAAACTTGTTCACTAATTCCTTTATCAAAACAGAAAGCACGGCTGCTTATTTTTTTCTGTGCACAGGGCTGTGTGTAGCCAGTGTATCAATTCACAAACTTATTTGCCATAACTTGATTTGGCACTGCTCAGCTCCCCGTGCCCTGGTTTCAGCCCGGACACCGTTAATAGGACACTGCTCCTTGTTTGTTACTGTGCTGGTTTGGGGCAGGGGGTGGCTGCACTGTGAGCTGGGCCGGGCTGTATGCAGCCCACAGGTTGCATGTTGGATGTGCCTGGTCTGTGTGATCAAAGTATTGGATTCCTCATCCCAGCCGACTATTTCTGCCTTTGCAAGTGACTTCTGTGTTGAAGCACTGATATCCATGTACCTCTGTAATGTGCTAGTGTTGGGAAGTGCAAGTAATGAGGAAAGCTAGGGGCCATTCTGTCTGGTGGTGTGAAATGAAAGCCCCTTCCTACTTTCTCTGTGGGAGGAAAATAGTTAAGTCCTCTTCTTTTTAACATATTAGCTTTCGCCTTACATCTCATCAGGAGTATGCAATTTATTTCTAAAGCTTTTAACTAATTTTTAGCAGTCACAAAAGTCCACTATCTCAAATAGGTCTATGTCTTACCTGTGAGGCTGGTGTGCAGAAGGGAGAGAGAACCTCAGTGTATGGATGTTTTCAGTGTACTGGGCTTTCCTATGTGGGAAGCGGGAGCTGTGTCTGCAGCTCTTTGGCAGAAGATCAAACCAGAACGTGTCAGCCTGCTTGTGATGAGAACAAGTCCTTACAATAGCTGTGTCTCAAAGGGACTTGTGTTTGAGGATCTCCTGTGCTTCATCTGGAGTTTTGTTCCTTCCAAGTGTTTTTGGTTACCTTAGGGGAAGGGAAGAATTCTGAACTGGTCAACAAGAAGGTTGCTGCTCTCTGAAGTCTGCTGAGGTGGTTTTAGAAAATCCAAGACCAGATGAATCTTAAAGTGGGTTGAGGCATGCTTCTGTCAAGTAAGAATTAGTTATTGTAACAGCACTACACTTGGATTTGGTAGCTTGTAGAATTGCAAAGACTCAGGGCTGCTTAACAAAGTCGTTCCTGCTCCATGTCTGAAGTGAGGTGGGGGAGACTCTATCCAGGGTCCATGCATGCTGTGCTAGTGGTCTGTCTTTTTGTCAGTGGCTGTTTGTCTAGAGCTGCTACTTGTCCTTAAGGCATCCATTATCCGCAGTTTTCATTGCCTTCTGAATTTCTTATAGTGTGTGGGATGGAAACTGCAAATGTGCCATAGTCAGGGCTAGCTAAGTGGTGATACCTTGGGTGTGCGAAAGAAATTTGAACGTGATTGTTACAGAGAAAATATGTTGCCTTTTATTGCAAAGGTATCTCTTTCTTCTTTCCTCATCTTACCTGGATCTGATAGGCGTTTAACGTTGCTTGGCATTAGCAGTTTGCTGCTCACTGACCTGGAAGAAATTGCTGTTGAAACTCAGCAACGCACAAGCTGTGCTGCCTTTGTCCTTACACAGTAAATACAGTGATTATTTGTGTTATAATTTCTGTCTACAGGCAGGGGAAAAAATAAACAACCTTTCATGATACCTTTCTTTTAATTTTGATTAATCAAATACATTTATCTCCCAGGAAAATAAACACAATGTGTGAGACCCGCCCAGCTAAATTTACACCCTGCAATTTTCAGACATTCATTGCCACTAAATTGGCAGAGTGGCTAGAGCCAAGCATACCTGCTTTGCAATTATATCCGCTGGGCTGGTATTTATGGGAATGCCCAGCTAGGCCAATGAGATGCAAAATTAACCCTTAATGGCAACATGCTGAAACTGCTTCTTCATTAGTGAGTTTACCAAGGCACTCAAAGAACCGTGGTTATCGTCTCACATGTTTCTGCAAGTGGTGATGTTTGGTTACATTGAGCTTTGGGAAAAGATTGGGATATCCTTTAATTTACTGTCAGTTTGGGTTTTATGTGAAAATAAGTATATCTTGTTTTGGAACAAAGTGAATAAATAGATGTTTTGAGAATAAAAGCTTTTTTATCAAACATTTGGAATCCATATCTTCTCCCAAGGTGTATTCAATTGCCATGGAAATTATTCACTTCTTTATTTTGAAAGCTTTCATAAAAAGTCAAGAGATTTCGTTCCTTCCAGGCCTTGTCTGTGAAAGTTCAGAGCAATCTGTGGGATCATTTGTTTGTTTCTCAGCCCCCTCAGCTTTGCCAGTTTGGTATGATTTATCAGGACATGTCTGTGCCCCAGCTTCTTCCAGAAGTACACTTGGTAGCCTGCATAAATGCAACAGATGCCAGTGGGAATGTTGAGCTTTCAGGGGTTATTTAACCAGCAAAATGATGCATGAAGTTATAGCAAGGTTTCAGAGTTTTGCTTTGGCTCATTTTGAGAACACCTGATGCAAGACTGTTGATAGAAGCCTTAAAAGATGGCAGTGGTTTTGTAGTTAACCAGAAGCCTGTTAATTTGTCTTCTGGCCCGTTCTTGGTCCGTTCTACTAAAACACACTCAGAAGATGCAGGAAGAAGTGGAAAAGGAAAGGTACATCACATAGTCTGAATCCTGGTCCGTCTCTTCTATGGCCCTCCCCAGGGACTTTGGCCAGAGCTCTGCCTCAGTCTCTGTGGGAGAGGCATTCAGTTTTCTCTCACACATATGTTAAAAGCTTTTCTGCTTTTTGCTTAATATTCTTCTGTCCAACTTTATCCCAGTACTCTTTGCTGCAGTGTTAAACGTAGCAACTGTTGAAAGAGCCGAAATCCACAATTGCGTATGTTGCAAACAAACCCAACTTTGCTGCAGTCCTGAAAGCTTTCTGTAATACGTGGTATCTTGCTGTGGCAATATTGGCTGGAAAGTGTTAGTCCCAGGTGCCTTACAGATTGCCTACCCCCACTGCCCACCCAGTGTTAACTTCCCGTCTGTGTGGAGGGTCTGTATGGGCTCCACTGTGATGGAGAAACGCCATTTCTCTCAGTTAGGGCTTCTGGTGCCAGTCTAAGTGAAATAGATAAGGCGAAACTGAACTGTGAAAAGAATGAGCTCCCACTTCAGTATGATCCCTGCTGTGTGTCTTCTTAACAGCATGTTTCCCATTGACAAAATGCAAATGCCATTTATTTTCCTGTTATTGATTTGCTTACAGAAAGCAGCAGAAACCTAATCCAGACAGCAAATACTGATTCTTTTTATTTTCTGTGTTTATTTTTATTATTACTGCATAAAGCACATCAAAGAACTTGGCCTGAATGGGAGAAAAGCACATTTTAGATAGGTGCTTATAAAAACTGTTATTTTTCACTTGAAGTGATTATTTTCTGAGTCTCCAGTAGTGACTGTGGGAAATTCCCAACTTCAAGTAACCAGTTGTTGTTTGCATCCGTCACGGCCAAGTCCCATTTTCTGCCCTCGTTTAACTTTGTCTGAGCTTTCCCTGGTGCAAGACACATGTGCAGAGCTACCAGAAATAGCAAATGCATGCCATCTTCAATAAACCTTTCAAGTCTAAAGTAATGGCAAAATCTCCTCAGACAGACCCAGGGCATGACATAGGAGGAAGCTGTGTCCTGTGGTGTTTTGCTGATGAATCAGATCAGTGTGAGCAGCGATCTCCAAAATACTGATTTGAGAATGATGCAAAAGTCCCAGATGGGCTGAAGGGCTGCTGTTGGCGGTGCCACAGCTGGTCCTGTTTTCAGTGTAGTGTGGCTAAAAACTAGCTGGTTCGGACCTAACCTGGTGATCCTCTGAAGTAAAGGCATTGTTTTTCCTTGTTGCTTTGAAATTGTTTTCTGTGTGTATCCATTTCTGTGCTGTCACTGCACTTGGAAAGGAATACTCAGCCTTTCTACTTGCAGCTTCAAGGATGCTTGCAGTTCCGATTGCACCATGTTTTGGCACCCAGTCAGGTGGCGTTTCCAGGTTCACTCATTGGATTCTTTCGGGTCTAACTCTTCTTGCTGTTGGATTTACATTCGTGCTTGAAGAGGTTTAGTGTCTGTTTCTGGCTACTGCTTCTTTCTAGGGGCAGCGCTGCCCTGTCCCCATAGGCAGTTTGCTGTCGCTGGCATTTAGTACAGTCGCTCTCCTCTTGTTGAGCTGTTGTCTTTCCTTGACTCCAGTTGTCTTTTGCTAATTGATCTCCTAACTTCAACTGTTACTTTAATGTATTGTTTGGAAAAACATTCTTGTTCCTCTTCCAGATTTCATTTTAGGAGCCTCAGGAGAGAGCTTTCTGGACTCCTTGTTTTCTATGCTTAGGGCAAGACTTCAAAGCAAGAGCTGAATTGGTTTCCCGAGGTAGGGAATTCTGCAGATCTCTCTGTGTCTAGATGAAAATCTTGGTTATCTGTCATCAATCTCCTCACACTTGGAAATTAGCTCAGTGCTGTTGAGTGAGAGGTTATGGGCTTTCCTTTCTTGTTAAGGACAGCGTTGGTGTTTTGTTTTGCAGCCTTGGCCTGCTTCCTGGCGTGGCCTCTCTGTGGAGCCTCCCATCACGACTGTCTCCAGGCCGCAGCCTCCTCATGTAGCCGAAGCCCTCTGCTTGTTACGGAGACCACTGCTTTCTTTCTCCTGCAGATGTGCTGCATTGACATGCCATCGCATCCTAAGTGCATAAATTATTCTCCCGTGATACAGGGAGGTGTGATTATCATAAATTCGTTATCATAAATACATCTTTTCTTTTGCTCAACCACCTCTTGATTCACTTAATACACGTATATATAAAGGCTTAGTATTCACTTCATCCAAGATTTGCTGTCCCGCGCTGACATCTGTTCCTACCAGTTTACACAAGCTTATGATTTATATGGGGTGATGCTGTCGGAAGTGTCCTGTTGCCAAGGAAAACGTTAAACAAGGAGGGCTGTGTTTGCTCGAAGAACAAGCAGCTAAAATCTAAACATAACAGCAGAAAGCAGCTATATACAGATCTGTGTGTCACGGTTTGGTTTCATCACGCATGAATATTTAAAGGATGGGTTTATGGGTGACTGATTAGGCCCTGCATTGTGAGAGTGTTTTAAAATTTTATGTTCTGTTGTGTTCTGCAAACAGAATGGAGTTGTCTCAGCAGTTTGTGACATAAAGGCAAATTTGTGTTTAATCTCTTAGGAAAGATCCTTGCATAAACCAGAACTCAGTAGTAGCATCTCTCCCGCCTCCAAGATGTTCTTCTGTCGTTAGTTGACTTTCTTCTTTCCCCTCCATTAGTGGGCCAATCAAGAGTGGTCCCCTGACTGGAAAAAAGGAGGGATGATCCAGCCTGAAAGTCTTACTGCTAGGTGGTTGCGGGCCACCACCACGTTTCTCTTGCCATGTTTTATCAGCAAAGCAGTGAGAGGAGACTTTTGCTGGAGCTGGTGGAGCAGAGTGCAGACATTCTGCTGCTTTGGAAGCACTTCCAGCATCTCTGTTCTGAGGAAGCTGATATTTTGACTATGAAAATCCTGTGTGCCCTGCCTTCCAAAGTGGTGATGGCCAGCCTATTGAGCATGAGGTCTACTTAACTGGTACTTTATGCAATAGTACTGAGAGAAGTTTGGTATCAAGTGTTGATGTTTGAGACAGAAACAAGAGTTTGCTTATCATATGGACTCTTGACATCCATGCCCTGTTGAGAGTAATTCCAGCTGTGGTTTCAGGATGACTAATGCCAGATGCAGATAGATATGCTGCCTGTATCAAGCTTGCACTGTTTGGTTAGATACTGTGCAGCAGCATGGGCTCTGGCAGGACAGATGATGCCGTACTGATCATCAATCCACCAAGGCACACTAACACCACCCCTTTCTCTTTTAAAATCCAAGCCTTTAAGGCATAACTGGCAGAATTGTCTGAGAGGTTCTTCATTGTGTCAGGCGCTTGCGGTATTTTATTCGTGTGACACTAGTTACGGTAAGACTTGATTTACTGTCTCTTCACACCAAAGTCTGAATCCATCAGAGAGGAGGGTAACACATCTAACTGTGTCACGGAAGTGTTGCAAAAAATTACAGTGACTTCAGGCAGTGGGGCTTTATAATTATGACAAAGTACATGCAAGTCTCTTTCTTCGAAGTACAGAGGCAGAGCAAAACAAGATAAAATGCTCTCTTCTGAGACGCTAGAAACAATTAACATTTCTGTCCTGCGTAGGTGTCTGTAGCTTGTAATATGGTACGTGAGTGGCTTAGTGTTGCACTTTGTTGCAAGGCAGCTGGTATATAGTGATGAATGTATTGCACGAGCAGTTCAAGATTCAAGAAGCTAGATTCTTTTCTATGTACACAAGTTCTATCTTTCATTAAGAGCAATATATGGAATGTGTTAAAAGGGGATGCTATCAGTAGGATTAGCTTTGCTTTTAACTTGCTTGAATATAGATTGCATCTTTACATTTTGTCCTTTCTTGCTCTTTTTGCTGCCATCCCCATCAAGCTGTACAAAATCTGTGTGATGAAGAACTGGAAGTTGAAGCTAATGTGGTGATGCTCAGTAGCCAGCTTCCTGCTGTCAGACAGTAGGTTTTCTCTGGACTCCTTCTTGGAGGAGTGCTCTGACCATCTTCTTTTGTTCAGCTGCACCCCTCGAATCTCCTGTCACCGGCTCTTTTGGAAGATCAGAAAGAGGATAATAACCTGTGGTGATTGGAAATTATTAGAACAGGAGTGATTATCCTTAACCCTGCGGTGGTTGGTTGGTGGAATATGTTCCTTGTGTTTCAAAGCATTATTTTGGACTGCATTAACTTTCTGTGTAAGTGCCCAGAGATAAAGGCTATACTCTACTGAAAATATGAAGAACACGTCATTAGGAAAAATGCTTCCAGCAATTAACATCCTCTGGAATGGATGGTGCTGTGTCGGCACGTGCTCTAATTTGCTGCACAGTAATGGTGTTCATAGTTTGCTTAAATTCATGGGAGGTGAAACTGGAAAGGTATCTGAGAAAGACCAAAATCATACA
This sequence comes from Cyrtonyx montezumae, assembly GCF_038088225.1. Lineage (NCBI taxonomy): Eukaryota > Metazoa > Chordata > Aves > Galliformes > Odontophoridae > Cyrtonyx > Cyrtonyx montezumae. The sequence continues at coordinate 39,344,383 of NW_027071826.1, read as the reverse complement.
TTTTGAATTTTGATCTTGCTCTGAGGGTTGGATGCGTGTCTGAGAGTCTTGCTGGGAAGTGCTTCTTCTTCAAGGTGCGGTTCAGTAATCTAAATAAGTATTTCTGCCTCCTCTCCTCCTCTTCTGTTCAAACTTGTACTGTTTTGGGGCTGTGGTCCATGCCTGCTCTGTGCTATAACCTGTTTTTCTTCCACCATAACAGCCATGCTGAGAGCTGTGGACCTGAGAGGCACTCATATTTTTGGTGCGTTCAAGCAGCTGTGCTAGGGACAGATGAACACGGGGGCTCCAGGGGAATGCCAAGTCCCTCCACAAAGGCTGTAGGATTAAAATAAACCTGTTCACCTCAGCTCACTTTCTGCATGTGGTGTTGCAAGGAAAAAGCAAGTGGCTGTTTATTAGGGAATGATTTAGAAGATTATATTTAATTCAAGCGTTCGCATGCTAAGTGCTGAAAGGCAGCCACCTGCTACAGGGAATGTGCCAATTGCTGAAACTCGTACCATAGTCCGCTTAGGAAACGATACTCTATATGTGTTATTTATGGTGGAGATGGTTATGTGTTAATTGCTCTCCAGTTCAATAAAGGGTGTTTTTGCTCTGAGGAATTAATGGCTCAAGGATGGCTTTCCAATAGTAGGCCGACTTCTCAACGTTGTGTTTTTTCTGTTCAAACTGAAGGAGGCTGTCCCTTTCAGTAAAAAGGGTGTTCCAATTGACTTGGTTTGTCTTGGTAACGTTCAGTGTTTTAATCAGAAGTAACTGTGGGAATTTCTTCTGTTTTGGTTAGGTTTGATCCATTCTTAAGTCTTGAGAATGCTAGCTACAGAATATGTTGCACCTGGAAAATGGAAGGAGGGTAAGTTGAACCTCAGCAGTGAGCAGTTCCTTGAATTAATCACAAATGTAGCTGTGCTTCAGTGAAGAAACATTTCTGAGAACTTGTGCAGCGGTGGGGCTGTCAATCTGCCTTTTCAAATAACCCTCATAACTTCTAATGTTGTATAAGCAATGTAATCATCAGGCAGTTTAAATGAGGATAGGGGAGGATAGGGATTAAAATTGTTCAAGGGGATTTAAGTTGTCAGATAATGGCTGGCAGGTGTCCTTTACTTGTGACAGATGCTTCAGTGGTGTCACTGGTTTTGCAGCAGAGCAAGAAGGAGCTTGTCTTGTTCTTGGTTTCCCAAAACCAGCCTGAACACACGCTGGGATGCTTTGAGTGATATCAGAGGTATTCATGAAAGAGACAGAAAATAAACTTAGTCCTCTGTAGCGTACCAATCTTTATCTGCTGGAGCTGTTAATAAACAATCTTTTTATGTTGAGCATACTTGGATTCTGATGGGACGTTGCTCTTCAAAGCTGACTCCCCATTTTCATTTGAACAAGGGGTAAATTGTAGCAAAGAGGTTGAATAACTCTGTTGTCACAGCGCCTTTGGGCGGCTGCTGGAGTCCTGAATTCAGCATTGTCTCATAAACATAAATAGCCAGCACTTTCAGTTTCACTGCACTGACTGTTAGGCCAAGTCTGCCTTATTTCCACCAATGTTGCCTTGCTTACAATATACCTTTATTGCCAGTGAAGATTATGCGGTGTTAAACTGAAATTTATAGGCAAGGCACAATGCTTGGAGTTTCCTCAAGCCTAGCTTTTAAATTTCTCTTCTGGCTGCATCTATATCAGTAGACATCTGTAAAATAGATGTGGATTTGGTGAGTCAGATGCTTCATATCTGCGTGAAGAAGTCTGGAAAGATGCATCTGTCCTCCTGCCTAAATCCACAGAAGCAACTGGACCTGAATGTAAACATTTGTAAATATTTGCAGTCTCTGAGGAAACAAGTCTTGTGATATCCTACCAGGCACTTAGCACTGCTTCTTTGCTGTCTGCAAGTTGACTTAGGGGCATCCGTTAAGAGTCTGCACTTATAGATCTATGCAATATCCTGAGTCAGAGGGGACCCACAAGGATCATCAAAGTCCTTCTGACTCCACTCAGGACCACCTGAAATTCAAACCCTGTGTCTGTTGTTCCAAGGTCAGTGTGGTAAGAATGCAATCTTGTGGCATTCTACCCAGTACACAGAAAAGTGTTTAAATCTTCCTGATAACTTTAAATAAAAATCCTGTCATTCCTTCCTTTATAAAAACCAAAAAGTACCTATGCACCTGTGTTAGTGAAAAATCCCCTAATCATATCGTTTGAAAAGATTCATACCATTAAGTTATGAATTGAGGTTTTAATCGTGAGAGAGAAGATTAAATTGCTGTCTTCATAGCTGTGACATTCTTTGCACGTGAGCAGATGTGAGAGGTATGTCTTTTTAATGCCATCTTGCTGCTTCCTGCTCTAGTTTCTTTTCTGTTTACAACATGTTGCAGATCTCAGTAGAGCAAGGACACCTTTCTGATGCGCTGGAATCAAACCTGGTGTGGCTTTGTGCCAGGCAAGGCATAAAGGACAACAGGAGGCGTTCATTCAAGTATGTGCTGAGTAGCACCACAGCTACACAGCAGCCTGGATCTAAATTGATGTACTCACGTTTGGAAAATTTTATACAGAGATCATTGACAGTATCCAGTGACAATTCCCACAGAAGGCATGTCAGAGGTTTGGCAGCGAAGACTTCGTGCTTCATCCTTGGTGACAGATCCTCTTTGCAAATAGGCTGAATTATGGACACCATTGGTGACCAAGTTGAACGCAGAAGTGTCTTGTATTTCCTCCTCAAAAACTCCTTTTCCAGAACGGCTGGCTGCTCCCTCTGAGCGTGTGTTCTGATGCAGACATAGCAGTGCTATCAGAAGCAGTCTGTTCTGTAATGTGCAGTTCTCTGGAGAGCTTTCAGGTAGAGTTTTTTTGTGAAAGTTATCCTAGCCTTACTTTGTTACTTCATTGTGACGTGCTCAGTATGAAATGCCCTTATATTTATTTTTTTTTCCTCGGATTCCTTTTTAGCGAGTATTAAATATTTAGATGCCAGCGTTTTTGGAAGTGGCTGCTAAAACAGATTGGTTTCCTTACTCAGTCCCCTTCAAAGTGAAACATGAGTCCCTTTTTTATTCAGCCCAGATGGTGTGCTTTTTAAAGTGAGCAGTGTGTTGCGGTGAAAATGGACTTCATTTCCCTTCTCCCTTCCCCTCCTCCTTCACTTAACTGAACAGATCCGTGCAGTTCGCGTTTGGGCTGAATTCAAAATTAGTCAGAGAGGCTGCAGGGTAAATATGTCAGCGATTGGAAGGGCGGCTCTGCCAGATTGAAGGAATTTCTGCCCTGCCAACAAGCAGTATAGCAAGTTGGCTGCATGAAATCTGACATCTGTACAGACTTCATCGGGTTACTGCTTGAATCCTTCCGAAAAATGGGTTTGGAGATGGAGCAGGTCCTTCTTGTGCCTGTAGTGTCGCTCTTCTCACGTTCCCGTGCAGAGCAAGTGTCCACAGTGAGGATTTCCTTGCAGCCGTGAGGGCCTTCATAGCAGGTAGAGGAGACTTCCAAAGCAAAGGAAGAGAGATGGACTGTACAATTTAGATGGTTCCACGTGTGGCATTGTTTTGACAGTTCCTTACCCACTGGTGGATTTATTTTTTTTGGAGGTAGAGTAATGCTTGTGGCATGTTTCTAGGTGCGGACTCTGGAATTGCGGTGTCTAACCTGCACCTCTATTCCAGCAGCTGATGAAGGTCATATTTCAAGAGAAAGAGCTGTTGTTCCTTTGAAATAGGTGTGAGTCAGAGTTCACCGGTCCCATTCTGCAGCAGAATTCGCATAGGTCTGTCGGCAACTTAATCTGCCCATATCTTTTGTTTCCTGCTTGGTAAAAAGGTTAGTGCTACATCCTTACTTAGAAGAGCATTGAGGATAAATCTGTTGTATGGCAAAGGAAATCCTATAATCAGACCACTTTGCTGGGTAACAAAATCTGATATCTGTTCTTGGCATTTCCTTTCAGTTCTGTAGAGCATACATACAGCCTTTATTCGGAGAGGTTGTTGGAAGAATCAGGGCCTTGATGGCTTTTTTGGGACATTGCTTCTGAGTTTGTGCTTTTTGAGGCCTAAAACGTTCTCAACTGATCTGGCTTTCGTTACGGATGCATAGAGATCCTGGTGAATGTTTTCAGGCAGATACAGCAGTAAGTCTGCCGGGAGCCAAGCTTGGGCCTCTCTGCGGAGGAGGTGCTGCGGTCCTTGGAAATGCATCAGTTACTGCGTTGTCTGGGGAGCACCGCGGTGCTCGGAGCTGGGAAGGCAGCTCCCTACTTGGGGCAAGTCTAGACCCCAAGTCTGTTCTTTGCTGGCACCTCGCCCAGGCCTGGGGGTGGCCTCGCTTGAAGTGTTGACAGCGAGGTTTCATTCTGAGTAGGTGCAGCTTCTGTGTGGAAGTGGAGCAGGCAGGGGGAGAGGTGCAGGCAGGAAGGTTAGATGAGAAGGTGGTGAAGAGCAGCAGCGCAGTGAATGGCATTTCAAAGAAAGAATGGCACCTTTTTCTGATGGCACTGCCTCAACGTGCTGCCTGAGTGCTTAGATTTTGAGAGAACTGAAACCTTGGTAATTCCTAGTTGTCAAATGGTGTTTTTCAGTACCATCATTTTGAAGCAGAGTTAGTTTTAGCCACAATAAGATGTTATGGTTGTTTTTGTTGTTGTGTTTTGTTTTTTTTTTTGTTTGTTTTCCCCTCAGGACTGTAGAAAAGGGGCTGTGGTCTGCTCTTGAAGCTCTTGGACACTTCTTAACAAGTTTAAGAACATGGCATGTTGGCCGTGCCTTGCCACTGCAGAGAACATCTGTCTCTCTCTTTCGTATCTTGGTCTTTTAAAGGCAAAACTTGGCTTGTAGTGCTAGGGCAGGCTTCCTCCCATTGCAGGCAGCTGTGTCTCCGGTGCATTGCAGGCTGTTGCCTAACAGGAGGCTGCACAGTGTTGGTAACTTCCGTGCAGCTGCTGGGAGTGATGATTTTGGCTTGGCCATCACTTATCAGATACAGATGAGTGATACAAAGATTGATCTGAATGCATCGCAGCACTGGTTTAAGGGAAAAAACAAACAAACAAACAAAAAAACCCACCTAACTCAACCCACACTTGTTGGCTGGATGTAAAGCTGCAGAACTTTGCAGTGATACTTTAAGGCTGCAGTAGCCCAGGGGATGTTACTGACTGTATCTGCACAGTGTTTCCTTGTGGGCTGACCAAGAACAGATCGTTTCCATTGTTGATTTAGATGTAGGGCCTTGGGCATGAAGCAGAGTTGGGGACAGCTCTCCTGGATGTCTGCTGGCAGTGGCACTTTCCCTAGCAATGGCAGCATGGTCCCGGTGCTGAGTTGTTCTCAGTGTGCAGCAAGAAGCTGCATCTTGCATATTGCAGTGTGGAGAGAGCAAAAGTCTTCTTCCTTGGTTGAAGAAGCGGTGGTGCAGGGAAAGAAGCTGAGGCTTAGATGAAACTGGTGAAAGCATAAACTAAATTGCCAGCTGCATCGGGATGTTGCACGTGGCTCCGGTGCACAACAGGTGGCTCAGGTTGACCCATCTGCCTCACAAGACATTATTTCCACTTTGTTTCTGAATCACCTTGTCTTCCAGCAGCTCAGGGCAAATTTCCATTAAGGTAGCTGCTCTGTGCTGTCAGTGTCTTAAGCATCCCCAGGAGAGTCAGGCATTTGCCAGGAAGAAAAATTGAGAGGAAGCTTCTTGTTTGGGGCAGAAAGGGGGATAAAAATACTTCTCAAAGCAGTTCTGTCATGCATCTTCTGAAACTATGATGTAAAACTTGGCAGTGCTGCCAGTGTTATAAGAGTGCAGCAGTGACATCCCCATCCTTACACAGGAAGGCTTTTATTTCTGGTTTTCAGGAGATTACAAACTTGGAGCATGTTTTCTTGGACAAGGCAGAAAGATGGGAGATGGAGCTTTTCTCTCATCCTCTGTCTTGTCTTGCAGCTTCCCACAGTGTGCTTACTTGAGATTCTATTCATGATGCTGCTCCTGTTTTGGGAGCATCAGTCCTCCAAGCCCAACCTGCATTTTGGGCCTGTGGTTGAATCTCTTTGCTTATTAAAATAATTGCCATTATCTTCCTTCTCTGAAGTTTACATTTTTGTAATACCGGTGTTCCAAAAACAATGGACAGGTATGGAAGCACAGTAGGTGAAAATCACTGGCTAGAGCTGTTACAACCTTAAAGGCTAATTTATAGGTTGCCTTCTTACTCTGTTAGGTGAATCTCCAGTTTCCTCCTGCTAAACTCTTTCCACATAGCAAACTTAGTAACATTCTGGCTGCCTTCCTTGCCTGGACAGATGTGTGCCAGGGCACTAAGCTGATACTAAGCAATACTATGTTTAGAACTTCATTGAAAAGCTAGTGTGAATTAGTCCATGTGTTCCTAGCCTTCAGGTTGCAGTATGTAAGTAAAAATCTACAAGCTAAATACCAGTCTGACAGAAGCATGAGAGTATGGAGCTGAGTTCTTGTGGCATCACCTATTTTACTTGTGTTTAGACCTTATGAAGGAGAGACTTTTTTTGAAAGCCCTGTAAACTTGTCTTTTGTTGTTGTTGCAGATAGCCAGCTGCTGCCTGGGAATAATTTCACAAATGAATGCAACATACCTGGAAACTTCATGTGCAGCAATGGGCGCTGTATCCCGGGGGCCTGGCAGTGTGATGGGCTGCCAGATTGCTTCGATGACAGTGATGAGAAGGAATGCCGTAAGTGACCATTGCTATGACCTTGGTGTGCCTGTTACCCCAAGGCTTAACTAGGTAGCACTAGTGGTGTGTTCTGTAGTATATGCTATGTAATGAAGCCACTGCCCGTTTCTTGATTTCTGTGTTGTCAAAGAAGGTATGTCTCTTACTGTTATTTCAGGTCTTTAAGGTTCTTCAAATTGGCCAATTTGAATTCAGCAGTTAGTAGCAGGTGGCTAAATCCCTGTGCACAGATAGATAAAATGAGACAGGCTTGACCTGTGGCTTATCCAGTGGAAGACTTGATTGTGTGGGGACCGCTAAGTCACAGCCTGAACCACTGATTGAGCACTTGAAGGAAAGGCCCAGTCAGTCCTGGGAGCACAGGTAAAGGCAATTCACGCCTAGACCTTATTTAAGGGCTGACTGCCACTGAGGGAGGATCTCTTGTTGGAGATCCCTCCTCTTGGAGTTCTTTCCCTGTGAGCCTACAACTTTGGAGATGGGTGAGCATTCATTTTCCTTCCTTTTGTAACATCTCCTGGTTTGTGCTGGTCCCTTGGCCTTTACACTGATGCTCAGTTGTGATTGTGGGGATCCTGCTTCTCCTGACTCGACATACAGGCCTCTGGAATAAAGGCCGTAACAGCCCCGACCTTGAGACTAGTGCTTCTTGTTTCAGTGTTTTTAACTGTATCTTGCTACTTGTTTTCCTCTTCTGTCAAATTGTAATTCTTAGCCCTTTGAAACTTAAACAGTAACTTTCTGGAAAAGAAACAGTGAATATACATGTCATAATCCTCCCTACAGTGCTCCAGTTCTAGGGAGCTTGCAAAGGCTGATCTCCTCCTTTGTGATGTCATGCTTTTGTTAGCATTAATTAAGTTTTAGTTAATATTATCCAACCTTTAGTTAACGAGAAACTTTCTAGGTTACATAGTATACCCAGGCAGCAATGTTATACTATGGCAAATATCACGAGACCATGTTTAGGAGGGAACAAGTTCACAAACTTGACATTCTTCTGAAGTGTCTGAGAACTTTCTGATAACTGAGTGCTTTTTGCCCAGCAAATATTTCTCTTTTATATAAGTGCTTTATAGAGGTTTCATTCATCTTAAACCTCTTAATGAGAACCTTACCTTTCTCAGGATACTTCAAGGACATTATTAACCTCACTTGTGGAGTAGAATAAAGAATAAAAGAATATCTTCTTTAATTCATTGACTAGAAGTAGCATGTTTTGTTAAATGCTTGTTTCTTTAACTTTATGCCTCATCTTTAATCCCTGTTTTCCATCCCGTTTAAATTCAGGGGTCTTTAATAACTGCTGTGGAGATCGATGTGCGTAGTTCTGCACTAAGCTGCTGAGCTTTTTTCCTACTTCTAAGGCCTTAAATGCATCTGTATAAAATATCTGAGCTGTTGCAGTCTTTATAAAAGCATCAGATTTATGTTGCAGCACTGAAAACAAGTTAACTTGTTAGTGTTGTCATAAGAATTGATCAGGTATGTCCACCTGTTTAAGCTGTGGTAGAATTGCTGTTGGTGGGTGCTTGGACAAGAACAAAAAATGTCCAAACTTCAATATGTGCTTTTCAGTCAAATGTTCTGGATGACAGGAGCTGGTGGTTTGCAGTCATGGCTTCTTAAAATGAGCTGTGAGAAGGTACTTCTCTGTATTTCTAGGTCACAAAGTTTCTGTGTCTTTTCTGAGAATGTTGCCATCATCTGCCTTGCCTGAATTTTCTAGTCCAACAAGTGGAAGCAAAACTGTAATGAAGGTTTTCATTGATATTCTGGACAGTTTGTTAATGAAGTAGTGAAGACTGGGCTGGACATTTACTCATGAATCACTAACAGGAAGATGTGCTTCTTGACTCTGTTGAATAGTTTCCTTAACAAAATCAGTTGGATCTAGTGAACAATGAGTATAGTAGATGACAATAAAAAATAGAAAGCTGCAAAATATCAGTTCATAAAAGTTATTCTTGTCATAACAGACTTGAAGACAACAGGGAGAGCAAAGGACTCGTACCCAGTGCTGGCTGGCTATTAACAGGTCAGATAAGCCAAAACAGAATGGAAATAGCGTGGAATAGAATAGAATCCCCAAACAAGATATTAAAATTCATGCAAAAAAGGCTCTGTAACATGTTCAGAGAGCGTCAAGCTGCCTGTTTTGCATTTCCCTCCTCTTCGTTTTAGTAGACAGTTTTTAACTCTCTGTGCTTTTAGTGGTCTAACCACTGCATTTGTGCTCCATGCAGATGCATGAGGGGTGTGTGTGTTTGTTTCCTCCTGTTGAAGACAATGTCAGTGATCACAAGGCCCACCAAAAAAATTGATTTCTGTCGTCAGGGTCCCCCTCTGGCAGGTGTGGCAGATGGTTAAGAACTGTTCCTGAGGTTGGAGGGGAAGGGATGGAGAATATGCAGGAGGCTGGAAGGGCTTTTTGGTGTTAGTTGTTGGCTTATGTCTAAGTGCATAAACTTGCTAAGAGCTTGAGGGACAATTCAATTATTTATACATAGGTTGCTCTGATAGTAGTACCTACTATTAATTTCCATGGAAACCACAAGTGATGCAAAGAGCACAATAACACTATTTCATAGGTCACATTCTCAGCTCCAAAATGCTATTTTCCAGCATAGTCACCACCATTAATTCTGCATTTTTGCCAGTGAGGAACAGGAGCCTGCATGGCGTGTTCATAAAAACCTGCACCAGTGGAGGTGACCCACTATCACCACTGCTAAAATGCACCACCCACTGCCTCTCTGTGTTTTCACTCACTGTTTGGTCTGCATAAATGTTCAGCAAGCCTCAGTGAATGCCAGTGGGTGCTATTTTTCTGCATGGAGGAATTCAGTGCCACACCTTTGCTTCATCTGCCCTTCCTTGTCAAATGCCATTTTGTTGAACTAGCCATCTGCTGCCACATGTCACACAGCAGCAAAATGAAATGGAACATTGGTGGGAAGATTCAGCCTCTGCGGCCATACCACCAGCAGCCACCTCTGATGCTGTGGGCCAGTGTAATGAAATAGGAAGTGTTACTTTCAGAGCGGCCCTTGCATATTTGTTGATAAAGACATATAGTGTATGTAGATTAAGAAAAAGTTTTATATATATATACATTGTTTGCTTTGCTCTTTTGATTAATTTTGAAAATGGGTCCACTTTTCTGAGGTCCTGTTGTATCTGTCACCATCCAGTTGTTTACATCAGGAAATGATGAAAATTTGGATTAGCTTAACAACCCTGAAATGGTAGGGTTTCTAGGTCAGATCCAAAGCAAGGGAAGGCAGCCCTAGCATTTTTGTCTGAAAAGAGTGAAGGAGGAAGCAAAATCTTATCTGCCCCCTGTAGCTTGTGTCAATCTGTAAAGAAAAACTCTTGGGTTAATTGAGTCTGTGAAGGACTTTAGATATCATTTGGTTCGGTTGCCTGCTCAAAGCAGGATGAGCTTGGATCGGGGTTGCTCAGAATCTGGCCAACTGTTGAATACCTTCAAAGGTGGATCGCTCCCAGCCTCACTGGACACCTGCTCCAGTGTTTGAGTATCCACTCTGGGATTTTTATTTTTTTTTTCCTTTCCATAATACACGATCACTCTCCAGTGATTGAAACTGAACCAAACAGCTTTTAAAGATGTGTAGTGTAATTAACGTCTGGGTCTGCTCACCTTACTGTGTGGGAGAAAGGGATGTAGGAGCCCAGGAACTGATCCTCTTGGGTACAGAAACAGCAGTGGAAAAGTGGGAGCAGCTGACACTCCAGATGTGCATACATCACATCTGGTTGTGTTGCTGCACCAGCAGCACTGTTTTTCTGGTGTCAGTTTCTGTAAGGGAGGGCAGCTGTGCTTGGAAGTGTCGTTGGAGCATTACAAGGCTTGAGGAGTGTGTGGGGGGTGTGCATGCATCTGTGTAGGTATAAAAGCCTTGTCTTATTTATTATTTTTGGCTAGGCTTTGTTACCTTCCTCCTTTCAGAATAAGGCTCTGCTTACTAAAGCTTACCTTACAGCAAAATCAGCGTCCTTTGTTTTCTGCTGTGATGTTGCTTTGCATTAGCTGAGCTGTTGAGAGTGGAAACAAAGCTGTATGAGTTACTTCAGCAGCATGAGATGGCTGAGTTCCCAGTGTGTTACTACCCTAAGCCGTGCTGTAAGCTGCTTTGTCTGTGATTCCTCATCGACTAAATAGTTCACATTTAAAGGCTTTCACCTTGCCTTAAAGTGTATTGTGTGTTTACTGGATTCAGATGCTGATGCAGACAGGGATCTTTGTGAAGGCAGTGTGTTCTGTTTTGGCATGCTCAGGGAGGAAGTTTCAGACATGTGCCATCAGGTGCAAAGTTTCTCCCTTTTGGGTTGCATTACGGTTGAATGTGGATGTCCAGCTATATCCAGTGAGTTCTGTTACTGTACTATTCCATTCTGTTACCCTTCAAAAATGGAAACTTACAGCTCAGATGTTCTGCTTTCTGTTTTGTGCTAACCATGTGTGAAAAGCTGTGAGGAGGAAGTGAGATGCAAGAGCACAATGCACGTTGCTCGTTCGTGTCTCCTCTTTCCTCTGTTCCTTTTTTCCTTTTTTCTGTCTTCTGCTTTGGAGGGCTTTCTCTGTTAACCACATCACTTTGCTTGTGAGATTTTTTTCTTCATCTTTTGCACCCACCAGAATTCATACCATCTGTTGCGTGCCTGGCTTCCTCTGCCCTGACCTGTGAGCAATTTAACACTTCCCATGCCAGCTGTCTGTATGCTGTTTGGCACACAGAACGTCTCCTGCTCTCTCGCCTTATGTCATGGTGATGTGAAAACAGAAAGGTGTTATCTGAGCAGGAGGGTGGATTAAAAATGTAAGAGAAGAAGCTGATGCTGGGACTTCCATTGCCATAAATGAGAAGTGCTTCTCCTTGAAGCAGAGCATCTCTTTGTCTTTTCTTCCAAACCACTATCTAAGCTTGGAAAGAAATTAATTGACCATGGCACCGTAAATGTTTTGTGAGTATTTCTCATTCTTAATAGTGCAAGTAACTTGCTATCTTCAGTGCGTCTCCCAAAACGAAGAACATTTTTGTAGCTCATTCCCTCTGGCTCTGCTGGTTCTCATCTGCTGGATTGTTAATCAGCCTGTGAACTCAAGTATGGGTCATGCAGTTTGCTTTTGAACACTGGTGGGCTTCTAAGTACTGCTACTGCTGGTCTTTAGCTCTGTAGATGATTTATAATGGTGGTTGAGGCACCTCTTGAGAAATGCATATCCTTTACCAGCACGACTTTCCTGGGGAGCTTACAGTTGTTGATTGTGTAGGGTCCTGTTCTGGTTATGCAGGAGTATGTACATGTGAGGTGTGTGATGCTTGCACCCAGCAAGATGGAAGCTGCATTCTGTTAACCACTCTGCATCCTCAGTCCGTTAGCGGGTGTAGAAAATCCAAAATAGTACAAAAGAGAAATACGTTAAGATGTTTCAAAACATTTTGAGGTAAACAGATTATCTTTAATACTGACCTTTATACCTACCTGCATATATTATATACCTAATGCAATATTGCATTAGGGCCAAGACCTGCATCCCTCTGGCAGGATTTTCTCCTGGAGATTTAAGAGTACAGTAATGTTCTTAGATAAGCTCCTAATGTACTCTGTCATCTTTGTTTTCTCTTTTCTTTGTGCTTTTCCACATCTTTGTATTAGATTATTACAGAAAGAACAATGTGAACACTGAAAATGGCTTTTGTCAGCTAATGAGCAACAGCAAGTGGAGAGATGGCATGTTGCTGCCTTTGTCAGCTAACGAGCAGCAGATGGTACAGATTCAGAGCATGGCACATCATCCGTGCTAAGTGCCTGGCATGACAGCAGCCAGAATCAGAGAGGTACCAAATACCCAGAGGTCTAGATTTTTCCTCATTGCTCTTCTGAGATCTATTTCCTACAAATCAAGATAGTGTGTTCAGCTATGAGCCAGCAGTGGCACACAGTGAATGCAGTGACTGACTGTTTTAGTCCAGGGGCATGGGCTGTGGGCTAGAAAAAAAATGTTTTGTGAGAATAGCCTCGGGGCAGTGTGTTCTTGTGGCAGGAGCGTACGTATCTCACATTTCTGCTGCCAGTCACTGCTGTTTCCCTTTCAATCCAAATATAAAAGAGAAGAAGGTTTTTCATTCAGTGATAAAGGCAGTGTATTGGGGAATGGCTGAGCAACTGGACATCATTGGTGCTTGTAAGAATGTGCTCCCAGCATGCTGTTCTGCGTGGAATAGCAAGAGCTGGCCTCTGTAGGAAAATCTGGAGCTGCAGTAGTAAAAACCTTGGTTTATCACCAACAGTTCAGCAGCATCAGATCTTGTTCTGATTGTCCTTTAGTCATCTAGAGTCTTTATACGCAAGTGTCCTCTGTGGGGGAGAATTTCTTCTTTAAATGAAGTGCATTGTGAAACCAATGAATTTTAACTAGCATTGCCCTGCAGGCATTGAAGCCACCAACCAAGCAAGCTTCCTCTGAGGGTCGGCTTAGTTTCTCACCTGATTGCAGAACACCTGGCTCTTCAGACAGGTGCTCGCAGGACCCCCTTGCAGTCAGGATGGATGGCTTTATGTTCGCAGCTCTGGGTTGCAATCAGCATGGTGTGGTCAGCCAAGCTTCTGTGGAGCCCTACCCTAGCAAGGTAACTCTCATAGCCCTGAAGGCTGCAGCTCACATCAGGACAGTCTGGGAAAACAGTTCAGTCTGGGTGCCTGGTAAATCTGGTAGGAGCCTTTCTGGCTCTACATCAGGGAGCTGGCACTCTTAGAGCATGTGCTGAAGCCAGGGCCCTGGCTGTCCACCTGTTGGTGATGAATAAGCCTGGCAGCTCCTAGATGTGGCAGATTGCATGCTGCAGTACAGAGATGAAGGACTGAGAAAACTTGAATTTTTCTTTGGTCCAGTTCCTCTAAAATAAGAAGTGGATTTGGGGGAAACTTTCTGAGCAGTGTGTAGCAGGATTGTTTTCTTGACCTATTTGTGTTTTTGTGACTGTAGCCACACTTCTGTTGCTCCTATAAGCGTTTTTAAATCTCTGGCAGGCTAGTGGCATAATACTTGGGATAGTACTGTAGTTACTTATTCACTGCTGATGTGTTGGCATATTAATCCTTTATTTCTTCTTTTCCTGTGTGTCTCTTAACCATGTTCTTGATTTTCCACTGTAGAATTTGAGTTGTTTGTTTGTATCTAATGAAAATGCCCTACTTTTTCACATTCCTTTCTCTGTCTTCTCTGTATTGGATATGTTTTTGGTTCTGTGTATTCTATCTAAATGCACAGAGCATTGTATATAAACATCTGACAGTCTCAGAAGGTTTTATTAATCTTCTGTTGTCAGGAGGTGGAGTGAGGGGGTGGGATGTATGGAACAGATAAACTTGTGTCATTCATGCATGTCTGTATCTGCATGCTTGCACTTGTTCCTCACTGACCTTGCACTGGTGGGTAGTTAGACTGGATAAACCATGTACTGTAGTTTGAATATACAGTCCACTGTAATTGTTTTTAAGTTTCCCCAAGGTTTCCTGGACATTTTTGTTCTGTCTCCAGTTTAAAAACCACCTTCGAGACAAATGTTTATTGCTCCCTCTGGTGTTCACTTCCAACAGGTTTTACTGCTCAGCACGTTCAGGAGAGGAGTCTCTGCAGGAAGTGTTCGTAACAATTACACACGGTTGTGGATAAGATGTAATGTCTTTCATAAAGATGTTAAATAAAACCCACTCTCCAAAATTAACAGCCTGGCTTTTCTAGAGTATGTGCTGAATCTGTTTCCATGCTCTAAAACCTTTTCAATTGGAAAACTGAAACTCTTGCAAAACAAAGGCAAGTTCATTCAGTCTTCAAACTGGTACTTCAGTTGTATATTGAGTGACTTAATTATATCCAGTTTCAACAAAAAAAGAGGTAATATATCAGGAACTGTAGGTGTTAGAAGCTTAATGATGTCAGAGTGATGGAAGAAAAAAGTATACCCAACCTGATGAAGTTGCTCTGTCATTTGAGAAACCCTTGTGTGGGAGCCTGGTGCAGCAGGGGCAGTAGGAAGGTGGAGAATTGAGCAGGGCCTTTGCCAGCATAAAACCCATGTTGCATGCTTGGAAGCCTCAGATGAGGTCAGACTCCTTATCCTTCATTCTTCCCTGATGTAGGGTGTATTTCAGAAGAGTGTCTTTAGATTTATTTATGTATTTATTGCTGCTCACTGCTTAAAAATGCTTTGTAGAGTTTGCCCTTGAGATTAGGAGCGTTCTTCAGACGCCTTCTACAGCAAGATTATGAACTGGAATTATTTTAAAGTACATTACATATTTATGATTTTTCCTGCATAAATCACAAAATTAAAGGGGGAGAGATTCTACTAATAAAGTGTCATTGTTCTCGACTCAAATCTTTCTGGTGGCAGTCTGGATTTAGATGTTTTTCTTCACCTCTCCTTAGACTTTGCTGTGAAAGCAGTTGAATTCATGACTTCTACACTGTAACCAGATCTACCAGCTGCTTTATAAGACAAAGTGGAAAGGTCCTGTAGAGACAGCATGTTCTGCGATCTCTGTAAGCTATTTAATGTCTGCTTATTACCATAGTACAATTATTACAGCTGCAGTTGTTTTGCTTGGGTTTAGCTACTCAGCAGAGTCAGTCTGATGAATGGCTTTCATGTACAGGAACAAAGGGCACAAAATAACTCTGGCTGCTATCCTTTTAAATACCAGGCTTTAGGGCTCTGCAGTCAGAGTTCAGTGCTCTGATGAGTGGGATGCAGCCTTTTGTTAATATGTCTCCCCAATTCGGAAGTAACATCAGTAAGCTCTAGGGATTGTTTAAACCAGCTGAGATCTCCTAGAAATACAGCAGCAGATCCAGACTCCAAGTAGTACTAAACTTACTCATCTGTAAAGATTATTGCCTTTGCATTGTTTAATATATCATAGAATCATACAGTCTTTTGAATTGGAAGAGACTTTTCAAAGGTCATCTAGTCCAACTCCCCTGTAATCAACAGGGACGCCTATGCTAGATCAGGTGCTGACTGCCCTGTCCTGCCTGACCTTGAATGCCCCTAAGGACAGGGCTTCCACCACCTCCCTGGACAAGCTGTTTCAGTGCCTCACCACCCTTATTATGAAAAACTTCTTCCTTATGTCCAATCTAAATCTCCCTTCTTTTAGTTTGAAAGTATTTTCCCTTGTCCTAACACAACAGAACCTGCTAAAGTCTGTCCCCTTCTTTCTTGTAGCTCCCCTTTAGATATAGCAAAGCTGCTGTCAGCTCACCTCAGAGCCTTCTCTTCTTCAGCCTTTCTTACCCTTCTTTGTACCTCATGCCAAGTCCAGTTCCAGTTGGACCTTGACCTTCCTGATACCATCCCTGCAGAGTCTAGCAGCATCTCTATAGTCCACCCAGGTTATCTGCCCCTGCTTCCACTGCCTGTGCATTTTCTTGCTCTCCAGTTTGACCAGCAGGTCTCAGTTCAGCCATGCTTGTCTCATGCCTTCCTTTCATGACTTGCTATACCTGGGGATGGAGAGTTCTTGTGCCCTAGGGAAAGCTTCCTTACAGATCTGCTGGCTCTGCTCTTTTCCCTTTCTGTGAAGTGTGTTTTATCAAAGTTCATCATGCTTTGGAAAAGATAGATAAATAATCAATACTTACAAGTGAGTGATTTAGTAACCTGCCACTTAACAAAAGTAAAACACCAGCATGACAATTACTTTGCCACTCGAGGATTTTATCTTAAGATTCTAACACTGTACAGAAGTACTACAGCTGAGTTTATCTCTTTAGTTCTAGCCTCTATCCACTACTTCAGGAGGTGTGGAGTGGCTGTGACATGGCTCATGGTACAGACTGGAGGCTGAGGTGGCTGTGAACTAGAGGCATTCTGTGTGCAGTCTGGAGATGATGACAAGCCTCTGCTGTAAATGAATGAGTCCAGGCAGTGTTGATCTATGTTTGTGAGGTAGCAAGCAAATGTGCTTTGCAGTCCCTCTTGAATATGAAGGTAGATAACATAAGAAACAAGTTAAAGGCATGAAGATAACTATAAAAGCTATGTATTTAAAATAAATAATATGACTGCAGAAGCATCGTGACTTCAGAACTCCTTGTTCCTGATAAAAGAAGTGTGGAGTTGTGCAAATACCATCTTGGTCTCCTACTTTACATTACACCTCAGTCCAGTGCATTCCAAATGCCTGTAGGGAATGCACGATTCTGTAATGAAACCTGTAAATAGGTAATTCTTTTCTTGACTTTTTTTTTTTTGAATACGTGGAATGAGAAAATGTTATAGCAGGGCCATAATGAAGGAAAAGAGAAACGTTCTACCAGAGCTTGCAAACTGTAAGGCTCACACCAATAAAAATCTGCAGTCAAAGTAGATTTTGTGTAGCTATGTTAATGCAGTGTTGTCATGTACTAGGTTTCCAGACTGCCAGATGTTGTGTAAACAATAGTCTTACAAAGTTGTACAAAAGCAATCTTCAGTGGTCTGGTTCTTATTTACAATCCAGTAATAATTTGTGTAAAAGGCTAATGACATTAACAATTTTTTTTCTTAACTAGAATGTATAGCAGAAAGTTAGGAATTCCTCTATAAAAGTATGTAAACCCGTAAGAAGATTTCTGTCTTGAGACCATTGAATGCTTTTAAGTATCCTTGTTTTTCTTGCTGCTTCCCTTTTGTCCTGATTATCCTGGTGTATTTGCTGCTTGATGCTCTAGTACCCCACCTACAAATAACTGTCAGTTACACCTCCAGATTTGTATGAACCTGGGAGAAACTCCTGAAGTTCCAGGAGGGAAACCCAAGCTCCTAGGCAAACCTAGCTTCAAAGGCAAATTCTAAGTTCTGCTGCATCTTTGCCTGCAAGTCAGCAGTATTATTGTGTTGCCACTGCTTAGCTTCCACTGTGTTGTTTAGCACACAGGCTTAAGAGCTGAAGCTTTTGTTAATCATGCTGTAGTTTGGCTGCAGTGTTCTTTTACTTTCAAGGGTCTTTGAGCTGGAAGGACTCTCAGGAATCAAGCTCTCCCAGCAGGTCAAAGCCACAGTGATCAAAACCACAAATGCAGTCCATTCCAGGGCCTGCTCACTCACGGCTGTCTGTTGCACAGTGGCAGTGCTCTGAAGGCCTACAAGGCCCTTCATGGTTTACTGATTAGGTCTGTGTTGTCCATCTTCCAGAAGTGGAGTTTGTAATGCTGTGATCTGACTTGTGAGACGTTAGCAGATCTGTGAAAGCTGAAAGCAAACCTCGTTCTTTCAATCTGTAACACGTTCCCAATGTGAAACTGGCTGTGCCATAAAATTGTTACTGTTTAGGAGACCTTAATTTTTCACTGAAGCAAAACGTTTGCAGAGCTAATTGTAGGTAAGATAATCCCAAGGTTAATTAGCCTGTTTTGCAGCACTCGTGAGAAGTGAAGCAAAGATAGAAAGTTGCTGCTTAAGTGTCTTGCTGGCTGAGTTCTGGTGTGCATCCACTGACACAGCTACTAAGCAATTGAATGTTGAGGTTTTGCTGGCATTCATGCAGAGTAAGGGGGGCAAGGTACAGAGACATATTTCAGCTTGTAATTACTATATAGAAACTGAGCTGAGAAGGTACAATCATCCATCTATGGCAAATGGCTTTTTAGCTGCTGTTTGAATGTCCTGCTCTCGGGGTTATAAAAATAGTTTGGAATGCCTTTTGGCCAGCAGAGCCACTGGAAGACCAGCTCAAGTAAAGTTTGTGTCAGATTTCTTAGATAGGTGACAAACATCAGAATTTTTAAACAGAACTGAACATTAAACAGTGCATGAAATCAGCATCTGCATTAACTGAGAAGATGCTGAAAACCAGCTGTTAATCTTTTCGTCACTTACTCCAATGGCTCACAAATTTGGACTATCTAACTAGAATTAACTCTTGTTTTCATTCATGATTAAGCAACCAAATACTTAGAGTAGCTGTAATACAGTTTATAATGAAGTGACCATGGTGAAGATCTCATTTGAAGCTCAATTACAGAAATTTACACATGAGTAAGGACAAATGCAATATCCACTAGCGTTTGATGGCTTTTTATGCAAGGAGATCAAGAGGGTTATGGTGCTAATTATTTAATCCTATTGATAGTCTCCTCTAGATGGATGTCACTACACAGCCAGACAGGAGAGCCTGGAACTGGGACAGGTTTAACCGTTGCATGCAGACAATGACAGCATGCAGTGCAAATCAGTTTTTGCCTATACTTTCTTCTAGCATCGCATCTACTTTCTGACAATTTTGTAGATGGTTATTTAGACTTCTAGACCACTGAAGAAAGATAACTTTAGTCTTTGACGACAAGTAAAGGTTACTTTTTCCACAGTACTCTACCTCTAAAGTGCCTTCTCTTCCCACTTAAAAACTCACTAGGTTAGATGCTTTTGTCTTCAGCTAGAGAACTGGCAGAGCAGACTATTGCATGAAAACAAAATGCTAGCCCATAACTGAAGAAGATTTGGTGTAACCTTCTGGACATGTTCAAAGATCTTGTAGTGAAGTCAGACATGTCAGAATTGCTTTTATAAAAGTATATATGTATGTACAGTATGTGATTTTTTTATAGTATATGCTAGATCTTTTTTTTTCCCTACTGTTCTTATTGCTGAGAAGTAATGAAACAGATTATAATTCTTGAAAAATACTTCTGTTTCACACTTTATGCCCTAAAGATAGTAAAATGTTTTTCTATTAATACTGTAGAGCTGTTCCTGCAAAATGTTATATCTGTGGAAAGTACAGCTGGTCCTGACTGGAAGTTACTATTTTTTATTTTTTTTTTTTAAGATCCTTAAAAAAAGGGAGTGAGAGAATTGATTTCTGCATAGCATAAGGAGTAAGTTCACATACTTGCATGCATAACTGACAAAATAGTTCACTTGAACTTAAGCAAATGAGTCTGGGGGTAATGTTTGGCAAGTTTATACTGTAGCCAGCAGTTCTCTGTGAGCATCTTAGCTCTGTTCTTTGGATTTGAATTTCAAGTGAAGAGCTTTGTAGTGAAGAGCAGAGTTCCTTCCCACGGTTAGAAAAGCCAGAAGAGATTGATGCTGTGTGTGGTCATTTATTGCTATCTTTTTGTCTAAATACCACAGGAATTCCATTTTTTCAGTGTAAATACATGTTCATGATAATGCTTAATTCCTGGATTTGGGGCATATTAAAAAGAGTGTGGCTAGCAGATTGAGGGAGGTGATCTTCCACCTCTACTCTGCCCTAGTGAGGCCACATCTAGAATACTGTATCTAGTTCTGGGCTCCCCAGTTCAAAAAAGACAGGGATCTCCTAGAAGGAGTCTAGCAGAGGACCATAAAGATGATAAAGGGTCTGGAGCATCTTCCATATCAGGACAGGTTGAGTAACCTGCGTCTGTTCAGCGTGGGGAGAAGACTGAGAGGGGATCTGATTAATAATTATAAATATCTAAAGGGAAGTGGGAGACAAATGGATGAGGCCAGGCTCTTCTTGTCGGTGCATAGCAATAGGGCAAGGAACAGTGGCCTAAAACTTGAACACGAGAAGTATCCTACTGGTATGTGGAAGAACTTCTTCATGGTAGGAGTGATGGTGCGCTGGAACAGGTTGCCCAGAGAGGTTGTGGAGTCTCCTTCTAAGAAGATATTCAGGAACCATCTGGATGCCAACCTGTGTGACCTGTTGTAGGAAATCTGCTTTAGCTTAGCAAGGGGGTTGGACTTGATCTCTCGAGATCCCTTCCAACCCCTGCAGTTCTGTGATTCTATGGTTTCTTCTGCCATGACTAGGTAACGGCTGAGGAGCAGGAATGCAATTAATCTGTGCTTTTCCACTACAGGTTCGCAAATTGGTTGAATGTTGGCTGGGGTGTTTAGGTACTTGCTGTAGTTCTGCAATTGATTTGCCATCTGAATCCAGACTGGATCTGCTATTTGGGTAATATTTCTTTAGACACAGTTTGGTAAATTGTGTGATTTTTTGCTGTTTTCCGAGTGTGGCCTTTAGTCCTTCCCCTTCCACCCACTGCATGTTCTCTCAGTTGTTTAGGTTTTGTAGTCCTGGGAGGATTTGCCAATTCCTTTAAAAATAACCAGCTTTTCCCATCCCTTTCCCTTGGCTGGTTAAAGCAAGGCTAAATAAGCTCAGATGATCCACAGGTGTCTGTTTCCTTTTTCACTGCTCTTCAGCCACCTCCCGATATCCAAGTAATTTTTTATTATCCTGAGCCCCATTTCAGCCAAGCGTGACAGAAGGACAGATTGTAAAGACGATGTCCTTGAGGGCTTATCAAGACTGAAGGAGCCAAATAGGCAACTGCTGTTAAATAAATGGAAGACTTTTCATGTACAGATCTGCCTGGAAACTTAAGGCCTGTGCAACTGGAGACACAGTGATGCACAAAGAAGAGTAAAGCCTTTTTCATAGCAGTCATATAACAGGAGTAGGAATTGCAGAAGTGTTGCGAATAGTGTGGCAAATGGCTTGAATCTACTTCAGACAGTCATGAACCTGGTAGATGTATCTGTTACTTGTGAGAGTGCCGAGGACCTGAAGAATATGGATAGGCTCATCACACTAAGGGTATTTCCAGTGATCACTGCAGAATGGGAAGGTGCATTTTTGCTGAGGAAGACGTGATTGTGTTTTCCATAGACACTTTGTGAGAAATGATTAAGCAGCTCTTCCTGAAAACCTCAGGAAAACTTTGCCAAGGGGCAGCAAGGATGTCAAATTGGAAGCAGAAATTCCCTAGTGAGGGTCTCAAGAATCAGGGTATTTGGCTTGGATTAAGCTACTATTAATTCATCATTTTTCCTGTGTTTATTCACAGCATGTGAGAAATGCATTTTGTATTTGGAATTGGAGCTTGGAAAGTAGAGTTCTGTTGGGAAGTGAGGTTTGTGCCTACTAAACTGCTAGCTGTGTGGATAGCGAGTCACTGTGGGATTTGAAACACTCATTTATCTTTACAGGCTATCTACTGTGAATGTGAATTTGCGTTGGGATTGGTTGATGTATGTGTTGTTACACCTGTTGCAAGTATGCAGAACTGCGTTTGGGTTTTGTTTGCTGTTATTTCCTTCCTTCAAGAGTAAATAAAAAAAGGAAAAATTTTAAAAAAATTAAAAAAGGAAATCTATAAATCTTCCCTGGCTGCTGTTTCAAGAGGAGGAGGAGGTAGGAGAAGATCTAAGAAGAAAATATTGGACTGAACTAGTTGTCCAAGCACTGCTTGCATTAAATCATTGTCCCTAATGGTTTCTCCTTCTTATTGATGGAGTATCAGGATGCTTTGGGCAAACTAAAGAAAGCATTTTCCAGAAATTTGACTTTCTTGTGGTCTAGCTCCTTTTTCTTCCAAATGCCAGGAAGCATTAAATACTGCGTATGATTTGACTGTGGTAGCTCAGATGCTTTTGGCCATCTTGTCTTCTGGACCAGGAGAGCTGCAGTAGCTGAGGAGTGACTTGGTCATTCCTGAAACTGAGCTGCTGCCACATTTGCCACCACTTGGAGCTGTGGTTGGAAAAGTTCAGAGTCTTGCGCCATTCAAAGTGCCACAAGCTCCAGTTTTCACGATTTGTGGTCTGAATGAAGTCTCTCTGGAGAAGTAAGGCTGTGCTAAGAGACTATCCATATTAGAAATTTTAGAAGGAAATAATTCTGAAGCCTTAATCTGAGTAATTTTTAGCAATGACAAACAGTGTTTGAATGGTTGGCTGGAAACTTCAGAGTCTCCAAATGCAGACTCCAAATCACAGACCGTAGAAGATCCTGAGTGGGAAGGGACCCACAAGGGTCATTGAGTCCAGCTCCTGGCTCCTGCCAGGACCACCCAGAGTTCAAACTCTTTGTCTGAGAGTATTGTCCAAAGTCTTCTTCACAGCCGGGGCTGTGACCACTGCCCTGGGGAGCCTGTTGCAGCCTCTGTGAAGAACCTTTTCCTAACCTGACTCTCCTGGACATAGCTCCATGTCATTCTCTCAGTCTTTCACTATCACAGAGAGGAGAGCTCAGCGCTGCCCATCTGCTCTGAAGAGCTGCAGCCACCATGAGGCCTCCCCTCAGTTTCTCTCTAGGTCAAACAAACCCAGGGAAGTATGAAGACTTGGGCATCTCTTTGTCTAAGTGTTATGACCACGCTTCCTCAGCAGCAGTTTGGCTGGCTGGCGTGTCAGATGCTAATATGGACTTCTTGCTTTGGTGACAGATCTGGCGTTTGTTTTTGAAGCGTTTGTTTTCATGCTTTTGTTTAAAGACTTGGGGTATGGCACTGGCTCAGACCTTGTGGTTACTGAATTGTTTAGCTGAAATCAGTCTGCTGCCTGAAAACTCCAGCACAGAAGTTTATCTTAGAAATTGTGTAAAGAATTAAGGGTCTCAGGTGCCTTGGCTGTGGGTTTGGCATTGCTGGTGTTGTTGAGCACAGCAACTACTTCAGGGTAATTTATCACTTGCTCTTCTACGAGGTAACGGTTCACCTTTTCTTTCCAAGTGAACCTTGGATTCTCTTCAGAAAATGCGGCAGGTAAATACATCAGTGATACATCCTACTTAAATGAAAACTACTGGTATAATAAAAATAAATAACAATTAAAAAATGCAGGGAGGAACTTGAAGGAATTTGCTTTGGGAAGACACTAAATCAAGCAGGCGTTACTGTTGCTGTGGTTTGAGGATGCTTATATGCTCTTTGCTGAGTGATGGAACGTGGCTTTGCTACAGCTGTGTTTTGTTTTTAACCCTGGGAAAGAGGATCTCTTCCACATCAATGCTGATGTTGCTTGTCTCTGTTTGGTGTATATTCTTTCCTATATTTCCTCTGTTGTCCCTGACTTTGTCCTGGCCTCATAGAACTGCCCATGTTGATGTATCAATCCATATGGCACACAGAAAGACTGCCTGCTGCTGTGATATCCAGATCTGTCAACATCTTAAAACCCAGGAGCTGTAAACGCATCTTCTGTGTTTGGCATGGAAGTAAGGAGAGGAGGAGAAGTTTACTCCGAAGTCCTTATGTTAGAGGGCTGGCTTCTTTTCTGTTGTTGTCCTGTGAGTGGTCCACAGGTGGCATTATGGTGTGTTGGCAGTGATCCACACTCACTTCCCTGCACTCAGCCATACTTTTGTTTCCAGGGGACTTCCTAGTCCGTGATGCATTGCAGAAAATGAAGTCATGCTAATCTGAAAAGAAAATAAATAAATAAAAGGAAAAAACAAACAGCTAAATTTATTCTAGGCTGACGATAGCACAAGACTGAATTGGTACTTGCCTTGAGCAATGTAGTGGAAGCATCTGCATTACTCTAGCTGAGGGCAGCGTTCTCCCTGCCACGAAGAATTGCTGTTCAGTGAAGTAAAAAAATAAAAATAAAAATGAAGTACTTGGGATCAAATGAGATTCTATAATCGCTTCTTAACCACATTTTGATGTTATTGTTAGTATTTAGTGTTATGAATGGCTGTGCAAGTGCTATGAAATAGATGTGGTTTATGTCCTGAGGAGTTTTATAATGAAAGCCGTATGATGGAGAGTTGTATAGTAAGAGATGCAATTCATGTTTCTTCTGCACCTAATTTCATATAAATTGTGCTAACTAGAGGAACTATTCGTTATAGCATTTTCTTTTCTGAATTTGACTTTTGCAGCGTTAAAAATACGTTAATGAAGATCTCCTTTGTTTCCTATTCTCACAAAGGCACTAACTCACTTCATATCTCTGTATTCCCCTTTTCCCTCTCCAGGTGTTTTCTCACTCTTTGTACACTGTCTTTGCCCACTTTGGTCTCCAGATCCCGTATTCTCCAAACCTGCCATGTTCATTATCCCTATCCAGCTTGAATTCTTCACTTCCAGGCTTCCCATCGCAACATGTACAGCTACTGAAGTGTCTTTAACCTTTCTAAGACATTTCCCTAATGTTTGCAATCTTCTGTGTGTTTCTTCTCTCAGCAAAAGCCAAGTCCAAGTGTGGTGCCACCTTCTTCCCCTGTGCCAGTGGAATTCACTGCATCATTGGCCGCTTCAGGTGCAATGGCTTTGAGGACTGTCCTGATGGCAGCGATGAGGAAAACTGCAGTAAGTACTTGTCTGTTTCCTAGTGATGGCATTTTGTTTTCTTTCAGCTAATCATAGATGGGAAGCACTAGTTAGTCTTTAGTTTAAGTTAGATAACCTAGATGATGTGTGCCTTTTTCTTTTTTTTTAATTTGAGGGAATTTCTCAGTAGCATCAAGTGTTGATAATGTTAATAACAGAAAAACCTGCCACTACAGGAAATGTAAACATTAGTAGCCCTTTCAGAGAAGTCTCTTCAACCTTAGTGTTGTTGGCTGCAGGCACTGCCTCCTACAACTTGTTATAGGGCGTGTTTTCATGATGGTTCAGTAGCTCAGCTGAGAGTTCTGCAAAAGAGCAGTCTCTACAACAAGTGGTTCAAGAGTGGTGATAGAGTGACATCCAACTTCTTTGCAAGCCACTGCATTTCAAAATGTTGGGATGGCCTATCTAAGGCAGGCGAGGTTTTACCTACTTTCATCTCAGTCTTGGTTGTGTCCAGTTTTCACTCACACATACACGAACACTGCATCCTTTTCATTAGCATGTTCTCCATCTTTTCCTCATCACTGCATTTATTTATGTATCACCAAGCTACACAGTTGATTTCTTCAGTGGAGTTCTTCTGATTCTAAGATGTGCCATTTCTGGGCCAGTCATTGCTACCACCTGTTCTGCTGGTTGGTCAGCATTGCTCTTAAAATTTTTCCTCTTACTGCTGTCAGAGAGAATCACGTGTGACATTTACATCACAAAAACTGTCCCTGTTTAGAAAATACAAATATATTTAGCGATTCAGTCAATGACAATGACTTTTTAATAAGGTCCAGCTCAATTTTGTTTTATATATAATGCCTGTGTGTTTTATTAAGACTTGTTTGTAATTTTGAAGTTAGACGAGCTGCATGTTTGCTTTGAACGAGTTCTCTGTATTTCAGTGTAATAAGCATTTGTCAGATATTACAAATGAGACTTAAAATTTATTAATCTGCTTATTTCTGGTCTCTGAAGAAGATTCGTTGCTCGTCAGCACGTTTAGGCTTCTCTGTTTATATGTGTTCTCAAACAACAAAAAAAAAGCCAGGAAAGAGTTATTTAGGTGAAACAGGATCTTTAAAGGAGAAGCAGGTTCTCAAAGTCAGAAGTGCCTGCCAACGTAGGAGTTTGAGCCCCTGAGCTGTTCAGCATTTTGCAGCAAAGGCACAGTGGAGATGTCATTTGAAGTATGACTTGACATGGGCTAAAACCCTGTTGCGTGGCTGCAGAGATCTGTTTGCATCTGTAAGTCTAGGAGGGATTTATCTAGCGGTAAGGAAAGGTTATGTTCGATCCAGCAGCCCTGCTGCTATTATCAGGAGCTGATAAAAGCCCTGATGTTTAGTGGGTCTGTAGGCGGAAGCCTGCAGCAAGTAGTGGCTCCTTCTCTTGTTAGAGCAGGCTGGGCTTTTCCTTTTAATGTCATTTAAAGGTCAGGAGGAGGACAACAGACACCAGTTTTCAAAGATAACAAAAGGGAAGGTCTTTACAGAGATCTATCACTGTCTGCTTCTAGGACAGCTTGCCTTTCTTGTTTGTGTGCCTCCCACACATGTTGAGGTCTCTGTGGCAGCATGAACATCCCTTAAAGGTGCCATCTGTTGTTGGTCGAGAGACTCCTTCTGCTCCTTGGGATAGCTGTGGCAGGGTGATAGCACCTCTGCAGAGGATAAACTTAGTGAAAGAAGATTGAAGGCTAAGAAATAGTTTTATGGTCTTTGAGTTTTGCTTAAACAAATGGACTAGAAAGAGGTTTTAATCAATTTTCTTTGTGTATCGTTGAGGTAGTGGACTGACAAATGGCAAGTTTCACTTAAAACACACCATGTGTGAGATAGTTAACAAATTCCTTAATTTCCCATGCGCTTCTTGTGGCGTGCAATTCCAACAAAGCTTTAGAGTTGATAATAGATTACTGATCTTCCTTTTCCTCTGTGCTATTGAAGTACACACACGATGTTTTCCAGCACATCCAAGTGTCTAGTCACAGCTTTGCTTATGTAGAGAAACACTTCTGTAGGTCCTAAAGTGACCTGCAAAATCGACGTGCTCTGCAAGTATGCAGCAGTTCCAGACCAAAAGAGATTTTATATGTTTTTAATAAGTGTGCTTTCAGGGAACTGAAGGAATAGCCCAGATGTAAGGAGTATTTGTTATGTTTACTGGTATACTGCAGATTCTACTCACAGAAAAGTTTAAAATTCCTTTTTTGTTTTTTGAAAGACTCTTTAAGGGCAGCGCTTACTTTAAAGAATAAAACAATAGGAAGCCAGTTAGTATTTGGGAACTGTAATCCTCTTTGTTATTGTGGCAGAGAATCACTTTGAAGCAGACAAGGCATCTAAACAGCTTTTTAAGATTTTCCATTGGAATGCTGCATTCGGTTTCAGTCACCTCATTACCAAAAATTGGCGGGAGTTCAGAGAAGAGTGACAAAAATTATTAACGGACAGAGAGATTGATTCATGGGAAGATATAAATTACGCATATCTCAGCTAAGGCATGACTGTGTAGGAAGATAAGGCTGTATGTGAAGGGTGCAAACATTGTTCAAGGGGGGGGATTATGTAGTTATGTATGCTGAGGTATAACTACGAGTAGAGGGATGAAATTGGGAATGAGGAAAATAAGATAAATATCAAGGAATTTTCCTTAGCTGTGAGGCACATTGAGTCTGTGATGTAATATCTTAGAAATGGAGAAAACTGTGCTGCTTGAGGCTTTTTAATGAGACTATATGTAGCAGCGAATATGCTGTAAGATGCTAGATTTAGAATGAGTGTGAAGACTGCTCTCCCCAGATGAGTCTGCTTAAATTCTGTTCTGCTTTTGCTGAGTATGCATTCACCTAACTCACAGGGCCTTACTTTGTGGAAGGATTTTCTGGGTGCACTTTAACTGTAAAAATGAATTTCAAGTTCAAACATTGAGAATTTGATAAATGCCAGTGTTTCCAAAGTATCAATTAAAAATGTGTGGGGTTCAGCAAGGTGGAAGAAGCAGAACTGGAGGTAAATAAAACAGGTGTGAGCTTGGATTGTTGGCTTATAAAACTTGAGCTAAACTGACTTTGTCATAATGGGAAGCAGTAGGCAGTGCTACCTTTCATGTGTCTTTGAGGTGGGCAAAAGCTGAGCACCTAGCAGCTACTGTGATGAGAGCTCTCATGAAAGAAAACAGAAAGATTACTACAACTGAGGGTAGACTAAATCTCTGCTAATTCTAGTGAATCTTGCATGATTTAGAAATATAATCTCTCTCTACTTAATGAGGCAAGGTATGTTTGATTGCCAAGTTACTCCCACATATTCAGGGAAGTGACCAGCTGTAGAGTTGTGACCTGTTGATGTTAATTACCTAAAAGCTATTTCACTGCCTGAGTAAGAGAATATTTAATGAAAGATCTCACTTTCTCTTCACAGCAGCCAATCCCTTGCTTTGCTCTACTGCCCGGTTCCACTGTAAAAATGGTCTTTGCATTGATAAAAGCTTTGTGTGCGATAGTCAAAATAACTGCCAAGACAACAGTGATGAAGAAAGCTGTGAAAGTCCTCAAGGTAAGAGTAGTTGGTTTGTTTTTTTTCTGTAAAGCAGCATTATGCCAACTTCAGTTAATGTGTAACAGACATAGACAATATGTTTCTCTTGTCCTGTGTAGACTAGAGCTGTGGTTTCTCAAATCCTGCAGTTAATGAGTGTGAAACATGTTGTGTGTGTGTGCATTTCAGTATCAGTGCTCAGAAGATTGGTATTGCCTTTAAATTAATAAATTCACTTTTGCTTGTGGTCTGTGGTCCAGTGCTAGCTGAAGTTGCTGGGAATCTGTTTAGCGACTTCCAAGAGATATGATGTGAACCCAGAGAGATCAGTAATTAAGTTTCAATTTGAGGAAGTTTGGTGTTCTGTCCATTTGCCAGGTGACTTAAGTCTGGGCAGGCTTAAAGCTTTAGGTCCTCTTTGCACTATTACTTTCTGCAGGGTGTGCTTCATTGTGTGACAAGTTTACAGTGAAAGAATATATTCTGAGCCTTCCCTGTGTCAGTATTAAGAGAACAATGTGAAGTCGGGGAAGGAATTTTATTATTGTTTGAAAACTGTGTATGAGCCTTATAAGACTTCTAAAACACCAACTCTGTCATATTTTTTTTTATTTCAACTTCTTTTTAACTACGTGCAGCATTTCTCACGTGCTTTTTGTAACTTAATGCCATGGTATTTTATAAAATGAATGACTTGAGGTTGACAGGTGATGTGTGTCAGGCATCAGCTGCTAAACCTTTTCATGTCCAAGTTGCTACTGAGACACCAGAGAAGGAAAAAAATGGAAGTCTGGTTGGATGTTTGCTGGGAAATTGCAGTGTGCTTGTGCCTGTAGAGAACAGGGCACATGAAGAGGGAGAGATAAAGGATGGTGTGAAAGAAGATGAAATCTGAGAAATTGAAGAAGAATGACTTCAATATTTAGCTGTACTGATGATTTAGCCCTTCATGAATTAGAAAGTAATTCTGAGCTCAACATGTCGATAAGTATTCTGGACAACTCACAAGGGAAGAGGGAAAACAAGCATCAGCAATGTCAACAAAAAAGAGTTTACAGCAATGGTATGTGATGATGTGTTCTGTGTGGTTTCTCTGCTTAACCTATGAGCTCTATCCTTTGGCTCAAGATGTAAAAGCTGAACGGGTCATCCTCTTACTTGCCAGGGCTATGTCACGTCGTGGGAGCATAAATCTGCCTGGATGGAGCCCCAGAGAGGGAGCTGGCCTGTTCTGGTGTTGTGGTTGTCTTGGGGAAGGAGAGGAAAAGGGACCTTTTGAGGGTCTAGTGCTCTGTACTGCTGCTGCAGTAGTGCTGCTGTGTTGAGGGGTGAATTGTTTTTCACTACAGGCCTAAGGCAGCTTAGTAAGATTAATGCATGTGGTAAGGTTTTTTGTTGGGTTTTTCTTTTTTTGGCATCTGAAGTTTAAAGCAGCAGTGTTCTTTTCCAAGGTTGGTATGGCTGCTTCCTCTGCAGATTAATTGGCTGGATTGCCTCCAGGTTGTTTGTTGTCATGACAATCTGCTTTTGGAAGTGACTGTCAGGCTCCGGAGAAGAAAAGAGCTGTATTTCATGAAGCTGTTACTTTGTCTTTATCTTTGCTCCTTCTGGAAAAGTCAGATTAGTACCGGGAGTTAAGCAGAGTAATTCTACCACTTTCTATGCATGAAAGAGCCCCAGACATGGAGAAAGGAACTCTCTTTTATTAGATTAGAGCAGCAAGGATTGTTTTTATTAATATATAAATGTATGTATGCACTTAAAAAAAAAAAAAAAAGTCGAAGTACAAGATTAGGAATAAGGAGTGAAATTCTTGTGGTGTATGAGTGTGGTTGTCCTGTAGCAGTTCAAGAGCTTCCCTGAATTGCCATTTCCCTGTCTGTCAATGTGTGATGCTTGTATACCTGTCTTTCAAAGTGAGGATTAAACAGCGTAATGTGCTCAGCTCCCCATCAGAATGTAAATGAAGATTCCCTCTGGAGTTTGCAGCTATGGGTATGTCAGTCTTGGCTCCCAAACACAGCAAATACTTTGTGTTAATTGAGATTTAGAGGCTAAAGTGGACAGAGTCTTTCATTTCTCACAATTCTTTCTATGGCAGATCTAATTAGTGTAATTAAGATGAGTTTTATGTTAATACAGCACCCAGCAATCCTGATCATTAACTAGAACTCGAGTGTTCTGGGTACTTAGGGACAGAGCAAAGCACGTCTGTAGGGCATTATAAAATCAAGATAGAGGATTTTCTTTCCACTAGCCATGTTATCATGTCAAACATAGTAGTTTTAATTCAGTGTAACTGAGTTCAGTCTGACACAGGAGATTGCCCTTGTGTGCTATTTCCCCATCTAAAAAACTGTTGATTTAGCAATCACTAAGCTTCTGAGCCTCTCCCTGTAGTATGATATTGTCATTATCACCGTTTAACAGATGGGGAAGAAAAGGCATAGATCAGCTAAACAAAATGATCCCAGAGTAACATCCTGGCTGGTAGGAGTAGAGCTTCATCTATGCTTGTCTGCTTCAGGGGAATGTTGTGAGACTTAATCAATGTTTGCAAACTGTTTTGAGATACTAAGATAACATGTGGAATAGAAGTGTGAATTATTAATTGGTACTTTGCTCTCCTTCTGCTCTTGGGTATACTGACAAGCTTTTTAAATTAACACCTCTTCCTACTCCTCCATGAACTTCAAAGGCCTCCTTTATCCTGCTGTCATTACTGGAGAGCTGTGGTAGCAAATCTGTTCAGTTTGTGTCAGAAACTCCTTCATACATAAAGATCCTTTCGATTAAGAATGGTCACTCTGCAGATTAGGAAAAGAGAATGTCACCCCCTCCTGCTACACGTGTTGACCTGGCTTTGACATGAGGTGCATCCTTGACAAGTAGTAGTTTTGCTAGAGCACTGCATTTTGCAATGAGCTTGAAGTCATGAGTTTATAAAGATTCACTTTAGTCATAAATAGGAGTAGGTTCGTTTGGGGATGAGTGCCACAAGATTTAGGTACAAAAATGGGAGGAAGGTCAGGAAGGTCCTATTTTTCTGAAGGCAAGTTCCTGTTCTTCTTTCCCATACCACCTGTAACCCAGTGTTGAATATCTTACAAAGTTTTGTATGTCATGAGGAAAGGGACAGTGTAAAAGCTTAGATTGTCAAGGTCTAGAAGCTAGTTAAATAATTCTACTCTTGTTCCCAGTAGTAGTTACTTGTAGACCTTATAGCTGCTGTGATAATCCTCTAAGCTGTTCCTTTATTCTGTCCCCAACTACACTCTGGTCATCTTTGGTTTTCAGCACTGAAATGGAATGGCCAATTTTCCCATAGTCTACTCTGTGTTGTGTTTATCCAGGTAACCACCTGGGATTAGGACTGGATGGAGTATATAACTGCTTGCATTATTTGCACAGTCACGTATATGTAACTCATCAGAATTGCTCTTTCTAGGGCTTTGTTCTAATATTATTCAGTGGATCTTAATCCAGGAAAGTTCCTCCACCCATCTTTTTTTTTCCTGTGACTGCCTGAGGTCTCTCCCATGTGTTAACTGATGCTGGTAACCTTTCCAAGCAGTAACATTGGCCTGCCAGTCATGGGGAGATTTCCTGCTCTGACAGCAGTCCACTGAACTGCAAGGGAATTCCTTATTCTTAGTATTTTTCAACAGCTGTGTAATTTTGTTTTTCAGCTCTAGCACCGTACTTAATTTATTCCCTTATTTATTCCCTTTTCCATTTTGGTGCTTTTTAGTTTAGCTATACCACCGACAAAAGCATACTGTCTGTTTGAATTCAAAATCTTCTTGGCCCTTCTTTTCTTTCCCACTAAGGTTGCTAAAATCCTTTATTAGCTTTAACCCCGTTGCCTAGGAAAAGAAAGTTTTATTGCTGCAAGTCTGTGTTCACTCTGGCCGAGCTGGCTTCAGTAATGTTGCTCTGTTTGTCACTCTGCAGTTGTTAGTAAACAGTACCACTGTGGTCAAGTTATACATTACAGGTTTTTCAAGAGTCCCAAAGCTGATTCCTGTTCTACATTTCTACAGTGTTATTTGGTAGTGGCCACAGTTGCACATATGGATACTTCCTTCTTCATGTTTGCATAGTTTTTGTTTAATTGTTAGGATTTTAATATCCTGCATTGTTCCAAAATGAATTTAGAAGCATATATAGTTGTTAGCTGATCTTTTTTTCTGTGGCATATTTAAATTGCTTGTGTAAAAACAGGCAGCATGTTGAACCATTGAAGAATCTGACCCTGAGTCAAACAAACTGACAGCCAAGTGGTACAGACATACTCTAAATTTTAGTGAAATACTGCAGTACTTGATGGATAAAGCACAAATAGCTCCTAGAACATCCCACTCCACATGGAGCTTATTGTCAGCCCTTTGCATGTGGCAGACTGAAATTCTGAAATTCCCAGGTGCTCTGATATCACTTATACTTCCCAAAGCCTTATAGTGTGAGCCTGGCTGTGCACGTTTCCTTATATCAAGTCTCTCTTTGACTCATTATTGACTCAGTCTGTAAGCTGAAGCTCCACTGGCAATTATTGTGCATCAGCTTAGTACCATCCAGCCTACAGCTGGAACTTAATACTCAGAGGCAGACTAAACAGAAGCAGGAACTTAAGAAAGGATACAAATAAAATGTCATGGAATGTTTTATTAAAAAGAGGCTATGCCTGGGCAAATTTAGCTCTCTAATAACTTAACACTTGCTAGATGAGGGCGTTTCTGTTGGCTGTGTATTGCTTCTTTCCTCCCTTCCTCTCTTCCCTGGTCAAGCTCAGGATTCTTTCCCTTTTTTGACTTCATAAGATTGTGTTTGACAGGGCTTTTTTCAAGAGACAAGGTACTACATCACCCAGGGCTCACCATGTTTAAGACAGTAATGATGGGCACCTGGTCCTGGGTCTGCAGCTCATATGATACCTGTTCTGTAATCAGAGATTACTTGAGGATGCTGTGTAAGCCCTCCCTAAAGGCACAGTTTCATCTAATGACAGAAGTGCCATTTTTACAGTAGTGCGTTATTGAATTCCTGCTGTGACCTGGTGGTTGTTTTCTTGTTTGTTTGGTTTCCATTTATTTCATTTATTTATTTATTTATTATTTTATTTTATTCTATTTATTATTATTATTGTTATTATTATTATTATTTTCTTTTATAGCTGGGTCTGCAGTTGGGGTTCCCAAACTAGTTATGAAGAAAGTTAGAAGCAGGCCATGGATCAGCTGTTGTGCTTTCAGTCAGGGGAGCTGGAAATTGATACTGTAAATGGCATGTTTTTTGTTACCTGTGAAGAAATGAAATAAGAATTCTTAATAGTTGTCTAGATATTTTTTACCTTCACTTTGACACATGCCTAATTAACTGTTCCAGAAAAAGGTGATATGAGTATCCAGTTTCTTTGCCCCTGCTTCAAAATTTCAAGAATAGGTGATAAAAAGTCATGCTAGAGGAAGAGAAGTTTAAAATAAAAGGATTTCTTTTTCCCCATTGTTCTTTAGGTTGATTAAATACCTCTTGAGCTCGCATTTGTAAAAATCGATTTCTTCCAAATACTTTTTCCACAGGGTTTTAACAGTATGTAGGTGGCTGAAGTATACCATGTATTTTGGCAGTGTCATGTAGTGTCCATCCTGGATGCTGAGTTGCATTAATTTTTCAAAATTGTCAGTGTCATTTAACCATGTAGTAGGCTCCTGTTGCAGAACAGTAGCCTCCCTCTTTTTTTCTGGCAGTGGAAGGAATTAAAATGAAATGCACAGATGTCGATTTCTGACTTTCTGTAGAAAGGAATCGATTCCAGGTGGTGAAGTGCTTTTTCTGCAGTTACTGTGGAAAATAATTATAACATTTGTATTTAAAATGAAACTTTAATACCTATTTCAGAACTGCAGAAAACAGTTTTGGTGAAATATTCTTTATTTTTGGTTGGGAAAGAGTCATTGTTATGACAAATGTAGGGAGAAGAGAGCCAAAGCAGAGGTTACCTGGTTTAAATGTTGAAGAGGAGCTCTCAGTAGCAGAGTGACATCTGTCTTGGCCTTCTCTTCTATTTCTCGTCCTAACCCTCACTCATCAGACCCAACCACACCAATCTTTAACTCTATTTCCATGCCTGACCAAGAGCTTGTTGGCATGACTCTCCCACTGGGGCTGCCCTTCAGCACCACGTATTCAGTCAAAGGGCAGAGCTTGTGTTGTAGCCTTCTAGCATTAATCATTGCTGAGGCATAATGCTTCAATCTAAATCTAGCTTGAAAAGTACCTGTGTTAGTGATGGTGGCAGAAGGTCTTATGTTGATTTAACCTCCTCTGCCTTCACAAATCTTAGTCTATCATTCTGATGTCTAGCTGTCTGCTAGTTAGAAATGATTTTCTAACAGGAGTGATTTGGGCAGCTTGCTTCTTGCACAAGTTTGTGTGGAAAATGGAGAGGAAAGTACTCTCCAGGAGTTGGGTTGTTGTTTTTATCAGCAGTAGGATTAGACGAGTTTTGTTGCTCACAGCTTCGTAAATGGAAGAGAAACATCCCAGAATCCTCCGTGTGAAGTTTAGTTTTTTATTTGTTTGTTTGTAAAAATACATAGCTGCTGCTATCAGATTGGTGGATGTGGCTCCTGAAACGTCGGGAAACCAGTTTTGCGTGTGGTTAAAATCTGTAACTTTTCATACCTTCACTTGTGTCTGGGAATAATTTGTGACGCGAGCTCCATCAAAGCTCATGTGTGTGTTCTAACTCAAAGCCACGGGCAAGGCTGTATGACCAGGTGTAAAAGTTAGTGTCTGTATTCAGATGTTGTAGCAGTTTAATACCCAATCAGTTATGTAGTTGACCTAAATCAGTATAATTTCTTGTAGACAGTCCCTGAGAGCAGGGTTACCAAGGTCTGTTGAAAAGTTTTACTGACATCTGCTCAGCAAGAATACATGCTCCAGGTCAGCCAGATGTCACTGCAGCTAGAATCTGTGCTGCACTTGCTGCCTAGGAGCGCAATGGGAAATGCAGAATTGCTCTTAAATATAGAAGATCCCATCTGGTAGGGACTTGGTTACTCCTAGACCTCTCTGTCTTCGTGCCCACTCCTAAATGTTGGTCCTGGCCTGGTCAGTAGGAGTGTTATCTCCCTGCAGCTGAAGGAACTGGCTTTTGTGCATTTTGCGGGTCACACTTGGACTGTTATACCAGTCTGCTATATTCACAATGGAACAAAATAGTCCAGGGTGATGTTTAAAACCTGAGGAACTTGCCAGCCAGGGTTCCAAAGAAAGGTATTTAATGCTGCCTGATCTGAAACCAGCAAATGAAACTTGATAAGCAAATGGATTACCACCAAAAAAAAAAAAAAAAGTTTGTTGCCAGACTTTAGATTAAACCAAGATTGATTCTCAGCCAAGCATTTCAGTACCTGTAAATCTGTGAAGGATGAGGCTGTTGAATTCTTAGCTTCCCTTCTTTGCTGCTCTTGCATTAAAACTTGTGTCACAGAGCCTGATCAACATTCTTTGGAAAGTTGGGCACCGCAGCACAATTTCTTCTGCTTACTGGAAGTTGTGAAGTGGTGAGAGACATCTAGTCAGTCTTCAGTCTGTGTGCCGTTCCCCAAGGTTGCCAAATTTACGCTCGTTCCCATCTCACATTACCAGATATTCTGTGCTAATTTGCTGTAAAAGATTACGTTAAAAATCCATATTTATGAGGGATGTTAAAAACATAAAGCAATTACATGGTTTTCAATTACATAAACATCAACATGCAATGGGAATTAGAAACTGAATAATTAATTTTCTGTTTATTTGTAATATAGAGTTTATGCAAACAGTAAAACCTGAAGAACTATGCGGGGGGAGCATGGAGGATACAGTGAGGTAGCGCCATAAAGTTTGGTCTCCAAACTAGCTTCTAGTATCTCTGTTCCAACCCAGTTCAGATGTCTATGTAGACATTGGCTGCTAGGGACAGTGGCAATGTGCTGGTGGAAAGCACTGGGTCCCGAAGTCCTGTTTGTACCTGCAGTTAGGTGGTATTTCCACCAACCTGGCTAAAGGTTGGGAAAATGGGATGCATGTTCTCATGTCCTGAATGCAGAGGCAGAAGCAATGATAGCTGCCTGGATTATTCCTCCTGTTGACCTGGTAAATGACCTTGGTTTTTTTGAGCTAACTTCTATTGGACGCCATATCTCTGTTTTACAGATGAGGAATACCAAACTTCTTGTTTTTGAATGCTTTATGAAAGGCTTATGAAGTAATGTGAGGAAAATAAATATCATGAATCATTTCTGAATATTATCTATCAGCTGCAGGGCACCTGCCCATCACTGTGGGGCCTGAATGTTGGTGCAAAATTATATCCTCCCAGGCTTCAAAGCAGAAGCTTCAAGGCTTGCTCTCTACCTTTATTTTAGTAACATTACTGCACCACACTAAGTACAGCTATTACCAAGTAGTTCTTAAGTGGAAATAATTTGGGGAATCCAGTGTTTTTAAGAGTTAGGTAATGCATCACCCTGTACTAAAATCTCAGGGATTTAAATGAACATGTTCCATTTGTTCAGATACTTATTCTTAGGTCCTTGTTTCTCTTACTCCTCCTTGCTGGGAAGCACCAACCTCGTTTTAGTGATGCCTTTCTAGGAAAACGCTTCTAGGCTTCCTGAGACAGATTTTCCATGGCAGATGGTGCTCATGATTTACCCTCCACAAGAGAAGACTTAAGATTTGCTTTCAGAGAACAAGTTTTTGAGCTGAGAGTTTTCTTCAGGAAGGCTTTTCTTAGCTAAGATTTGAACTGTACTATCAGTTGATTTTGAAGACCCTAGCGGCTGAAACTTTGCCAACTGGTGGACTCGTGACTTGGCTTGAGGGAAGGGGGTCATTGTGTACAATTAAATGGGAAGCTTTGCAAGGCATTTGGCACTTGTGCTTGTAAGAACTTGTAGCTATAGGAATATTGTATGGGAAAGAGTGCCCTTGTAGTGACTAAATTTAATTTGCTGTCAAATTTAATTTTTTTATTTCACACTCTAGAAGCAGAAAACAAGAAATGTATTTATGACTTTAAGAAAGCAATGCTGTAGGAGAGGTTATTTCCTTGTTGAATAACTGGACGAATGTGATCAACCAGAAAGAAGCAGGAGGGCAAGAAGACTTTTTCAGTTCAAAAGCTAGCAAATTCCAAGCTGAAATTTTTCTGTTGTTGTTTTTGCTTGTACTTAAAGCCAGTCTGGCTGACCAGATTGGACTGGGTGTGTTGTAGATCAGCTGCAATGAGAGGATCTTAAGATTTGGGCTCAGACTGCAAGGAGGCTGCAGCAGGTGTGAGGGTGGGGCTGAAGCAGCTATTGGGATAAAGATGAGACGTGGCAGCAGTGAGCCTGTCTGTCAGACAAGTAGGCATGATATAAAGGGGCTTAAATCATGTTCCTAGTTTGTTGTTTTGTTGGGATTGGTTTTTTTGCTTTGTTTTGCAAAAGGATTGGTTGTCTATAGTCCTGCCTTTTGCTCTTGTGGGGTAGCCAGCTGATACAGGTATGAAGAAGATGGGAATGGTGGTAACACTCAGCTCTTGAAGTCATACCGTTGTTTTTGTGATGTATCGGCTGCCAAAGTTTGAGTTCCAGAGTCCAACATCTTGTTCCTTTGTTGAGCTTGCAAACACCAGTGTGGTTGAATCACTGAATGTTTGCACAAGCCACTGCTGGGCTCTCTCTTGCCTTCCAGCATGCCTTTTTTCCCACCTTTTGAAATACAAATCCCAATGTGCTGATGATTAGTTGGTGACAGTGTGAAATCAGATTCTAGTTATGACTGATAATTGCAATAAAATATTCAGGGAGATCTCCCTGGCCAAGCTGGCTGTAATTCAAGACTTTGAATGTGAAGAAGTGCTGTCTGGAGGTGCCTAGGGAAATGCACTGAGGTGCTTCCACAACTTCCATACTGGAGTAGGAATACAGCATGAGGCCTCTGTGCGCTGTATGGACTGCTAGAGGTGGGGACCAAGCAACACAGAAAAGCACTAAGAAAGGAGTTAACCTGAATCTTCCAGGAAGTTAATGGTCAGTACCTTTCTTACTAAGCACTGAACTAAGTCAGTTCAATCTTTCCAGAAAGCCCAGTGTAGTTCCATTTGGATGGAGAATGCTTTTGTGCTTTTTCATCTATCATTTGAGACAGCTCATTTGCACCTCCCTCTGGTAAACTATTGTGGTCTTTTCCTCAGTTGTTGTTAGCTCACTTTCTTGTTTCTGTCTTCGGTTCTGTGTCATGCATTCCTCATGTGCTTAGTTTTGGCTTTTGCAGAGGTGTTGAACAAGAGGAACTCTGAGCTAATTTGAGACTTCAGTCATATACACACAATTAAAATGGTACAAGATGTTGCCCTTTTCAGGTAAACCTTTCCTTCTCCGTTCTTTGTGTGTTTTAGTGCTGCCTTGGAGGGATGGGCTGGCTTCAAGTACAATCAAATCTGGCTTCAAGTACACAAACATATAAAAACCAAATAAATGAAAAAACACCACCACAAAAAAACAAAACCCAAAAACACACAAACATGAGTTAAATCATTCTCTATGAGAGTACTGGATGAAGATTCCTTTATTCCATGCTGCTCTCTGATATGGGCATTCATTGCAAAGAAGTGTGCAACTTGTTTACAACTTCAGGAGGTTTAATGCTAAACATTTAATGGTGTCTGGAAGTCACAGTCAGGTGAGAGTGGGAGTCGATTTCTGCTCCAGTTGTGCTAAAGCTGTTAGAGCAGGAATTTTCTTCCCACCTATTTTACCGCATGATTTGTACTGCGTCTGTTTTATTGCCTTGATTTATAGCATACATCCTGAGTTTCTCTGACACAGGTAGCAATTCCATGCATGTGGTTTGCTAGGTGGGAGCAGCCTCCTGATGCTTTTGCCATTAGGTTTGTGTTTTGGCAGCAGTGTTTTCCTGTCAGACACCAGAACGGAGCTCGTGCAATGGAAGGGGGAGTTGTGGAAGAAGTTGCTGCATTAAACATCTGTTCGAGGGGGAAGTTTCCACAGGAACTGGGTTAATAATCCTCTTCTTGGGTGTAAGCTGTGGATGACAGGTTGGTTATCCCCCACCTCGCACAAAGCATGTAGCAGCAGTGTGTCATGGCAGCTGATGTACAAAGCAGGAGCTGTGCTACCTCAAGTTGCCCTCTCCTATATAAAGGGAGAAGGGCAAGGAGAGCTGGTGGTGTGGTGGAAGGCTGCTTCTGCTGCAGTAACTCTGCATCCTTCATCACTGCTACCCATTCACAATCACTGTGTTGGAGGAAAATCTATCCTGGCTTTGTTGTTTGGAACAGGGTGGAGTTCTCTGCATCATTTGTTGCTAAGCTTTTCCATCTCCGGAGTTGATTACATGTGTGAGGAACAGCAACAAAGAAAGTCAGCCTTTTTCACCTCCTTGCTCATCCAGGGGCTTTAGTACTGCCTCTCTGAAGTAGTTATGTTAATCAGTTGGCAGCTACCTCTGGAATTGCAATCCCAACATGCTTTATTCTTCTCTTGGCTGTTTGAAAGGATTGCTTATCTTTTCGCTCTTCCTCGTTTTACTTTTCATACCCTTGCCCATTCTACTTGCATACGGTGAGAGAATCAGAATGATGAGTTGCTGAGCACCTCTACCCTTTCCATAAAATCATATTATGGGATCATGAAATGGCTTAGTTTGGAAGGGGCCTTAGAGCTCATCCATTTCCAACCCCCTGCCATGGGCAGGACTGCCATCACTAGATGAAGCTGCCCAAAGCCCTGTCCAGCCTGGCTTGACTGCCTCCAGAGATTGGCATAAAGAGAAGGGAACATCTCTCTCCTATGTGCTATGGCTGTTTCTCAATGAGAGAGCCAAAAACTAGTGGATTTTTTCCAAAGTGCCTGCTTAGATGCACAAAGTAACATCAGTTTTAGTAGATTCTGTGCTCCAAGGCATATTTGAAAGCATTGTTGTTTTATGTGAAAACAATTTTTTAAAAAAGGAGATGAGTTTTCTACATGTTTTTTTATTTAATGCAGGTAAAACTCTTCCCTGCTTGCGAGAACACTGATTTGAGCAGATCCCACACAGATTTTTGTTTTGCTTCCCACCTTGTTAGAGACTTCAAAGATGTTCTCCAATGCCTGCCAATATGGTTTGCCCTGTGAAGCATCACTCTGCCAGGCTTTGTGCAGCGTGAGCTCAGGGCCTCAGGGTAGTGAGGATTTCACTGTTCCTGGATGATTATTTTATCTGCAGTTCTCACAATAAGTTTTCCTGTTCTGACTTCACCTCTGCTCTAAAGCTAAGTCAAACTCTTCTAGTATTGCATTTGCTACCTGGTTTCTGGGCTTCTACTAGCCTATAGTGCTGGTCACTTATTGCAGATGTGGAATGACTTTACCCTTTGTTTCTGTTTTGTGTGCAGAACAGACTCTGGTTCTTAGGTTTCCTTGGAACCCAAAACAGGGAGTGGATTTATCTTAGCTCATGTGGATGAAGACTGATGAGATTTAAGAGAGCTCTGCACTACGCTGATTTGCATCTGTTCTTTCTATAAACTGTACCATGAATGTGCAACTCGTGTTAACACCTATTCTGTAGGCAGTGTTTATGACAGCCTTGTAGAATAATTGTTGCTGAGGCTTGCTAAATAACTCTTGCAAGAAGATTCTGCTTGTCCTGAGATAGGATCAGGTAGTGCTGATAATTTTTAACTGGTGAGATCAAGCTGAATTCAGGCCCATTTTGTCATTAGGGAGCCATTAAGCTCTTGCTATATGCCTTCATCTTTAAACATGGACCTTACCATTAATGTTTTTCATATCGTTCATGCTATCCCAATCTCCTTCTGCACCCTGCTTTTAGTTTTTTTATTTTTTTTTCCCATGTCTTGTGTTTTTGCTTAGGTGCATCATTTCAGAGGAATACAGGAGGGATGCAGATGTTATGACTTCATTTACTTATTACATAGTTTGGGCTTTTTTTTTTATCTCAAAACAACATTCAAATAAGGTTTCACTTTCTTTTTTTTTTTTTTTTTTTTTGGCAGTGATTCTCTATTCCCATGGATGGAACTGATTTAGGTCGGTCCTTACAGGGTCGGTGACTGATAAATCATTTGAATCCACCCTCAGTCCAAACAAATTTACTTTCTTCTGTTTTTACTAGATCTAATTCTGAGGCCTTCTTCTTCCCAGTGTCATTTACATTTGGTATTTCAGGCTGAAGGAGTACCCTGTGGGCCTGGGGAAGGGAAAGTTTTGTCTATCCCTTAGCTGGAGCCCTCTTCAGCAACCTGGTTGCTGAGATGCTGAGGGGAGGAGGACCCAGGCCCTTGTCATCCAGCAGTGGTGGGTGCTCCAGTGCTGTGAGCGAGGGACACTGGCTCTGCAGCAAACCCAGCAAGTGCTTGCCGATATCTGTTTTCTTGGGTGCTTTCAGGCTGTATGAATGTGGAACGTGTTTTACTTGCCTAGTATTGCGTTGAAGGGTCCAGAAAGCAGATCTGACTAGGAGGACACCTTCGTTTGGAGGCAGGAGAAGAGGAGGATGATATTTGCGTGGGGGATTTTTTTCTTTCATTTATTTATTTATTTATTTATTTTACTGCTTTGAAACTGTGCTTATCACAGCTTATAAAACACTTAGATCTGCCTGCCTACTGACTTGTCTGTTTCCATTTCAAACCTGGATAATATAATTGACGTAATTTTATAAATACCTTAAAAAAACATTGAAAAAGTGTAATACAACTTGAGGGACCTTGTTCTTCAGAGCGTTCTATATATCGCTTTCTCTGTCAGTTCCTTTTGCAGAACAGTTTATTTGCAGCTTCAAAGTATTTATACTGCTTAAGAACAGTGTTAAGTATCTTAATTAGCTTGGGAAATGTTCTGGGCTTTTTTGTTCTTTAATATATTTTAAAGATACTTTCCTTGGTGAGACTTCAAAGTGCCACTCATGCAATTCCTTTGATTGTGCAAGTGAGCTGTCAC
Source organism: Cyrtonyx montezumae (assembly GCF_038088225.1). Lineage (NCBI taxonomy): Eukaryota > Metazoa > Chordata > Aves > Galliformes > Odontophoridae > Cyrtonyx > Cyrtonyx montezumae. Next base: position 39,301,989 of record NW_027071826.1, on the reverse strand, counting down.
ATTCTCCAGAAGCTACCTGCTGGCATTTGTTTTGCTTTCAGGCCATCTCATCAGATCCCATTTTTGCAGATAGGCCTACAAGCTACATTTGGAAGTGTCAAGAAGAGTTGGTGCCACATTGCCAAGCCCCTTAGAGCAAGAAGGGAGAAAGCTGATGGGGGACGCTGGCTGCTTTACCAGGGCACAGCATGTTAATGGGCTGTGTGCATCCCCTCTGTACAATGCCCAAAGAAAAAAGGGCACCTGCCCAATGCCTGGTGGGGGCACAGCAACACAGACCTGTCCCTGCAACCCAGAGCTGTGCCTATCCCTGCAGCTCTTGGTGCTGTGTTTCATTGTTTCATCTCCGTGCAGCTGGTGAGCTGCTGATGGATTTTAACAAATGTGTATTTACTGGAAGTATATACTGGAAAGTTAAGCATAAGCTTCTAAAGCTGTGGGTTTGTGGCATGAGAAGTGATCGGAGTGAGTTCGGCCGGATAGGTAGAGAGCGCTCTTTGGTCAAATACTGAATTCCCTGAAAGTCTCTACCCTGTTTCTTCCCCACCTGAGCATCTCTTACAACTTCCTGTTGTTGCTGCTTATTAAAAAGGTATTTCTTCCTTTAATTATTCATCCTTGAGGTCATACGCACATTCAGCAGTGGTGGCACCGGTAGTCTCTCGTGATTTTTGGAGAGAAACCTTTCATCTGCCCTTGAGTAGTGCCTCCAAGTGCAGGCAGTTGTTCGATAGCTTTCCTTCATTTGCTGTATCAACGGGGCTCCAGTGAAATGAGGGAATACACTAGCTACGGAAGAGAGGTTAGTCCCTATTACAGTCAAGATGAAGCCTTGATCATTGCAGCACCTTCTAGTGTGATGGTGAGGTTGTGTTCCCATAAAAGTAGGCATGTAACTTGGTGAATTCCTATTTGTACTCGTCATGATTTGCAGTAGTGTTTTTTTCCCTTCCCTTTCTTCCTCTCCTTCACACTGTCACACACACCTCAGAAGACTCCTTTGCCCTAGTCGTATGTTTGACTCACAAGACCCAGTGAGCTAATAGCCTGAGAGTAAATTACTGTGCCAACCGCATTCACAAATATCGTGAACAACTCCTTCAAAGCAGCGTTTGTTTATTTGAGGCACAGGTTTCAAAACACTATAGCAGCTTCAATAATTAGCTTGGCTAAAGCAATGAAGTTCTGCGGATACATTCTGTTTTTCACAGCCCTCATTTTTTTCCTTTCCAGAAAATGGACAAGAAGCCCGTATTAAAAAGCGATTAAATCAGTAACCCAAGCAAGACGTAGAAAATTCAAAATTTAATGCTAATGCAGATTTTTTTCATTTTGCAGATGATTGTTGCCCACTCACAGATGCACAAGTATGCACATCATTAGCACTGACAAAGAGCTGACAGTTAACTTCAGAATTCTTCGTTTCCAGGAGTTTATCTCACAATCTCATAATGTAAAAGCATTATTATTATTTTTTTAAAACTTGTGAAGTTGCCACGGGAATGAGTGTCTGTCTAAAGCACTGCATGGGATGCATCGTGCAGAAGCTAGGCAGAACTACCTGTTCTGTTGAAAGAGAGTCATGTTGCTTTGATTTATAATTAATCTTTAAGACTCCAAGGCATTTTGACAGTACAAAACCAACAAATCTGACTGTCTGACAGCGGTGTTTGCCAGATGAGGCAGTGTCCCACATTGCATTGTATGCACAGCACTGTATGCATTGTCCTGAGACTTGGTGGATTGCTGCCTTAATTGCTAGCTTTCCAGAAGAAAAGGCACATGTTGTGTGAAGCTGTGCTTCTGGAGAAGATGCACGGAGAGGAATTTGCTTCCCAAGACCTTTCTGCTCTTACAGGTTTAAGGAAAAATTGTAAAACTGCAGTACCTCCGTGCCCAGAGCTCTCCTGGCTTACAGGGTATTACCACTTCAGGTAGGTGCCCTACAAAAAAAAAAAAGAAGAGGGGGCTTCGTTCAAGTCTACAGAGTGTATGTTTTTCAACCCTGGCTGCTCCAAAAGTAATGCCTCCTATTTTAGTGTGTTGGACCACAACTTCAGGAGCAGCTGTTGGTGTTATGGCAGTAGAGACTGAACCTTCTGACCACTGTTTCATTATATTTTGTTGCTGTGTGGCAGTTGGCATCAGAGGGGCAGTCTGACAGAATGGTTTCTGACATGAAAGTAAGCATGAAGCAAAGGTTTGACATTGAAAAAATTGCACCCATTGACTTATATCAATGCTTGCTGAACATTTATGGAGACCAAACAGTGGATGTGAGCACAGTGAAGTGGTGGGCAGTGCGTTTCAGCAGTGGCAATGGCAACCTGAAAGACAAGACTTGGGCTCCATGCTTGGGTTTAGCGTGGCTGAGCTGCGATAGGACGGTGCTGCTGGACATTGTGGTCACGGGCAGGAGAGAGCAGCTGGGTTTGTTTGCATCTGGAGAGCAGTGTGATCCTTTGAAGCTGCAGCATGCGTTGTCTGGTGCCAAAATTACCTCTTGTGAATGCTATCAGATGCTTTGGAGATAATGTACGAAGACTTGTACAGGATAGCCTTTTGTGAAAATAAATTCTTCTAGCTTTTCATAGTGGGGGAGGGGATTGAATAGGCAGGTGGTTCAAGATTGTACTTGTTAGTTTAATGTGTCTTTAACCTTTCAAGGTTGTTTATTTAGTGCGTGAGTTCAGAGTTTGTAGTGGACGATGTCCTGCTTTAACAATAACAATCTTGATTGATTTATTTTTTTAAACAAACAAACTCACCACCAGCAAAAATCCAACGCCCTGAAGCGGGATGGTTGCTGTGCATGAGAGCTAAGGCTTTTGTTTGGGAGTTTTGTTTGTCAGTGAAGAGCCTTCTTTCACATCTGTTTTGCCCTGAAGATGCAGAATAGGACTTCTTATCAGTAGTAGACTTACAGTTTGATTACTGTGGAGTTCTTGGTAAGCTACATGTAAGTAGAGTTGACCATCTTTTTTTTTTTAATACAGAAATCCTTTCACTTTCATGTGTGTATGTACCTCTGCAGTGCAAGGAGAAAGGCTTAAAGCTTACAGAATTGTGCAGTATCTTAATGATTACTCAAAATCATCTCTTCAATGTCTTTATGACAGTGTGGTTTGAACACAGCTCTGCTAGTAGCAGTCCTACAGCAGATCACTAAATCATAGAATCATTCAGGTTGGAAAAGGCCTCTAAGGTAATCTTGTCCAACTGTGTCTTACATGTAAAGAAATCTTTCAGTTGTGTTTTGTCTGGGCTTTTCTGGTGTGATGTAGTCACAGTGTGTGTGACTGTATGTGGTGATGTCACATTGTGTGTGACTGTACTGTCAATCTTTAATGTATTTGTCTATGCCAGGGTTATACCATCTGTGCTTACAGTTTCTGATTTGCTACCAATGGTATCACATAAATGGTGAGTTTGGTTTGTGTTTAAAACACTAGAGTAAATGGAAGATTGTTTTTCTGTAGGCCACATGTAGAAAAGTCTGGAATAATGGGGTTGATTTTGTATTGGAATAACTTGCTATCTTCTCTGTCACTCCAGAGGATGTTTTGCCTTCTGTTTCCCATTACTATAATTAGATGCATTCAGGGCAGTCTGTTTCTGTCTATTAATATGTAACCACGTGATTGATTCTTGCATGCCAAGTAGACACTTATTCCAAAGGAAGCACGTATTTTACATGAGTTTTCAGAGCAACTATGTAAAGAGTGCATATGAGAGGCACTCATAATAATAATGTGCAGCTTGAACACTTACAAGTCTTTCAGGCTTCTCTCTGTGCTCTGCCTCTTCATACACCTCCCTAGCATTGTGACACCAAATCAATCCCCTACTACAATGCTTGTTCAAAAGTTCAAAGCACTGGCTGTTTAACTTGCCAAGAGAAGATGTTTCTGTAGCATGTGGATTTTCTATTGATTAGGATTTAGTGGGAGGCTGACTTGCCCTTCTAAATGGAAAGCTGCTGAGTAAGGATATTTTTAGACAGAGCAATGATCCAGAGAATATTTTCAGGGTATTTTTTTTTTATTATTATTTTTTGAAGGTTGTGGGGTAGGTGGGATTGAGGGTGGTATTACATCAGGTTAACATTCAGCTTGTTGTGTCTGCACCCTTTGCCACTATTAGTTCCTTGCATATGTTGGGATAGCTGCAAACAAATTTTGTAGCTCTTATTATTTGCATACCATTTCTTTCTTTCCTTTCCTGATGGAAAGGGATAACATTGTCTCTGAACTACAGTAGAATTGCTGAAAGTAATCAGTGGTTGTTTAAAAAAACAAACACACAAAAAAACACTGACAAAAAAAGCCCTCAGGGCACCAAAAGCTCCCGTTTTTCAGTCCAGAAAATTAATATATATACCCCTGGATAAGGTGGATGTTAAAGACTGTCCTCCTTCAAACCTTCCTTTCCCAGTCTGGTCTGAGACTATGACTCCAGAATCACTGGTTCTGTGTCTGTGTGCTGTTTAGGCAGCCAGCAGCACCCATGCATCCAGAAGCTTTGTTGCTGGCTGTAACACTGCATTTAGTCAACTGAAGGAAGCCAGGTGATACTTCTCTGGCTCTGTGGTGTCTTCAGATACTCATTCGCTTGTTTTCAATGAATTTCCTTGCTACAGTGAGTTTTATTCCGAACTAGCACTTTGTGTAATATGGCAATGATGGTTTTGTTTTCATATTACCGCCTGCATTCCCAGGAGCTGCACTGGAGATGTAGATGCTCTGCCAAATCTCTCTAGTCTGGGAAGGGTATTGAAGCCATGTAGGTGAGCAGATACTCCCTGCATATTTCATTTACTGCTATTCTGATACCAAGTGGTCTTTCTTTCTTAAAAACAGGAACCTTCCTAATCCTCAGAGATGTAAAGAACAATGATGTAATGCCATTTCTTTGTCCCTAATTCTCCCGTCCATTACAGTTTCCACATTTGTTGTGGTTTGTGGTTTACACCAGTGACAAAGTAGATGAGAACATCCCCGCTTCTTCTGTCAGCACAGCCATTTTGTCTGGTGATGGACAGAACAGAGTGTTAATGATGTGTTTTCTCCTTCTCGACTGCTGCTGTACTGATATTGTAATGATCCTTCATAATAGAGCAGGCTCTTTGTGTACTCCTAAGGAACAACTACAGCTTAGCCCAATGAAGGCTTCTTCCAGAGGAGGCACAGAGCCTCTTGGGAGGTTCAGCACTTTCTCACCCACCTGGCAGTGGGGCTTGGAGTGCTTACTGGCTAGGTCTGAGGAGGTCTGCCTTGGCGCTGAACTCCTCGGTGTTGATAAAAGAAGATCCATGCTGTTGGCAACTGATTTTGCAGGCAAAGTGACATTTTTATTTTTAAAATCCTTTCCTGCTATTGTAGCTAGAGTATAAATATGGGGATGAACTGTCGGTAGGCTTCCTGGCATAGCTCTAATTGTCACCACAGATCATAAAGGTATAGATCAAAGAAAGCACCCTTGCCATTTGGGCTGTCCTAATCAAAAGACTGAGAGATTGAATGCAGAAGGCAGTTCCTTGATCATATGCTGTAAGTCACATAGTAGGATCACAAGTTTCTGCCTTGATACTACTTTTTTTTCCTCACAATTTTTAAAATAGGAGCTGTGCTGCTTCATCTTCCAAGGATATTGTTGTATTTCACATAAACTTTGTTGATTGTTAACTTAAGACCTTCTCTTAGGTTACAAGAGCTACAGAAATCTTAAGTAGTATGGATTTTTATCGCTATGCTAAGAAACCAAAACCAATGTATCCTTGGGTTGAGTCACGTTTGCTTGCTGTTCATCTCTAGCTATTTGTTGAGGGATGAATACTCTATGTCCCAGATTTAATAATGTCTCTTAATCCATGTGTTGCTATACTTGTTCAGTATTTGTCAAGTGACTGAAGTCAGTAAAAGCAAGGGTAGCATTTGCCTTGTCCATCAAAGATGCAAGCAAATCACAGACTTGCCAATCCACTAACAAAAGTTTTGAGAAAAGGGACAGAGAAGAGTTCTTCCTGAAAGCTATGTGTGCATCCACAGCAATTAAGTGAATAGAGCAGTACAATCTCTACTAGTGCTCAGCTGTATGCAGCTTGGTTGTGTGCAGCTGTGGGAAGCTATTGTTCTGTTGTAGCAATGTGAACACTTCTACCAATGCAAAATTCAGCCTTCATCAACTACTACAATGTTTTGATCATTAATCTCTTTAAGGAGGGGTGGGCTTCTCTCTCAAAGGTGTTAGATTTTTGAGTTGCAAGTCTTCAGCAGACTTTCACTTGATCTTTGGAAGACTGTGGCGGTGCTGCTTTACATTCACATATCACCTGCATGGTCTAGGGAAAAATAGTTGTGTTTTTAGATTTAACATCACAGCATTTACACTCTTTTCCTAACTGTTAGTACAAAAAAAAAAAAAAAAAGGCAGGTGATAAACGCACTATACATGCAAAATAGGTTTGTCTGTCTATAAGGGCTCTTATGAGCTTAAAGAGAGGAGGGGACTCATTATGCCATTTTAAGCTTGAATGAGTATGTATAATTTCAAGTAATTAAAAAATAAGGGAAAATAGAAATGAAATTGTTGTAGGTAGGCAGACAACTGTGTGCTGATAGCAGCAGAATCTCCTAGGCACACTGCTTGGCTAATGCTGTTTGCACCTTAATGTGTTTGCAGTGAGTTACCTCTACTGAAAGATTTTATCTGTCTGCTTTAGCAGCATATTCTATCTAAATAGACCAAGACTTCTCAGAAATGAGAAAAATGGTGGTTTTTTTTTCCTTAAATGAATAGTGCTAATAATCTTGCATTGAAATCTGAATGTATTTATGGCAGTGGTCTTAAAACAGCCATCAAATGCATTACACTGTCTGAGCATTAGTGTCTGGGCTTTTAGAATCCAGCAGGACAGGAAGATTCTGTCACAGGTAGACTCGAACACTATTCATGAGGAAGTTAATGAACTATACATTGGGAATTTGTGTCTGTTTAAGATATACACTTGGAAAGACTATGTGTTAATGCATGCAATTCCCAAGGGCATCTACAACAAGGTGTGTTGGAGTAGAATGATGTTTAATCTAGTGGGATCCCACTGTACGTTTTAGAGTTTGATTCAATTTCTCCTTCTGCTAGTAGATAATTTCACAGGGAGCATGAAACTTGCCTGTGCGGAGTTTTCTGAAAGATAGCATTTTGTGTAGCAAAGTTTTGATAAGCGGAATTGCTGTCTAACTGCTGCATGGGTGAGAGGGGGTCCATGCATTTGGAATCACTAGCATCACTCAGCTCTTTGAAGTGCAGAAAAAGATGTAGTTCCCTTTCTGATCGATACAGTCTGATGCTAACCTTTTTATCTTTGTTTTTAGCATTACTTATTTATCCCTTGTTAATCCTCTGAGAAATTAGGAGACAGTTTAGTACAGAAAACCCAATTCACCTTTGAGTTCCTAGAAGCTAACATGTTAGAATTATATGGGGGAAAAAAAGTGAAGGCAAGGGTATTTGCTAAATTCTGATCTCAGAATACTGCCTTTAAATCTGGCCGTCAAATGGTTTGTATTCTTATCTAGTAAATATGAGAACATATGCTCTCTTATCCCATTTGGTATTTATACTTTTTTATTTGATCTCCTACAGTTTGGTAAATGTAAGTATCATAATATTAGAACGTAATTTAGTCACCCTTGCTTCCACTGTGCAAGTGTACAATAATGAAGAGAAGTTTATCAGATATCTCATTATTTTTTCCTTTCACTGGTGGGAGATTTTAGGTTCCTCTCTCTGGAGAAGATGAAGAGCTTAGGTAGCCTTGTACTAATCTTGACGTATAGTTTTAATGAGTCAAGATATTTTTATTCTTAGTTTTCATCACAGTCTTTCTGCTTTTCTATTTATTTCATTTTTGCTTTTGGTTTGTTTGTTTTAAGGTTAGTGTGTATTAGGAAGGCAGACTTCAACTCTTTGAAAGATGGCCTTCATTAATCAAATCCACCGCACTTCATGAAGAGAAGAATATCTATCAGCTAAAATAACAGGATGCACTAGCAGTATTTTTGCAATATTCAGGGCATCTCTTCGTAGAAGTCAGTGATACAGAAAAAGAATTTTTAGCTGTAAATTAGCGGGGAAGAGACAAAATGTGTAATAAACACAAGCAGTAGCACAGAGAATGCACCTTGTTGGTTTTTGTTTTTTGTTTTTTTTTCATTTGAAAATGTAGCTTTTGATTTCTTACAGGAGCAGAGGAGGAATCTCACTGTAATTAAGAGCAGAAAGAGGTGTCTAGTGTTCTCCAGAAGGCTTTTCATAGAATAGCTTGGACTGGAAGGATCACTGAGCTCCGGCTACCTGCTGTGGGTAGGATTTTCACCTGCTAGAAAAGAGATGTTCAGGCCCCATCCAGCCTGGCCTTGAACACCTCTAGGGATGGGGCATCCACAGCTCCTGTGGGCAGTTGTGCCAGTGTCTCACCACCTCACAGTAAATAATTTATTTCTTATATCAAATCTAAATCTCCACTCTCTTAGTTTAAAACTGTTACCCCTTGTTCTGCCACTGTGTGCCCTTGTAAGAAGTCCCTCTTCAGTTTTTAGCCCTCCTTTTGGCGCTGGAAGGCTCCAATGAGGTCTCCTTGAAACCTTCTCTTCTTCTTCACGTTTCTTCATAGGAAAGGTGCTCCAGCCCTCTGATGGGGGAGGCCTTGGTTTTCCCTATCCCATCCCTGGTCTGTCGATAATGATCATGTTCATGAAGTTTTTATACCTGCTGACCTATTTAACCTCTGGAACAAGGGCCTTGAAGTTTGGGGAGGGAGATGTAAAGGTTGTGGAGATCCCAGGGTTCAGATTCACTGCTTGATTCTGTGACTGTGTGAAGGTGTTTAGAGAAGTTATTCCTGTTCAATTCAGCTCCATGAAGATCAGCTCCTGCTTCCTAATTGTGTTTCTAATCTATTTGTGAGAGGATGGTATTTTGTTCTGACACCTACGAAAGTTTGAGTCTGAAAGGATACTTTGCACCAATTAAAATGAAAAGACTTTTTCTGTTCTGAAGACACTTCTGAAGTTTATATGCCTCTGAAAAGCAGCAGTAGTATATAAAACACATCATGTAAACCATTTGAGATATGCAGTTCATTGATGTGAATTCCATATTCAGTGCAAGTTATTAAGCTGCTTCTGTTCATGTCCTCAAGTTACCCAAATTTGCCATTGATCATTTTGCAACATATCAGTAATTCATTATTGAATAAATGTGACGGAGGGCTGCTCCAAAAGTAATGCCTCCTATTTTATTATATTGGCTTATGATGTTGGAGGTATTGGAAGTAGAGGTTGAACCTTCTGACCATTTTTCCATCAAATTTTGCTGCCATGTGACAGATGGCGGTAGAGGGGTAATCTGATAAAATGGTGTCTGGTATGAAAGTGTGTATGAAGCAAAGCTGTGTCATTCAGTTCCTCCATGGGGAGAAGAGTGGCATCCATTGACATTTCTTCAATGCTGCTGAGCATTGATGGAGACCAGTCAGTAGATGTGAGCAGAATGAGGTGGTAGGTGGTGCATTTTAGCACTGGTGATACTGACACGAAGGACAAGCCATGTTCTGGGCAGTCTTGCACAGCTGTCATACCACAAAATGAAGATCTCCTGCTCATCACTTGCCAAAACGCATAGCTAATAGTGGTGTCTATGTTGAAAAATATTGTTTTGTAGCTGAGAATTTGCTCTATCCCTTAGTGTTATTGTGCTCTTTGTTATAGTTTCCATGGAAATAAATAGGAGGCATTATTTCCAGTGTGACCTGTGTACAATCTCTACCATTTTAAATTGTACGATCAAAGAGGACAGACAATGGAAAATTCAGCAAACTGGATCAGGACTTTATGAGAGGTGAAGAGTTTGCTACCTTAGAGTATGATTTTTCAGAACAGAAAAGGCCAAGTGAGAATAGAGATTGGAAGTCATTAAAACTTACAGTAGTCAATGAACAATAAAGCAGTTATCTACTATTATGTTTCTGCATGGTAGACACACTTTCAAATGACTGTGACTTACTGTAGGTTTGCATTAATTAATTCATTTCAGTGACTTTAGAGGTATGGAAAGAGAGGAGAAACAATAAAAAAGATTTCACTGAAGCTGAACTTAATTGTTTTCTTTGTAAGCTAACCTGCAATGCACCTCAGTACCCCACAATGTTTATTGTGCTTTAGTTAAATTAGAAAAGCTGCATGCAATAGCACCCCTTTACTTTGAGGGGAGATGTGCTGAGAAGAAGATCCTTGATGCTGCCTCTCTTCAGTTGCTTTTTTCATGGGCTAAGGAAATTGTATGCCACATAGGGAAGAGCTGGATGAATCTTTTCCTTGTTTTTCCAAAATTAAACATTGATCAAGATAGAAACACGCCTTGGGCATTGCATAATGGAGCCCTAAGGCAAAGGTAAATGGAGCTGTGCAGGTTTGTGTATGTGAAGAGATGCCTAATAATTCATTGCTAAAGCAATGGTAAGTTAAACTCTTCGCACCTCTATATACTTCACCTATAATATTTGGTTGGCAGCTCTTGGATCACTTGATCACAGCAGGAAGGAAGGAAACTGCTTCCCTTCCGTTATCTGGATTGATTTTTACCAAAGCCTCTGATCTTATACCCATGTCCAATCTGGAAACTATTAGCTAACCTCTGGGCTACAAAATTGGTATCACATTTAGATGAAGGCTGCCTTGCTTCAGCAGCACTGTACATTAATAAACTTTCAGTTGCAGAAATCTCAAAAACAAAATGACTGAAACGTCTCATTTTGAGCTTCAGCAAGTCTTTGAAGTTCAGTGCTAATGGTGTTGGAACGTGGAACCCTTACCAAATACTGATCAGTGTGACGATATTTGTTTATGAGAACTTGCCAACTGGTCCTGAGATTTGTTGTTGTTGCTGTTGTTTTCAAAAAAGAAATGCTTAAGTAGCTTAAGTTGCTTTGTAGATGTCACTGAAAAGAGTTCTCCAGGACTTGGTTGCCTTAGGGGAATCAATATTAGGATTGTCGAAATGTTGAGGACCTTAGCTCAGTGCAGTGTGCTCCATTTGAAATGGATAGCAAATCATCTGGTATTGCTGTAATGAGTATTGTGTAAATGAGATTAAAATCAGTATCAGATTAGTGGCTAATTGGAGCCCCCTGATTGGAGTGAGCTTGTCTTCAGGGGCTGAGAAGGAATTCTCACAGCTGCTTCTGCTGCTTGTCTTCGTTCTTTCTCCCATTTGCTTCCAAGCTTTTTTCCTGTGCCTGAACTCTGTGAGCTCTCACGGTGTAGAGCATGGTGTGATGAAATGAAAGAACACTCTTTGGAGAAGGTTATTTAAAAATTGCTAACCTCTGTTAGGAAAGATTAATCTCAAACCAGATAAGTTGTGTAAAATGTATAGCTCTCAAAGAGTAGATGTTAGGGAACTAAAATCTTCCTATCTAAGATTGGTGAAATTGACTTAGATTTATACTGTCTTTATCAAGTCCTAGTTCTGTCTGATTTTTCACACAGCCTTGCCTTTATTGTTCTTCATTCCTTGCTTTCAAATTGCAGTACAGCTGGCTGACAGATGAGGGGGAGTTGCATTTGTTTTTCTTTTGAACAAATTGTATTAATTAAAATGCCTCCCACTAGGCTTGCAGTTTGCTGTAAGTAGCACATATCATTAGCTTTTAAAAACCAACAGGATCATAATCATAAGACTTACTTTCAGCTTAAATGCTTTCCGATTTGAAATGTGCAGCATAACCCTGAGGCAGAACAATAAGCTTGGACAGCAGCTCTGGGTGTCCCATGGAAGAGTGCAAGATTTTTAATGCTGTACTAACTAGAAGGGGGAGAAAGTTGCTTTACAGCCAGCAGAGCAGGTTAATTGTTTGACCAGAGCAAACAGAAGTGAAAACTAAAAAGGAACATGCTGTCAAGGCTGCATTTACATGCATGTACCTTTGTTACTGGAGAATGTTTTGTTCCTGTGAAAAACCTCCAAGTAAAAATTATGGACTTTCAAAGTGCATGTCTGTATCTTTTGCTTTCTGCTTTTCAACCTAGATTGGAATATCTTTCTAGACAAGTGAAAGCACTTGTTTGCATCTTCCTAGGATGTTTTTTAATGACTAGTGCAAGAAGAGAGTGTGTTAGAGTTTGTTTGTTTTTTTTTCTTGCCAATGAGAAACTTTAGATCCCGTAGGAAGAAGCAGATTGGTTTCTTGGTGAGCCAGGAAAGTATGGAAGGAGAATTCCAAGGTTGCCAGTCTGTAGTAAGGTAGCAACAACTGTAAGAAACACACACTGGTGCTGCAGCAGGAAGTGTCATTAGAGGAGAAAGTCAGAGGCTGGAGCTATTTCTATACAATACAGTCTAGGGTTTATTGACTTGACCTCTTGAGCTGTTAAAAATGTGCAGTATACAATGGAAGAATGAATAGCTGCTTGGCTCTGCTAGAAAAGAAAGCATTTACTTGTAGCATTTAAAATGTTTGTCATCTATCAGAAGCCCCAGCACTGAATGTATTACCATGGCAGATGCCTGCACTTTGTGGCATGCGTTCATTGAATTTAAGGAAATAGAAGAGATAAAAATTGCCTTTTGGGCTTCAGATTGAGGGATGTTTCACTTAGTTAAGAAGCCTTGAGTTATGCAATGCAGTATTTCTTTCAGCCAATCCATTATTTAAAAAATAAATAAATAAAAAAGAAAGCAGTACAATATAACGGATCATTAAATAAAGATGTACAGTTCATTAAGTGAAATACTTCATATCCAGTTAGCAGAGAAACAGTGAGCAACTAATAAGCAAATGAAGACTTATGTGTAAAAGCTATGCCAAAGACACAGACAGAAGGTTTGTTGCTAGTGTGTCCCCTGTTGTTTAGGACAAACAGCTGACGGTGGAGACAAGAGAATGAGAAGATGCATGTCTGAAAAGACTTTGTCATTAAGGTGTGGCAAGTAGTTGTAAAAATAAATAAATAATTAGAAATCTGCATAGGTTAATGCGGGTGAAGTGCTCTGCTTCCATCTGTAGAGCAGTTTGTCATCTGCTTCACACCTCTATCTGACTGGGATGCTCCCAGCAGGAGTTCATTTATCAGGGCCTCCCAAGGTGGAGGACTGACAGGCGCAAACAGGATTCAGTACCACCAGAAATTGAGCATTTGCATCCACTTGCCTCAGAAAGACCTGGGATAAGCCGATTTTTCCTTTCATCCGCTGTCACAGTCAAGTCTTTGTCCAAGGGTATGAAACACCTCGCTGCCCTCGTCCTAAGGTGATTAAAACCGCTGTGATTTAGAACTGTTAGCAGTATGGCTTCAAGCAAAACACTCCTTCAGTTTTCTCTTTCATGGGAGGGAATTTGAGAGTGCTTGGTCTGGTCAGGGTGAGAAGGAGGCAGTATGCTGCAGAGGTGGCTTGGAGGAGGCAGCTCTGTTCTCTGCCTCAAGTACACCCATATATATTTGAATTTATATGCTGCACTATATAGAAATTATATGCTGCACTATATAGAAAAGCATAGAAGTCCTAGGACAAGAGATTGGAATTGGCATCTCCCACTTCCATGGTGAACCTCTCATTGCTAGGCCATGGCCTGCCGCCCAGGTAGGCTCAGTAACTGGATTTGAACTCACTTGAGCAGGTTAAGATCACATAGCCCCAATACTTTGCTATCAGATGCTAGTGAAGGAATTACAGAAAGATACTGCTTCTGTTATGGAATTAGGATGCTGCGAAGAACACACAAAGTATTTGTTCTGTACAAGGAGTGTCAAGCTGAAAGTTCTTGTGTAAGACAGTATTGAAAAGAGTGTGCAGCACAGAAGTTGTCATTGATTTCCCCTTCATCTCTACAGATTACTACTTCTGAACTGGCTTAAATATTGTCCTGGGTATGGTCACCCACTACTTCATCTTAAAGCATTTTGGTTTAATTACCAAGTGCAGGAAGGCCTTCCCTTACTGAAGCTTGGCAAGTGAATTTCAAAATCATGCAGTTTTTCTGAGTCTGCAAAACCTGATCTATTGGTTAACATCCCACAGGGGATGTAGAAAGTGTCACGTATTGTATGTTCTATGGTTTTTTTTGTCTAGACAGAGTATTAGAGTAGGTTTATAAAGTTACTCAGGAACATCTGTAGTTTTTTAAATCGGGAGGACCGTATTTCAAAATACCTTCTTAGTTGCTGTCTGCTTTTCATGGAATAGTTGGTTTTGCCCAGAACCAGAGTCACAGTCTCCATCTGATACAGAGCCTTTTGAGATTCTTGATCCCAGATGTTGCTATGGAAGAACAGATACACATGTAGCTTTTTTCTTTTAGGGAGGACTAGAAAACAGTAAGTGGGTTTCAGGTTTCTGACAGCCAACCTAGAAGTCCTTTTAGGACATATGTGTGGAGTGATGTCGTGCTGGGTGTGGTTTTGGTCCCTTCCAAGCCCCTGATGTGAACAGAAAGATTTGTATAGAGCATCCTCATTTGAAATTTTTGATGGGAAATGTCCTGTGTGGATGCTGCACGCCTTAAGGCGCTTCTGTCCCTTAGCTGCCTCCGCTGTCATTTCTGGTTTGAAGTTATTCCCTCAATTTCCTCTTCTTTTTCCTTTCTACTGCAGTACCTGTCACCTCCTCCAAGAGCTGTGCCTGTTCTGCCCTGTGTGATCAGATCCCTGGCTCTGGTTGGTTAGAAACGATTGGTTACAATGATATGCAGAGGAGAAGATGCCAGTCGAAACTGAGAGTGCTTCAGAATTTCTGACGTTGAGCCCACTCTTACTGAAATAACAAAGAGAACTCTGAACAAGCCATTTCCCTACAATTGTCTTGTTCATTTATTTCCATCAAGTGTTCAGATGTTGTAGATCTGAGGTATATTTGAATTAAACTTGTTAGGCCAGTACTACTTTGCGAGCATTGCATTGCTGAGAATGATATTTAAATTGTGCCTGAGGGGACAAATTCCTGTGTCCACTGAGTTGCCAAACTGAGGATTTTCCATTAGACTGAGGTCATCCCACTAACCTTCACTGGTCTCAAGGGGAAACAAGCTCATTTTAAACTGCAGCAGTAATTAAATCTGCATACCTACTTGACTGATTTGATATTTAATTAAAATGGAAGTACTATGGTGGGTAGTTGAGATAAATGACAGTCAACATTTGCTGGACTGACATCGGATTCTTTTTCTTGTGAGTTTTTTAAAATGAGTATTAGTCTAGTATGTAGTTATACAAGGGGAAATCTTTAGAAAATAAGTACCTGCTTGGAATGTTGCTAGCACGTACTTTACAGGTACTGAATAGGGGCACAGAAGGCTCATTAGATGGAAAATGCAGAGTACATAAAAATGGGAAGGATTTAACTCCCAAACACTGACTGTGTTTTTGTGTGCATGTCTGCGTAACGCTATCACTAACCATTAGCGGAATGGGAAAAAAAAATCAAGAAAATATTGCACTTTATTACAAAGAACTCTGCGATTTTAAAGGTTTTAAAGTATTTAACTAGAGGCAGTCTATAAAAGCATACAAGTGAATTTAAATTTTATATCACTTTTTAAATCAGACATGGTAGACAAGTGGGAGACTTTCGTCAATGAATTGCAAATTATTGCAAATATCTGTAGAACAGAAATCATTGCTTTCTGACACTGTAGCGAGATCTAGATTATTCAAAACCTCCTGGTTAATAATGCACATGTGGATCACAGGTTCAAGAGCTCTTAGGCTACAGAGACAGAACAAATACCATATTCATTTGCTTTACTGGTGAGGGATCACTAGCTGTAGCTCTTAACGACAGTTACTGAAAGTGCTTTTTTGGCATTCTTGGGCTCTTGACTTTCAATGCTTTTCTTTTTAATTACCATTTTAATTACTCTCCACGCACCCTGGGAACTTGTTATTTGCTGTACACTCAAGAGTTTTAAATCAGGGAATTCCTTTTGGCCATTAAGTTTCTATCTTCCTTATAGTGACAGCTCTGGTGATATAGTCACTATAGTGTGCATTTCTTTCTGTCTTTATGAAAATACTTTTGTCTTTTGCCATAGTCAGGGTCAAAGGCTGCTCTAACCATGTGCCCTGTCATACAGTGTTTTTGTTTATGACTTTATCACTAGTGTCACATGCTGTAAGGGGCAGCTTCCCACTGTCTGGGATCTGATTTTTGTTGCAACAAGATTCTGAGTCATTCTGGATTTACTAGATAGAGGTTGCTATTATCAGAGACCTTCTTTATTGTCATCGTACTATATCTGAGGTGTTCCTTTTCAGCCTTTTGCTTTTTGGCGACACCAGACTTTACCCTAAATAACTGTAAGAGAAGTTATCAGTAATGATTAATTCTGTTCCTGGCAGGATAGCCTACAATATAAATCTTTCCCACAATTTTATTGTGGACAGATCATTTACCCTATTGGAGCAACAGGAATTTTTGCAGAATTGCAAAACGGATAAAATTACTTAATTCCCTTTATGTAATGATGTCTTGCTCATGGGGCTGTTGCTAAGCCATGCTTTTCAGAACAGTTTGCTTTCTGATGGAGTCAGCGTGCCTTCTGCTATTGCAGCTCATCCTCCTCTAGCTCCTGTAGTGAAGCCTTGAAAGATTATAACAGAAAATTTACCCATGGAGTTAAGTAAATGGCTTACGGAGACTGTGGAGGAGTAAGGAACAAGTGCTTTGTTTGCAGACGTCCCTTGGCCTCTTGAAAATCTCCTAACTGATTAGACATTCACAAGTTGCTTTTTTTTTTTTTTTGACAGAAGAAAAAGCTGAAATTTGATCAAACTCAGCCAGACTAGAGCTTCAGAACAAGGCTGGAGAAGGTATTTGAAGTAGAGATAGGCTGACTTTTTTTGTTGTTTGTTTTTCCTTAGTGAATTATTTTAGCGGGCCAAAAAGCTGTTATTGATATTGTTATCTGGTACTAACCTGTTGATTAAAAAAAAAAAAAAAAAGTGTGTGTGTGTGCGCTCCTGGACAATTATTTTTCAGGGCTAAGTCAAAAATTTTCAGTCATTTATTTTTCTAAGCTAAGTTGAAATTCGGCTTTCCTATTTGATTCTTTCTCTTTCCCCTACCTCCCAAGGGAAGAAATGTTTGTTACCTTTTTCGAATTCCCTTGTTGAACTGGACATCCAAAATGATTAGTTGCCCTTGAAATATTGGTCATAATGTTAGAACCACAGTCAAAAAAAATTCCAGTTTTGAGCTTGATATAAATTAACTATGGCACTGACGGGGCAGCTCATATCTCACGGGATGGCATGCATTTGAATCATGGAAGATGTCAAGTGGCAGTGAGCAGGTTGAATGTTCTTTGAGCACTATACAACTAAGAAGCATACAGTAAATATGTATTAGGGCAGCAGGCTCTTACTTGAAATGATAAAGCTTACAGTACTCTATACTACATTATGTTGCTAAAAGCAATTAGAAGAGTGTTTTGGTGTATGGCACCATCAGAGGTAAAAGCACCATGCTTACAAGAATGGCTTGGTTTGAAAAATTTTAATTTTCAATTAAGCTTGAAAGGACAAAGTGCAAAATTAACTAACTTGCAATTAATTTCAGTAGTAATTATGTAAAAAATTCTAGGCATACAGAAGATGAGACGTGTGGCATAATTAGTTGTGGAGCTTTTTTGCTGCTGTAATTACAGCGATGAATATGTATGAGGCTGTTTGGGGAAGGGAAGCACAGCAAGCAATTGTATTTAATTAAACTTTTAGCTGGCTTAGTTATGGAGGCGGTTCTTTGTTTTAATCCCTTCAAAACTGCTGTGAAATTCCTGAGGCGGGAAAGTTGCATCCCACAGTGTTTTAACTTCTCAGGATCTCATTTTTCCATGCAGAGGTCTCCAAGGTCATCTGTCACTTCGTGAATCATACATAATCACTATGTCCCGCTTCTCCAAATCTTGAGACTTGAGTGAAAAGCCTGTTCAAAGCAAGCCTCACCTTTATTGTTTGTGTATTTAAACAGTTCATAGAGAATGACGTAATGTCACTCAGATGAGTGTGAGTTCAAGGAACCACCAAGGATCTTTAAAATCAGGAGGCAAGAGTAACGCTGCTGTGCTCAGTGATGCTGAGATCAGTCAGGCCCTTGGCCTCTAGAGGTCCTTTTGCTGGATCCTTATTTACAGGAACAGAAATTAGCTGGAAGATTAGAGGAAGAAGAGAAAGGCATCTTAAGGAGTGGCTGTGTGTGTGGTTTGTTTTGTTTTCACTATCTTCTAGGTATTTGATGGTCCTACTTAGTATAGGATCTGGTATGATTTGTTATTTTTTGCTGTATTCCTAGTTTGTGTTTAATCAGGTTTGTAATCTGACATTTAGACATGCTAAATCAATCTGTCATGAGTGTACGGATGCTTTCCAGTGCACGTAAGTGTACAGCAGGGTACTGAGGAGAACAGTACCAAGTAGCTGAAAGAACAATCAAGTTTACTTTTAGATCAAAGCAATAAAACTACCTCTTTCATGTTAGCAAAGACAAAATATCTTTAAAAGTGTGTATGGAGAAAAAGGTGTATAAGATGAATACTGAGAACTGCCAGTTCTCATCCTGACTGACTGTTTAATTCTGCAACTGTAGATGGGTTGTTTTAGCAGTTGAAACTTTGCTTTTTAGGTAAAGGGTGTGTTTACCTATCTTGTTGCATTACTGTAATGCTTTTGTGATTTCTCTGTAAATCAAATTATTTTGAAGGAAGAGTACTATAAAAGAAATAGTGTAATTATCTTCATAGTACTATAAAGGAGATGTTGCAAATGTTTTTGTTTCTTACTGCTGGAAATTATATTATATGTTCCAGCTATTACAAAAGATGGTTCTGAGAAACTTCTTCCAGATGATGTGGTTATTCTCCAGAACACAATTCTATACAATCACTCAGCTTTTGTTTAAATATAGTAATGCAACATTATTTAATCTGTTATCTGTGAAATGTATTGTTACATTTGTCCGGTATCAATTCCCTTTTACCCTTGTTGCCTTTAGTTGCAGTCTGCCCAAGAGTCTAAAAAAATGAGTCACCGAGCTTAATTTTTATTACCCATGGCTATTATAAATACTTCAGTCATGTCTCCTCTTAATCATCTTTTCTCAAGACTGAATAAATCCTACATTTTTTTCTCTCTTGATATTTAAACCCTGTTTCTCCATTCATCATCTTTGTTTCTGATGCTGTACTCTCACCAACCTAATTCTGTCTGTCTTTAAATAAGCTGACCAAAATAGGATGCTACAGTTCAAACGTGGTTTCATTGGGGTTTTCTAAAATCATACAACAATACATTTAATATCCTTTGCTTGTGATAAGCCAGTTTTCTATTAACCTTCTTTACCACTGCCGTACGGTAGACCAAGAATCTGTCAATAAAAGTTCATTTTCATGTGACACATTAGTTAATTCAGAGCCTTTTAAACTATGCTTAGCTGTACTAATCATTATTGTTTGCCTCCAGTCTTTCCATGCGAAAGCATGAACTATAACTGTAGCTGCCGAAAATCTCTTCATTTGTCCTTCCATAAAATAATTAACTAGACATAGTGATGAATAACTATGAATCCTGCTTCTTAAAATTCATATTAAAATACATTTTTCTTTCTTGTGTTGTACACAAATGCTTTTCATATCTAGAATTGCACAATTCGGTATGACTAGCTCACTCAGTGAGCCAGGGTCAAAGGGAAAATAAATGTTTCTACAATCTCTGTGGAAACAAGAAGCAAGACTTCATTCTCTTTGTGAGAACAAATCTGGCACTCTCACATTCATTAGGCTGCGCTTGTCAGTGCTGAATAAACAATCTTTCATCAAATGCGGCAATTTTCTTCATCCCATAATTAAAGATATTTTTTTGCTCAATTTATTTATGTGAAAACTTGCTGAAGTGAGACCAAAATTTTTATAGTGCATATTTCACAAAGAGGAATTAAGGTTCTGGATAAAGTCCCAGGTACAATAATATCTTGATTTACTGTCTGCAATGTTATGCTCAATCCATCCACAATGGAAATATATCAAAGCCTTCTTTAAACATGAAAGGAGTCGAGCTCCTTCTTCTTTGGTTAATGAGTGGTTAGCCAGTAAGACTTGTACGATTTATAGATTTGTCAATGAAGTATGAACTTCTTCTGAACTTGGCAGTAGAACAAGATCATGCAAAAACAACAAAAATTCTTTAAACGAGATCTATGTTCATTGTTAGAGGGTTGGGTTTTTTTTCAGTTGTTTTTCTGCTTCTCTGAAGTCAGTCTTGGCAAAAGTATTCACTTGGAGAAATAACCCAAATTTGGATCTTGTGGAGTGTTTTAGGATCCGTAGTTGGCTGGGGTAGAAGTTCTATCGGTTTTTGGATGACAGGCCTGCATATATATTCAGGACTGTCAGAAGTCACAGGGGACCTCCAAAGATATGTATTGAACATTGTTGGCTGAGATGTGGTTGGCCTTGTCTATGTTGTTCTTGGTCTCCTATGCCCTTAAAGGTCTCCAGAGCTGAAGATGTGAAGTCAGGAGAAATCTACTGCAGCATTTAGTTATCTTTGCTTTGGAAAGTTGCCTCTAGCACCAGCAGCACTACAGACATGGATTAGAAAGTTGATGAAATGTTGGTGGAAGTTTCAACCTGATTTTGTAGTTGGTTGAAATTGGTAGGCTTTTTTTTATATTTTTCAGAGAAAAACAACAACTTAGGGAAACTCTCCTAAAGGAGTAAAGAAATGTTAATACACTCGAGAAAACCATCAGAACAGTCAGGTAAGCAGAAATCAATGTGAGAACAAGGCATGGAGGCATGTGGTGGTGTTACAGCTACTACGTCTCAAGCACAAAGATAGCAGCTTTAATCAATTAGATGTATGAAATAAAGATGTGATCTCTCATCTTATTCACTTGGAATGCTTTCCTGCAGCTTTTGACAGCATTGAGTTTGTACTGCTAGTCAGGGCAGGTATTGCTTTGATTCTCTTTCATTTCGTTACCAAAACATAATGCTTCTGTACTGAAAATGTTAAAAGCTTAATTATAATGCTTACTTGATCCTGAAAAAGCCTGAACAGCCTTCACTGGTAGATAGTGTGTTCTGGACATCAGATGATTCATATTGTTTTCCACCAAACCCTTGGTCTGTTTTGTTTTTGTTTGTTTGAATGTGTTTTCCTGAGCTTGATCAGCAGAGACACAGTGCTGGAGCTGAGTAGTATTTGGGGCTGTATTTTTCGTTGTCAGTTAACACCTTATTCTTTGCTGATACCTCATCTGTCCCAGACCATTTCTGCTATTTTTCAGATCATGTTAAATTTTAATCTTGTCTAGTAGGGTGCTTGTAGCACTGCCTAAAACAAACTGAATAAGTCTGTTCTCTCTGCTTTGTCACTCACATGCTTACTGAGTAGTATCGGATCCAGAACAGCCCTTTGGGCTCTCTAAGAAGCTTTCTATTTTGTAGTGAACCAACTGGCAACTGCAGCTTTTGAATGGTCCCCTCCAACTCCCTATTTTCAGTGTCATATTTTCTGATCAAGTGAGATTTTAGCAGGGAATGAAAAACATACCTGGTATTAATGCGTTTCAGTTGCTCCTTGATATCCTATTTGTACACTGGCTTTCAGAGGCATCATTTTTTCTATTTTCTGTCTGCCTTGCTTTGCATGCTTCTTCCTGTGCATCTTTTTTCACTTTTTCTCTTCTTTTATTATTTTTTTCTTGGATTTCACTGTCTGTTCTGTGATGGGGAGAGCTAAACTGGACAGTGCAGTAACCTCTTTCACAACCAATTGTTGTCATCTTTGCTGTTGCTTTTTATGTATTATTTAGCTTTTTATAAAATTAAAGATTTGCAGTTTGATTTGCAATCTAGCAAGGTGTTTGCTGAGACCCTGTACCTTGATCATAGCAAAGTTTCTGAGGCCACAATTTGGCAAGGCTTCCATGCTGTACACGGGAATTATAAAACCATGGCAGTGAAGTTTCATGGACTTGCTTGTCTGTCAACATTTCTTCCTTCTCGTAGTTCCAGAAAAAGATAGGATTCACTCTAGTAAGACACGAAGCAGTGCATGGGCTTCATACTATAGCAGTTTTTCACAAAGCAGATCATTTAAAATAGTCCTTGAAGGATTAGACTGAATTTAAAAGCTGATTAAAAACTTACTTTGCAGTATATCTAAATCAAACTTATGCTAGAAGTCTTCCTTGCCGAGTACAGCTGACTCTGCAGGCTCCATAAACCCCGCGCCACATGTCTTCAAGCCTTATTATCCTTCTCACATGCCAGCTGTCCATAGTACTAATACAGCATCTAGTGAGAAATTAACGGGCACGTTCTCACTGGACAGTGTGCATCTTTTTTCACCCACCTCCAGAATAAACACTGTGAAACGTGTTTCACCCATCTGTCCTGTACATCATCCCACTTTCAGCTTTTTCCAGACATTCTATTGAAATAATGTGCATTTTTTGCAGGCCTGACGATTTAGAATCATCCAAGATAGCAATATTGTTTCTGCAACACAATGTAACTTAATTGTCACCTATCCCTTAGTAACAGGCAATAAAAACACAATTGTTTCATCTTCTGGTTTTCAGTGGTTGAATTTTTGTTTTGAGATGTCTTTTTCTTTCCCCCCTTGATGTTGAAATGATTCCAGTGTTAGCTCAGCATCTTATGGAAGCTTGGATTCTAAACTCTTAGGGTCAGGCTGCAATAGGAAAGGCAAGGTCACCCGTGGCCTTTGATAAATGTATTTTTCTTCATACTTTTGACTTGAAACTGCTTATGACCTTTGAGAGTTAATCTAGGCAGTGTGTGCTGCGTACTGGCAGGGAGCAAAGATCTGATGCAAGATGGCTCTCACCTTCCTCAGATTTTTGTTACACCAATTAACCTTTACAGAAGACAGGACTGTGCATTTGTGCATAAATCTTCCACTGTTCCCAAAGATATTCAGTAGAAAATTCACTTGTTAAGTCTTTGTTTAGGTAAAGAGGTGAAGATGAAAGTGATGTTGGTGTCTAATATTGAGTCCCTTATGTCTTATTGACTGAATACCACAAAGATGTTAACTTTTCCAGTAAAATGTTCTTTCCCTTAATTATGTTTCTTGGTTTTATGTATTTTTTGTTTGTTTGCTTGTTTGTTTTTAAGAGCAATACTTTTAAAATAATACTTTCTGGATGTATTTTAGAGCATAGATGGTTATGTATCTTCTCGCAGGAATCCAGCTATAGATTAACAACTTTCTGGTTACTTTTTATCTTAACTTTCAGGACTATACAATACTGTTCAGTTGTTGTAGGCAGTGATCAGAATCTGGACTTTTCCAGCAGCTGGGGAATAGTTTGTGGCTTGAACAAAGAAAGACTGGAATATGTCCTGGGAGACTTGGAGGGGAAGGAGCAGGCTGTGGTACAAGATGAGTAGCTCTTACCTCTAGTTTGGATGCACTGCTTATACCGGGGCTAGAATCCAGGAAGCTTTTGGTTGTCATGGCTCTTGAGGAGAGCACCAAGAGCGTGCTTGTCCTATAAAGAGAATATAGCTTCCCTTTGAAACACATTCTTGCTTTGTTTGATAAGCTTGGGCCACCATTAGCCTGCATTTTGGAAGAGCCATAGATGTGCTGCTGCTATTTGAGATTTGTCTTGTACTTAACAGGTGTATCTGGGTGGCTGGGAGGGAGACAGTAATAGAGGGAGACACTATAGGTATCCATACATCAAGGTCTTACTGAGTGGCTTCCTTCTGTCATAAAATGTTATGGAAATATGCAGTAACAAACTTCTTGCTGGATTTGTTGATGGTGACAGCCCACTTTCAAAAGAGAAAGAAGAAACAAACAGAAGTAACTAAACCCTTCCAGCTAGAGAAGAGAACTTTTATTAGAACAGTGTTCGTCCTTCTGTCCCTGCTTTTGCTCAGTTTCTGTTCTGACTGTGAGTTAATAATGAGGTTACACTAGCCTTTTGGACTATCTTGTGTTCAGGATGTGCTGCTTGGATCAGTGTCAGTGATCCTGAGCTGCATTCTGTTAACGCTTTAGATGAAGGCCAAGGTGGAATCTAGATGCCAAGCCCAGACCTTTTGTTTTCATGATTAATAGCAGAGCTTGGCTTTGCAGATTTTTATATTGCTCTCAAGTTAATTTTAGAACTTTAGTTGCCATGGGTACTGCTAAGTAGTTCTCACTTCTTTAGTTATTTGCTCAGTTTGCTGCTTTGCTTTTTTCTCCTTCTTTTTATTTTAATATTAAACTGCAATGTGTGAAGTGCATGGAATAATTAGCCAACCCAGTGGAAGATGAAAAGGAGGGCATGTGAGAGGTGAAGCTCTTGATCTTCAGTCTGATGACTCAGCTGCTCTTTCAGCAACTGCAGACTTGAAAGCACTGCTCGTGTACTGTGTGGTCAGGATGTGGGGTTTAAGTCTGGTGAAGCCCAGGTAATGTGCTCATTTAGATGTACTGAATGAGATGTGCTGAGACTGCTACTTGTTCTGCTGACTAATACTGTCTGGAGGCTTATCTGTACTTTGCTGGCCAGTTGTATGTGTGTATGTATGGGTGTTCTCTGCCTTATGTGCAGCCTTTGATTCTGCTAAAAGTGGCAGTGGTCATCTTGCTCAGAGCTTCTACAGTGCATAATACTGGGAAGCCTTTCATTACTAGAGCACCAAAGGACTATGCTCATACCAGCAATGTTTGTTTAGGAAAAAAAACAGTACAACATAGCAACAACCAAAGCAAACACAACACATATGGATGGATAAGAAACTTGCCATAGTGACTAAGTTTCTGAAGGTCATGAATGCCTTTTCAGTCTGCTGAAAGAATAGGCAAAGATACATACAGTGCTGTTTAGACTTCTGATTGATATGGAAATAGTTGCATTTGTATGGAAAATGTAGTTCTGGTCAGTACAGAAGGGCTTGCGAGAAGGTCCTTAGTGTCCTTCTGCAGACAAGGGACTATAGGGTAATCTGTATAGTGAATGATCAAGACAATGCAGTCAGCACTTCTGTCTGTACATAGCTTGTGCCCCCTATGAAAGGGACAGCAGTGCAGAGGGACTGTAACGTCTAGATTTTGCATAAACTTGTTATCACTGTCTCTCCAACATTTCTCAAACATCGTTGTCTAGATTGCATGTGGGCTTTACAGGACAAGGAGCCAGCAACTTCTAGAGCTGTGGTAAGAGCCACCATCTGCTCCATTTTATCTCAAGTGATGGGCTGGCTGCTCTGCTTTGCTTCTAGTCCACGGATATTAGGAATGCTCAGGATCAGCATATGGTGAAATACAGAATAGCCTGAGATCTCTTCAAGCCAGGATACCTGTGCATGTCAGTGTTGCCTTAATGTGGAGCCATCACTCCTGTAGATGTACATGGAAAAAGCAAGGGATTTCGTTCCTAGAAATCTTCTACATTTGCCAAGCAACTGATTAGTAAAGGTACCATATTGGTTTTGGCCAATTTCCGTATCTAAGGTCTGTGTAATACATGTAACACTTAACTTATTAACAAATCGCTCTTCTGTGCTTGAAACAGGGAAAGCCAAAGCAGGGCAGAAATGCTTCTTGAATGCAGAGGGAAACAAATCCTGGCTGCAATTGTCAAATGCAAATATGAAGCTGCTTGGGGATGGGAGAACAAATAATGCCTGAGCATGAAACTCCATGAAAGAGCTGTGCTGTCTGGATTAGATCTTGTTTGTAGCCTGGAAAAGGCCAGTAGGTGTACAGGGGAACAAAGATAACTGGATTAGAAAGGTCATCACTTGAATAAATAATATTTTTAAAGTCCAGGGTGCAAATCTACATAAGGCTTGTTTTAGTGGCATATGACATCATCAAAGATGAGATCTTTAAGGGGTTTGAAGCTGGATGCCCTAGGTGCTAGTGTGGCACAGAAGGTAAGTACAGCATGGAGGCTCTGCCTGTCTGTATTTGATTTTTGTCATCTTTAACCTTCCTGCTGCAGAGCTGCTCTCTAACCAGTTGGAATTTAAATGTGTTGTTACAGTAGCATCTTTGTTGGAGATGGACCGTGACTTGTGTTCATTAGGGCTACGGATGTCTGCTCAGATTATGTATTTCAAAAGCTTTTTCTCTGATGAACTGTGAAAAGCCAGGCTTGAGCAGAGGATTGCGAAAGATAAAATAATAGACCCTCATCCCACTGTCTGGCAGACCTAATGCAGTTAATGCAGCTACTCTCAGATCTTTTTAAAAACTTTTGAGACGGCAAATTTGTTCACAGTCAATAAGATAGGCTTCTGAGCACAACCCGTTATGTTTCCTTTATCAGTCTTTTCCTGAATTATTCACAAAGCTTTTTACACTCCAAAAATCTCCACTCTGTGGATTCAGCATTTCCCAGGTAATAAGGTTTAATAGGCATAAGTGGCATTGATAAACTGTTTATACGTGATGTGATTAGAAAACATAGATCTTCTTAAGGGGAAAAAAGCCATGAAAGAATAAATACTCCACGAATTTAAGCTAAATTAGCCTTCCCACTCAACTGTTTTTTACAAATTTATATTTAATAGGAAAGCAGGCAGAACTCTTTAAACCTACCTGGATGATACCTGCTACTTCTGGGAGCAGATGAATGAATTACCAAGAGATTCAGTTCAGAGCCTTCCGTGATGTGTAAACATTTGCTGGAAGTTACTGGAGCAGAACGAAAGAGTCACAGCTTTTTCTTTCTGAAGTAGTATTGCATGTCTGGCTAAGACTTTTCAGGTGTTGTTTTATCTCACATTTTCTCTATTAAGAGGTGCACAAAATCTGCATAATTCATTTGAGCAGTGTTAACTTCCCATTCTTCCCTTCCACACCCCTGCATGCTCATATTGTTCTAGGGCAAACTGGAATTATGTCTTTGGAAGCAGCTATTTGCACCTCTGTTTTCTCTTTGTGCAAATCCTTCTCTTTAAATATAGAGACACTGACAACATAGGTAATACGGGGAAAGGAAGCATGTGTACATTTTCTTTTATTCAGCAAATTATAGAAGTACAGCAGAAGAACACTGCAGGAGCATTGGAGAAAGCAGTAGCTGGACCTACATCACTGCTGTGTGATGCTTCTTTGCATGTGTTGAATTATCAGTAAGTTATTCATTTCAAAAGGATCAGATGATGGAGGAAAAAACATGCTTCAAATTTCTCTTACAGTCAAAACTGTCTCATGGTTTGGCTACTTTCAGCTGTCATGTAAAGCAGCTTTTGCTCTGGAATGTTATTTTGGAAGGAGACCATTAGGGGAAGTTCATTTCTTTTCTTTGAATGGCAAATGTTTTCTCTAGGGCTACAAGCCAAGCACAGCTGTCAGGCGCAGGTAGTGTTACCTCAATCTTTTGCAGTTTTGCAGTTGGTGACTTTGCCAGTAAAAGGAGAAGATGAGATAGAGATTTGTCTTTCTTGGTTTAAAATGTACCACAGGCAAAGTGAAAAAACCACTGGACTTCATTTGTGAGTATCTTCTGCTAAAGGACTTTTAAGGTTTTGTATCTATGGGCAGGGAGCCCACCTGTTAGACAAGAATAAGTGTGTCAGTGTGGTGGAAGGATATTTTGATATTAGCCGAATCTTCCTAGGTAAAGCTCTTTAAAGCTCTTGTTTCTAGGGTAAGGTAGTGCACTCTGTGGGTATTGAGACTTTCCCCACTTAGGGAGATGGATTACTTGCATGCAGGGAGAGAAACATCTCTATTCTGAGTACTCAGCCCAGGGCACAAGAAAGAGTATTTGTCAGATAAAAACTAATTTTTTCCTTTTCACGGGGTATATCTGTACCCCTCAGTGCATCATCATGTTAGAGTTGCACAAACCAGTACTTGCTGAGCTGATGGGGATGCTAATTTAGATCCCCAAACAATACCGCTGTACAGGCTAGTACAAAGGCTGTGCCAGTTAGCTCTTTCCAAAACAGCTCCATTTTGGTTATGCTTGTGGTTGAGAGAAGACCTATACTGACCCCAGTGGAGGCGTGTCTTAGGTTGCTCTTATTCTCAAAGATATGGTGAGCTAAATGGGAACACAGGCAATAAACCTAAAAACCTGAGAAAGAATAGAGAATTACTGGCAAACAGATGATGTTTCGTTAGCCACAGTAACTCTAAAACTCCAGAGCAGTGTGTTAAGTGCAAACTTGCCTCAGATCTTTGTAAGGTAGCTAGGTTATTGTTGTGTGGGAAGGCTATGAAGCTGGACAAAACACAGTCAGGTTTTTTCCTTCTTTCTTTTTCTCTGTATTGCTTTAAAGCCATTATCAGATTCTCTCTCCTCTTTTAAAGCATCTGATTTTTTTGAAATCTTCTTGGATCTGTGAAAACAACCTATCACAGGCAAATAACCCTAAGTGTTTTCAAAAGAAGTTGACATAATTCACTGTTCTCATTTTTTCCTCTTTTTTAATAAGTTGGAGGTTGATAAAGAGAAGAGATCATATCACTGCAGAATAGTCCCTTGGTAACTAATTATGTCTCATCAGGTCTACAAAGGCATTCCATTATCAATCTTATGCCCATGTACTGTAACTAGTGAACCAGGTTGAGTGGTGGTCTGTGATATTTTACTGGAATGTCATAATGTACTTACTTCCCTTGTGCTGAAGATTCACAGGCAATAGTATTCATCTGTGGATCGTTCCTTGCATACAAACTTGTCGATGTTTTTGTAGAAATGATCTGCTTGTCACTGTGCTCCCTATGCTGGCCCTTGTCTGTGTTATGTGACAAGAATTCATTATTCAGTTGGTGAATTTAGGCCGTTTATTAGAGAAGCCATAGTGATATGTGATGAGCTGTAATTAAGCTTCCTGATGCATATAAATTCATTTCCTCCCTTCTGCTCTGTCTTATATTCTTCACACAGACTTTGTTCACTTTGCTAAGTGAGCCAGAGACCTGGCACTGACAGCCAACAACGATTTCTGCTTTCACTCCAGAGCTATTGCATCAGGAAATAAATTCATGAGAGATCCTCACTGATGTGTGACATAGACATGGAAACTGGGATTATTCCATGGTGAAATGTGGCTCACAGGTGGTCTGCAAAGCAGCGATCTGGTCTGTGGTTATAGTAGTATCAACAGGAGAATGTCTGTGTAGGAGCAGTAGCTTTCTTTGTGGTCAGTAACAGGACCAAATCATGTTTTCTTAGTTCTAGTACAGTCTTTCTGACCCTTCTCTTCCTCTTTACTAAACTGTCTTTGATTAAAATTGAGGTGTTTAAAGGATTAGCCAATTTCAATTGTATTATCTTAGCTAACTGATATAAAAATTATTTTTAGTGATGCTGCCAAGTGTGGCTTTGCGTTTTGCCATGAGTGTAAAGTACTAAAAACAAAGATTGCAAGAAATACACAAAGGATCTTGATTGACAAATGGTGTTTGAGGAAAGCTCTTCTATTCTGTTGGATAAATTTTGTGTGCACTTAGTTATTTTGTTCCCAGAGAGACTTGTGAGTGGCTCAGTTGCAATTCAGAGTGACTAAGACCTGCTTTCAGCTGATAGGTGGGAAGGGAAAAATCATATGTTAAGATAACTGTCCCAGCCCTTTGCTGTAGGGAATGTAAGCTTTGGATAGATGGTCTTCTTATAATTGTGTGGATTTTAGAGGGGCAAGGGGTCAGGATGTTTTGTTTGCTTTTACTCAGCCTCATGTTTTTGCTTGAGGTAGATTAATGTTTTGTGTCAGAACAGCATTTTTATTTTTGTGGCTGTAAGGAGTTACAGCCTCTGCAGAGATGGGAATTCTTCAAACAGAGAAGGTGATGTTGTTGGACTCTGTCAGCAGGGTGCTGACACGGAGTCAGAACAGGGTTCCTAGCCCTGGCACTGAACTGAAGTGTGGCAGTCATATCAGTGTGTCTGTGTCATTTTGCTTCTTTAAGCTGCTTTCCTTCTTTGTGTTTTGTCTCTTTATATGTTGTCGTTTTGTTTTGGTTTTTTTCCATGTAAAATTTGCACGCAGTTCAAGATCCATGTAGATTTTATCCAGACTTATAATTCCATTTCCTTTTTGTTTCTCTGGACCCAGAGCCTAGGTAGGGGTTTCTTCTCCTGTGTCATGGCTCTGAACAGACCCTGTGTAACTTCTTTTAGAATACTTGATGTCTTTGCTGTTTGCTCAGTGCCTTATACACATAAAACACTGACTGTATGGTATGTGAAGTACCTCTTCTGATCTGCTCTTCCTCCCACTCAGTTACCATTTTCAGCCATTCCACCGTCCATTTCCAAGTCAAATTGAAGCTCATTTGCGTGATTCCTCATGCCCCCAGACTTGCTCACGTTTGATTTTTCCTTATTTTGTTATAACCCAACCCATTTGTTTTTTGCCCTTCCCTCCCTAGACCACTTTTCTTTTAAGCTTTCACATCTTTTACTGGTATCACATCTACTAGGTTTACAGTAGTGGCTTTATCTACAGTTCCAACACCCTTTCTTCTTTTAAATTTCTTCCAGCATGGGGTCTGTTGATCATAAATGTCCAAATAATCACCTACTGAGCAGTTATTTGTATTTTCTTGTTTTGAACTGCTGGATTTCTGGAGCAGAGGATGTGGTTGTTACTTTTTTTTAATAAACTCTAAGTAAACTTCAGCTGCACCTCACTTCAGCATTAAAAGCAAAGATCAGGCTTTTTATATTCTAGTATGTTCTGCCAGATATTGCTATGGAACTGTGCATATACCTCAGAAAGGGATGTTCTCACCTGTGGAAAAAATAGTTATGATTGAGTGAGTCTCAAGATAATGCACGTGTTTCACCAGAGTGTATTTTCCTGCTCTTCACCATTTTCTCTCCCTCTTAGTTTATCTGGGTCATACACTACAGGTGAAGATGGACTTGAAGGATGATCAACCAATCTCTGTTTTGCATGCACGTGGTTTTAATGTGCTAAGAAACTTGCTTTGCCACATAACGTGCTAACAGAAAACACAGTGTATGTTGAAGAATGGAATTGTAAAATGAAATGAATCTCAGCCTTCCTTCTCGTTTTGTCTTGCAGAGGCAGGCAGCGGCCAAGATTACGTGACCTCAGAAAATCAGCTGCTCTACTACCCCAGTATTACCTACGCTATCATTGGTAGCTCTGTCATTTTTGTACTCGTGGTGGCCTTTCTTGCCTTAGTCCTGCATCACCAGCGAAAACGCAACAATCTCATGACCCTGCCAGTGCATCGCCTGCAGCACCCTGTGCTGCTGTCCCGGCTCGTGGTCCTTGATCACCCACACCACTGCAGTGTCACCTACAATGTCAACAATGGGATCCAGTACATGTCCAACCAGTCCTACCAGAGGCCAGTGGATATGGACTCGCCTCCATCCTATTCAGAGGCTGTGCTGGACCAAAGGTATGTACAGCAGCTAATTCAGTTATCACCAGAATTTCACATTGGTTGCAGCTGTGTGCATCTCTTGCTTCTGCTTCCTGTTTATTCTTATTATGCTTTTGATGGAGATACTGTGTTGCTGTTTTTGTCAAGTTCGCTTGCTTTTATTACCTTTAAAGGCACGTAAGGAAAACTTAAGTTATGATCTTAGCACGTGCAGTTGTGGATGGCAGGAAAATGCAAAAAAATGTATGCCTTCTTGTAATATATTCTATGCCAGTCTGGAGTCAGTGCATGAGAACTTAGTTTGGATTTTTGCCAAAAGCTAGCTAGGTTGTAGGACATGCTATTAAAAAAAATACCCTGGAGATGAGTGATAAATAAGTATATAAAGAGATCTGCATTTCTCGCATCGAGAAATTGTATAGACCCTCTGCTTTATACCGCTTATTTTTTTATCCAGAGAAGAAAAGAGAAGAACTCTGCAATGGAAAGCTCTCTTCTGTTTTCTTAAGTAGCTGAAAGTGCTTTGAAGTTTTGTGAGTGCATTGCTTTTTGTATTGGTGACACTGCTTATATTTGTAGATCATTAACCTTTGTTTTAACCTCTGCCTGTAAACTCTTTCCAAACAAAATTGCTAGACTGACATCCTCTGTACATAAAAAAGGCATAGTAGGAACTCTGATGATCCAGATTGTTCACTGTCACCCTGTCAACATTCTTCAGTATGATCTCTTGGATCTAGGAATGATAACATAATCGTTTACATTCCTATTCTCTGCTGATTTGGCAGCAGCTTACTTGTCTTAATGTTGACATTCATAATAATGATGTCTTTTCATTTGTAAGGACAATTGAATGAACAGCTGTCCAGATTATAACTCCTCATGGAGGCCTATACAAGCCATTTGCAATTTCAGAGCTAGTTGCTTCCAGTATCTGATACCAAACTGCTAAACCCTTTCATCCCTTACTCTTTCTACTGTTAGAATAGCAAAACAGTTTTACTGAATCTAGTACTCATCTCTTCTATGCCTGCTTAGCAGTTTCTTTGCATGACAGCAAAAATGATGTCTTGTGAAGAATTCAGTTCATCAGGTATTTGTAGACCATAAGCCCTTAATCTTAGTCACTTAACAGAGGTTTCTTCAGAGATTTCTTGTGTTCACACCTTAATCTATAGTTGTAAATCCACTGCTTACCTTTCTTCTTTCATAGTGCTTTCTGAGGTTGTGTAAAAGTTACACAAGAAAAATTCTTACCTCTATGTCTTTGAGGGTAAGCCGAGATTTGTTTGTCAATTCACGTCCATGAAAATCAGTATGGAGCCCTAAGCAGGAAGTCGTTAGTTCTGTTGCATCCTGAACAGAACCCTTGGTACCTGGTGGTGCTTTGGACGTTGTGGAATAACAGGAATACCATGGGAAGGTCTGTTTAAGATCATCTGACAAGTGTCATCGTGGAAATGCCAAGGAATACAACTGATTTTACTCTTAAGTGGAAAAAGTCTTATATACATTTTTTCCGTGTCACTATTTTCAGTAACCCCATACTGTGTTATGTATCTTACAGCAGGCCGCATTGGTTTGACCTTCCTCCACCCCCTTATTGCTCTGAATCTGAATCCCCTAATCAGCCAGATCTCCCTCCTTACCGATCTCGGACAGGAAGCCTGGTGAGCACAGACACCCCCACAGCTGGAAGCCCACCAGGCACAGACAGCGCTTGGACGAGAGATGTCCACGAGAGCATGGATGGCCACAGAACCCTTCCTGAGAGGACAGCAGATCCAAGCGATTCTCTGGTCAATCATGTTGATGAAGGAGAAGTGTAACTGCTCCATTGTTTGGGATGGACAGGAAGAGATTCACTTTTTCTAGTCTGTATGGGTTAATTTGCTGTTGCTACAAGGCCCAGGCAGACATGCGCCTGAATAATGACTTAATTGGTATTCACATTAAGTTAATTTTTTAATTCAGCATTTTGTGCTCATCGAAGATGGAGCTGTGAGAGCTGAATGTGGAGTTGCATCACTTCTCCGTAATATTCCTGCAAGCAGGTTCCAAGTCAGGCTAGCAAGAGAAACGGTGCTATGCCAAAGAACTGATGCTCCATTTTTCTTGAAATATATATTGTATATGAATGTATATATGTGCATGTGTAATATATACAAGTGTTGCACACAAAAGCTATGCCAGAACTCTTGTTTCCAGACTGCTTCCTATCCTCTGTGAGCTGTTTCTTCCTGCTGCCTAGTGCCAGGTGGTGGTCATTGAAGCATGAGAGAGGCAGTCCTTCGGGAGGCGTGAAGCCCAGTGCTAAGCCCACTGTCAGCTCTCAAGTTACAGAAAATGCTGTAGAGGGCCCTTCTCTTCCCTGTCGAGAGCTTTCTCCTTATGAATGTAATCTTCAGCTTTAGCTTGTGACAGTGCACCATCTCTCTAACTGAACAAACAAGTTTCATTTTTATTCCCTCACCCCCAGTGCTAGTATTGAGGCCAAATTTGCATGGATTTTCTCAGGAAAACCATAGAAGTTGGCTCATCTGTCAAACTTGAGGATGACCACGGAGGCAGTGAAGCCCAAGAAACCAGCACAAGACATCAAACACAGCAAAACAACATCACTTTCTATATTTCTTCTTAAAAATAAAAAATAAAAGTTAAAAAAAAAACCAAACAAACAGAACCAAAACTTTTCAAGCTAAACCTTGAACACCAAAACAAGCCTGAGGCAAACACCTATCAAGGAAAAATTGTGTGAATGACTAGTTTGTTAATTTCTGAAACAAGCGAAGGTGGGTGAAAAGTTTAGGGCTTGTTAACATATGTACGTGTGTGGTTACACATGTTTAGTGCTGTATGTATGTATATAAATAGTGTACTGCATAGGTTTACTTCTTTTTGTACCTGTAGAACTCCAAAATCTCAACATTTTTCTTATGACATTCTCTTTTTTGTTTGCTATTATTCACATTCATTTGGTTCAAATTATAGTTTCTTCAGATAAACAGAATTATTTTCATCTATTTTGAGTTTTTCTCTCTTAACTCTTATGTTCTCCCATGAAATATGTTTCAGTGTGCAGTACTGAATCACCCACAAGAAAGCAACTCAAAGGTAAAGGTATTCAGAGTGGAAAGAGGGAAGGTAAACTGAATTTTAATGCCACTGTAGTGCTGTGCTTGTGCTTAATGTACAGAAGAGAATGCAGTGTCTCTTCTCTTGTCCGGAGGGGAATTGGCCTTGAAGAATTATTTTTATTTGTCTATTAGGCACATTTGCTACTCCCCCTCCTCCGTGTTACGAATGTTGTCATTAAACAGGCTTTGCTGTTTAATGAAAGAGAGGAAAACTGCTGTTTTCCCAAACCCTCTGCTTTTTTTCCTCCCTACTTAAGGTAACATCGTTCCCCTGATGGGTAGGTGGACTCAAGAATTTGTGAGTGTGGGTGTAGGTAGTAGTGTGATTGAAATTCAGACTCAGTTCCAACACATAAAACTGAATTGTTTTTGTTTGTTTGTTTTATATCTGTGTCTGGAGTCAACTGACATGGTATGTGGGAGGCACACACCAGATGGATTTACAAGCAGAGGTCCTTCCAGGACTGAGATGACACAGTGGGGACACTGTGAAACTAGTGCTGATGATATGGGCTGATAGGGGTAGAACAAAGGGGAATTGTTTTAAACTGAGACAGGGAATGTTTAGTTTAGATGTTAGGAGGAAGTTATTCACTTAGAGGGTGGTGATGCACTGGAACAGGTTGTCCAGAGAGGTTGTGGATGCCCCATCCCTGGCAGCAGTTGAGGCAAGGCTGGGTGTGGCTCTGGGCAGCCTGCTCTAGTGGTTGGTGACCCTGCCCACGACAGGGAGTTTGAAACTAGATGATCTTTGAGGTCCTTTTCAACCCATGCCATTCTATGATTCTGTGATGGTCTTGGCTTCATTTGGAAACAAATTAACAGCAGCCTTTCCTTGCAGGCTTAAGCTTAGACAGCCTATCCTGAAATGCATTGAAGAAGATGCTACTCAGTTCTTGTAAAGAAACATGCAAGCCTCGGTCAGATTCCATTCTTGATGGGAGCTCAAGCTGTATAGTTACACTGTCCTGCGTGAAGCAGGACTTGGCTAATTTATCAGTCTTTGCAAACTGCTAGGCAGACTGTTGTCATTGTCACATAAATAGTTGCTCTATATTTTATATGTAAGTCAGACTTGAGTATAGCTGACTTGACAGCATATGTGGGCACAGGAATGAGAGCCAAACCCCGCTGTCCTTCTTGTTGCCTTTCTTTAGGGTTCTGCTCAGCCTTCTGTAAGCAAACAACTTAGTACACTGTCAGGATTAGCCTTATTTTTCTATTGCAGTTTTTGAAACATTTTATTAGACTTCCGAACTTACTATTGAAAAGTTTACAGTTTCATTAGACTTTCATTTTTCCTGTTTAAGTAGCTTGCAGCTCTGCTATTGAAAGTAAATCCTTATGTCCAGTGTGTAACTTCAGTGGCACGTAGCCCTCTTGCAAGCCTTCCATGGGAGACTATTTCATATGTCTTCTGACACACAGTGTATGCAAACCAAACACATTTGCCTTTGGAATCTGAAAAATGTTATCTTGCACTGCTAAGAGATAGGAGAAGAGTGGAGATCCCTGCTGCTTCTGTCTGTGTCAGTCACTGTCGTTTATGTACATACATATATTTATAGAAGATGCTCTTTCAGGTTGTATATATTCATGTAACTTTTGCATTAAGATAATCCATTTGGACATTAAAAAAAAATTAAGGAAAAAAAAAAGGAAGAAGCATTCTAAATGGTGTGAAACTTTCCCTTCCAGCTAAGGGTGTATTTATCTTTGTATAGGAAGCTTTCAGTTTTTAAGAATTCAAGTTATATGAAAAGATTGTGCCTTTCTGACTGTATGTTGATTTGGGGGGCCGTTATTACATAACATTGTCTAGAGATCCAAAAAGAGAAACAAGTCTTGTCTTTCCCTTTGTGTTCAATTTTGGGGACCACTTTGAAGAGTACAGGAGTTCAATATTTTGTTCCAAAAAGGCATGCTAATACTTTAAGGAAGCTTTTCACCTTACTCCAGTTTTCTGGTACGTGTAACAGATTTGCTAGCTGGTTTCTTTGGAAATTGCTGTAGTATCATACTGAAACTGTTTATAACATGTCACTTTGGGTAGTGTTAGTACAGCACTGTGCTGCATTATTTAGTGGAATCTTTGGAG
Organism: Cyrtonyx montezumae; assembly: GCF_038088225.1. Classification (NCBI taxonomy): domain Eukaryota; kingdom Metazoa; phylum Chordata; class Aves; order Galliformes; family Odontophoridae; genus Cyrtonyx; species Cyrtonyx montezumae. Next base: position 39,265,351 of record NW_027071826.1, on the reverse strand, counting down.
AAGCATGGTAGCAACAACAGCACTGATTAAATTAAATATTTCATTGCAAATCCTGCAGTCCCTTAATCTTCATCTTGTAAGGTTGCAGCTAAATGCTCGTGAAGTACCATGTAGTGGGACTTCTGCAGCTGGTGAAGTTGGAATTAATCATTCTATTGTTTGCAATTGCTCTTAACCTCTTAATTTGAGGTGCATCCTCCAGGAGCTTTCCTTTACACTTAATATTTAAACAAATTAATGTTCTTTCATGGGTCTATTCTTACACAAGTAAAACAGATTAAACTTTTTCTCCAGAGCCAAATTCTGATTTCATATCTGTGTTCAATGGTGACCACAGTAGCGAGTAGTTCCACAAAGAGATGGGATTAATTAATATATTTGATTTCAGTAAAACAATTGGAAGAAATGATTGCTTGAGGTAAATAAAGGAATTGGGTTTAGGCTGTTGGAAATAAGATTTGGATTATTTTTAAAAGCTGTGGATTTAAATTTCAGAAGTTTTGATTGTCTGTAACCTCTGCAGAAGTCGGAGTGCTGTGCATTTTAAAATGAAGCCATTAGTGAATCTGCATGATAGTAATGTGAAGTTCCTTGTACAGCAAATTACAATTTACCTCTCCGGTATTGTGCTAATGGAAAACTGGCAGTAATGTTTTTAAAAGAGAGCCTCTGAATAATTTCTTCTGCTCCCATCTACAGTGGCATGCATGACAACACTGTGACTGCATTGTGATTTTTAAATAACTCTGCATTCGTTCTTCCTCTTCTTTCAAGTCAAATCAGTTTTATTTACACCACTTCACTTTGATACAGCTAATGGGGCCCTTGTGATAGATTTAGAAGCTGGGTGGAGGAAAGAGCTGATGACTCTCATTTTAATTAATACTGCAGCTTATTAATCTTGTGTGCTTTACTTTTTAGACATCTTAGAAAAGACAAATGGTTTTAGTAGATAAGAAAAACTATTAATGATGAAAAGGATAGAGGGACACTTGATTCTGAATTTAATTTTTAATGAATATTTAAAATTGTCTAAACGAAGGAAGAATTTAATGCTATATTTTTAAAAGAGGCGATCAAATGGCAAGTACAGTTTTTAACTGTTGCTCATCAGAAGCTGTTTTGCATATAATGCCTGGAACTAAAATTGTAATCAAGTGCTCTTCTTGCGTTTCTTACGAGACCTGAAATATGTTGTATTAGCAGAAGGTTGTATTGCACTCGTGGACTAAAGTATGTAACTGCAGAGAGAATTTCAATACCATGCTGGATTCTGCTTGGAATGTATCCCAATACAAAACTGTGGCCTTCGTTTGTCCATTTTTTACTGCTTTGAGGGGTTTTTTTCCAACTTGAAATTAAGGTGTCATGTGAGAGCTTTAAGGGAGGCTGTATGTTGAAACCCATCCTTGTCTTAAACTTTTGTAAACTGGATATCTTCAAAAATCTATTCTGTATTCCTGAATAAAGTTGGTGTTTTAATACTGTTCACAAGTGAAGATGTCCCCTATCTCACAAAGCCTCTTTTGTTTATAAGCTCCTACGTGAGGCTTCGTCCATCCTTCTGCATACAGTGTTAACTTTTGTTAATCGTTGTGAGTTTTAAACACTATTTTTTAAAACGAAGCAATAATGGAAACCAAATATGTATACAAATATACTGACATATGTGCCTTATATTTATACTAATGAAAATTGCCTGATTTCTTTCTCCTCTTCCCACTTGGCTTCTGCTGTCGGACGGGCACCTGAAGCAGCTCTGATATGTTACTCTCTGCTCCGTAGCAAAACTCTTGAGACTTTGGTAGAGGCTGGTGCTCAGCACTGAGTGCTGCACACAGATCTCCTAGCTGAGCTCTGCAGGGCCTTCAGCATTGCCTTCCAGCTCCCTCTTTCCACCTACCTCATTTCCACCACTCGCATCCCCAGCTCATCATCCCTGTGCATCTCTGTCTCTTCCATCCACGTGCCAGACACGTGGGCTGGGATGGCATTGAGGCGTTCTGCAGAGGATGCGTGTCTGGCTGCAGTCCCATGGCAGGGAGCTTCACTGGCTTGCTCCTGGTGCCAGCAGTGCCGTCGAACAGTCGGCCCCACCAGCTCCAGATCCACTTTACATCTGGATCATAGCTGCTCTTCCTGTCGAGGTATGTGGTGAGACAGTCTTGTCAAAGGGCTACTGTTAAGAAATACTCTCTATGTTAGGAAGTTATTTTCACAAACTAAGGAAAATAGGTCCAAATATTCTCTAAATATTTATGTCTACGTAACTATGTAGAGGCTCACATATTTTGCTTCCCTGACTCATCTCCACTCACTACCTTGGCAAAGGCCTGTCCATTCTATCCTTATCCTGGTTAATTAAGTCACACATATCCTCACCGAAATGCTCAGACAGTAGTCTTTGTTTGGTGCTGGCAGACTGTCCCAAAATGAAGAGCTGTGGATTCAGAATTCACTGCAGCACCACAAGGGAGAGGGATCTGTTAATGCTGCCACAATGCATACTTGGTGGGGGAAGGGAAGGAGCTCAGAGCTGGTTCACTCAGTCATGTCCCAGAAAGAGCTACGTTCCAGAAATGTTGGTTCAGAAGACAGATGCTTATGAAAACAAATAGCGTGCTCTCTAGCTAAGCTCTCTGATTAATCATTTTTATTCTCTCTGCTTCCAATTTGTTTAAAGACCTTTTTTTACACCTCAAAAATTAAATATGCAGTTTATTTCAGCAGTGATTTCATGGCGCCTTTTCTTGCTGATTTGTAGCAGTCTCCTAATCTTTCAGCCTCCGTTATCTATTGGTGAGGGAGCTAAGGGGCTTTTCACCTTTTGGGGAGCTATAGTCCAAAATGGAGTGGTTTTATTACTCGAACTAAAGGCGTCTTCATGTGGAAGTTCTTAAAGTGTGCTTTTCATAGCAAAGTTGAGGGCATGCATATTGCATAAAGCCTTTTGGAGAAGTGCTGTATTGATCTCTAGGGATTTAAACTTTCTGTTTATCCAGAAAACATAGTGCGAATAACTAAACTGAAACATGGTGCTCTGCTTCCCAAAGTCCCAGCAGCACTCCTTACAACCATGTTGAGGGAAGTGCTGCAGATGAGTAGGCAGAGCAGTCTTGTGTTAGCATTTCTGTGGTAATGTGTTCAGAGTGCTTCAGTATTACAATTGCTTTGGTAATGGTTACCATGCAGAAGACTTCTTTCGCTGAGAATTGATTTGGGACTGTCAATTCCTATGCTCTTCCCAACAACCACTATATAGGTAAGTATTTTTTTCAGTAGTTCTCACCTAAGGTTAATTCATACCAGTTATCTTGAAGTAAAAAAATACATACATTGGTAGCACAGCCTGCAACTCCTTCACACTTAAAGTATGATCATTCTTCAACAAAAGTACAGGAAACTTCATCTGAGTAAGAGCAACAGGGGTAACAGTCAGTGTGGTCCAAAACAGCTCATTTCTAGAGCAGCATTCTTGCAGTGTCAGTGAGTGAGTGGCCTATCACAGTTGTTTGGAATACTTGCTGTTTCCTTGACAAATGCTAGTCATGTCACAGCACGGTGATGAAGAAGTATGATGTTGTTTTTGACAGCAGATTTTTCTTCTCATTTATTTGTGACAGGGTTATCTTAGAAAATGCTGTTTGCCCAACAGTGCATTCAAATAGCTCTTCCTTGTGCAGGTTTGGAGTAGGAGAAAGAATGTATGGTTTGTTAGTTGATATAGGTGTAACCCATGGAAGTCTTACACTTCCATGCTAGTAACTCTTAGGAAGGAGGAGAGACCTAAATTTTTCACAGCAGAGATAATTTTATCATTTTTCACTGCTGAATATGCAATGAGAGACCCAGAATTTACTGTGCAGTCTTTTCCAGAAAGGAGCAGTATTCTTTATAAAACCTTTGCTGTATACCATGGTCTCTTGTTTTAGCATCATGGATCTGCTCATTGAAACTGCTGTGGTCCAAGTCACAAGGAGTTATCTGTGTACATCTGAGGGGATTTCTTCGCAATGGAAAAGGCTGCCTCTCCAGTGTGGTGTTCTACGTGGAAGTTTTGTTTTCTTTCCCCCTACTTTTGATGAAAACTGGTGTCTCCAACTTGTGGTTTGTTTCCTTATTCCACCTGTTGTACCTGAAGAAAAAAGTTTAAATGCTGCACGGTAAATGTGTTTGCAAACTTGATTAACACCATTGATAATTGGCTGTTCTTGTGCTGGTTTACCCAGAGGTGATGGAAAGGCACGAGCTGTGGTTGTGGTTATCCCTTGGTAGGCTGTGCAGAGCAGAGGAGTTAGCAGAACCAGTGAATTATCCAAAGTGTATTTAGAGAATGCTCTACTCCACAGGTAATGGAGCTGGCTTTAATACCTGCTTTCAAGGTGTTGTGTTAGATATTCTGGTTCAGGCATGGATTTTGTAGATAATGCCATAACTGAGCTTCTGCAGAAATAAAAGAACACGCCCGCCTGAGAGATGCAGCAGATGTTCATTAGTGAAGCTGGGCTCTGGAAGCTGCCAGTCAAGGCTTGGAAGTTTCTGTGCTGTGAGCTCCAGTGGGGCTGCTGCTGAGACAGCAGTCACTGCTAAAAGCAATGGCTGTGGTGTTTTTTAAGGCACAAGTTGGTCTGTGTGATGTCTGACACCTGAAATATGTGAATGTAATTCTGGAATCGTAGTCACCTTCCTTCAGGAAGATAGATAGAAATCATCTGCTTCGTTGAAGTTTTATTTCTCAAGTAGCTAACCACTCTGGTTACTCTTAACAATTAATTCCTCTTCCTTTTCCTTGCAGGGGGAGGAGGAAGATTTGCACTCTTCTGTGAGAACACTTGAAAGACAGACAGATACCAAGATAAGTTTTGGAAATAACAGAACGGTCATCTTCCAGTATGCAGCCTCCTGACCATTGGGAAGAGTTGTCTTACCCATCCAGTTATAAACTGCTGAACCCAATCAATTTTGCTTGCACATGTAAGAAAAAAGACAAAGGAGAGTCTACACCTACAGGTAACTCTTTCAAGTTCTCTTTTTTATAAAAAATAAGGCAGCAATAGAAACAAAGATTTGAATTCCATATTTTCTTCTAACCTCTAGGTACTTGTTTGCATTATTTATGTTTGCAGACTTGCTGAATCAGTTATTCTGTATAGCCCAGTGTGTGGGGGCTTCTGCTCTACAGTAAGTTTCCACTTAATCTCGAGTACATATTTCTTTAGGATTCCTTGGGTTAACAAATATGCATCCTGTGATGTCTCCAAGAAAGGAGCCAGGCTGTATTGAAAGTGGTTGCCATAAGTAAGGCTGGTGTAAAGATGCAACTTGCCAGTTCGGTGCGTGAAGGGTAGGGGTATGGGTGTAGGGGCTGTAGAAACACCTAGGAATGACTGACACCATGATTTTTTTTTTTTACTTTACACAGTTGGGAATGGAGCAAGGGGAGATAGGAATGACAAGTGTCTTTTTCAACCTGAGCGTATAGATAGTCCAAAGTGATGTGGGAAACTACAGAGAGAAGAGAGCAACGTGGCTGCCTTTTATGCTGACATTTGAAAAATGATCTCAAGATAGTGCTTTGAAGGTGACTTGGTAATATTACTTAAGAAAAAGAAGAAAGTCCCCACTTTCTTTCCTTGGTGCTAGTATTGAGAATGAGAATACTAATGTGGGTGAGAGTGGTTTGAAATGATTTCTGAACGTTTTTTTTTCTTCCTTTGAAAATATAGACAGAGTTAATTATGGAATGGCAGCAGTGTCTGATCTGAAGCGGGCACTTTCATCTCACCTCTTGCTTCTAAAATCACTGTGCTCTTATCTCTGCTTGGAGGAAGGAACGTGGGGGAAGAGCCCTGGTGCTCTCGTGGCGTGGTGGTTGCCAGATGAATGGGATGCCTTGCAAGAACAAGGCCATTAAAGACTGCCAGCAAAAAATTAATAGGAGTTTAGGAGCTAATTTCCCATGGTGGTAGTGACCAAACAAAGGAAGAAAAAAATACCAGGGTCTGCACAAGACAAAGAAAAGCCATAAAAATGTAACGAACCCAAATACTTTAATACTGTCCAAAATATGTTCTGCTTTAAAAAGACAGTGGAAGCAGACAGGAACTTGGAGATGTGATGGGTGTTTCCCCTAATGTTAATTGACAGCCTCAGTCATACATTAACCCTTCCTTTTGTTAAACAAGCCCTAGTTGCAGGTATTAATCATTATTAAGGGCCTTCTCAACTGCCAGTATTTTCTGTATTAATCTGATATGACGCAAGCAGAGGAGCTCTCTTCCTAGCATAGAACAGCTTGGGGCACAGCAGCGTGAGCTTTGAGCAGGTGCTTTAGGTGGGAAAGAGGCATGGAAATGTGACACTAATGCAACGTCTTGTGGGGACAAGGATCTGGCTGGGGTGATGGGAAAGAAAGTAGTTGGAAGTTCATAGTGCTGCTGGTCACAGCATGGCAGAAATTGCCTTTGCCTTTGTTTTTTTTTTGTTTTGTTTTGTTTCTTTTTGTCGTGGAAATGTGGTGATGCTCAGGTGGTCTGGGAGCTGCCGTGGGGATTGATGTGTCAGAGAAAGCCCTGTGGAGCAGCCAGCAGTGAGGGCCCATGGCTCAGTCCATGGCGTGCCGTGTGGTACCAGCAGCTTGAGATGTTGGCCTTGATGTCTGAGTTACTTGAGGTTTGAGAGCATAGACACGCCTGAGGATTTCACATTGTTCTGAAGTTGGTTTTTTTTTCTTTTTCAGTGGAAGCTGAGTCAGAACTGAGCTTGTACAGTCTGTAACAGGTTCATCCCTTGTCCCACTGAGTTGACTTTTGCTGGTGGCTTTGACCTGCTGCCCTGCTTCTAGTGAGAAAACCTTGAAGTAATTAATAATTCCTAGGATTTTTATTTTTCAGGTCCCTGAAACAGAATCGATATGAGAGGAGATCTTGGATTGCTGGGTGTTTTCACAACAGATATTTTGGGCTTCTTCTTATTCCAGTAACTGAGGATGGTAGCCATCCCCAGAGGTAAGCCAGTCTGAGAGCCCTTCACCACATTTATGAGAGCCAAGCACAGAAGCAACGCAGTTCATCCTCACCAAATGGACTGTGACAGATCCAAAGGGAGAGGAGAGGAAGTGAAGAGGAGGAAAGAATAAGATTTAGGTGTCATTAAGGCCGTGACATTGATTAAGAAAAGCTTGGACCTCTTACTGTTAAACGTGAAATGTCATCAGAACCACGTGTGTACTGTGGTCTTTGGGGAGCTGCTGACTTCACTGCCGACTGAGGGGTGCCTGTGAAGGGCACAGCTTGCAGACAGGGAGTTGGTCTGGGCTTCTGCACTGCTGTGGCTTGACCTGTTGGGCTTTCCTGTCCCACCAGGGATTTCCTGTCTCTCATATATTTAGGTGGCCGGTGGGAATAGGCGAATAAGTGTCTTTTTGGAAGCAGCAGGTTGGAGAAGTCTCTCCCTAGAAGTACATCAGCAGTGGCTTGGTAACACCAGACATTCCCAGGGGTTGAGTTGAAGCACCACTTACCCTTTATTAATGCAGTAATTTTTTCGTAGTCAGCGGCCCACGCAGATAAAAGTAATAGCATACTTCTCTGTAAGAAGACTGGATTCATGCAAATTATCAGTCTATTAGTTACGGTGTGTTTGTGTTTTTCAAGTGTCTTGTTTTATCCTGTAGGAAATTACAGCTTCAGCTGTGGTCTGGTGAATCTAGGAGTCACAGCCTAAGGAAGAACCTTTCAATTCCAGGATCTAAAACAATAAAACATCTGAGATGGTTACTGCTGAGTTAATGGCCCAGTGAAGAAACAAATCACTGTGTGCCACTTCATGCTTCTCATCTGCCTGATCTCTTCTTTTTCCCAGCAGTCATGCTGCCCTCATCTCACACACTAATCAAATGCAATGCAGTGGTCTCCTTTTCCTTCTCAGGCTGAGCTTATTTTTAATCCTGTGCTACAGAACAAGGGGGCACGCAGACGTGAAGCTGAATTCATTGCTCTCCCTCTGTGTCAACGAGAAATGACTCAGATCTTTTCCTAGATCAGTGAGTTGCCATCATGTCCCAACAACCTTGCTCTCCCTGGTGGAGACGTGAAAAATGATCCTTTGTCTTTTGTGTGGCACTGGCACTGTGGCTGAAAAACGCTCCCCCTTATAAGCCTGCTTATTTTATGATATTGTGTATTTTTCTGTATCAGCTATGTGATGGCCCTCACATTAATCAGACATGGTCTGGCCTGTGAACTGCTAACTTAGAGCAGTCTCTGCTAGGTTTTACCCCAGTGAAGGAGGGACAGAAGGGGTTGGTTATTCTGGGGTGGCGTCCATTAAGGACATGTTTCTTTGCTGAGTACTCAGATAAATAAGTGAGGCGATGGAGGATTAGCCTGGTTATTTAACAGCCTGTCTTTGAAATGCGGGAAGCATTTGCTCTCTAGATCTGCAAGTGGGCAAGTGATTCTCAGTTGAAGGTAAAAGAGAAGGGGAAAGAATCAAGAAATTAGCTTTTGTTGCTTTTAGACCAGTTTTTGAAAAATGCTGCAGAATAGCACCTTGTCATTTTCCAGTTGATTACGTTGATTCCAGGGCTTCTAATTTTTGAGTGTTGAATGCCCTGCTAAATACATGCTGCTCAAGTGAGACTGCTAATGAAACAAACAGATGGTGATCTGAATAGAGTAAAAGGACATAATAAAGATGTGCTTTGAAATAGCCAGACAGAGAAAATTACACAAGAGACTGGGGAAAAGAAAGTGATGAAAAACTGTTGACAAACCATTACCGGTATTCATGTTATTCACCAAGTGGATCTGCCTGCAAGTGGGAAGGTGTTTGATCATCTTCCATAATCTGATCTTCCAAAATGATACAGAAGAGCTGTTACTTCTCTCCTAAAAATGTTGGGAGTGATAGATGCGAAATCCGAGTCTCGAAGCACATGGGCCAGGCAGTGCCTGTGCATCTCATTGCTGCCTTGGGGGCTGCATGTATCAGCAGTGACGTTTGTTTGCTTTCTATTTTGAGCATCACCTGAGGGGAAGAAAGAAAAACAAAGCAAAAATTCCCACACTCATTTTGTTTGCTTCTTTCCCAAACTAACACAATTTGAAATGTTGTGCTAGAGGTTCTGGGAGGCCTGGGGCAGATGCTAAAATTGTGACCCTCTGAATATTGGGCTGTGTTGTAGCAAGCAGAGTATCCTCCTTCCCCATTCAAGACAGGGGCTGGCAGAGGATGGCTGCTGGGCTGCCTGCCTCATTCACTGCCCTGCTTCTACTTCCTCTGCTGCTTCTCTGGGCCATCTGTGCTCTGTGCCAGCAGACTGGCTGGTTCTGTACCTTGGTCTTTCAGTTAAGATTTATAGGCCACTGTGAAGCAGAATGACAAGAAGGAATAATATACCTCAGGTCCAAAGTAAAAACTGTAGTGGACTGTGTCCCAAAACAGCAGGCTCCTGCAGGACATGGCTGTGGGGAAGCCCATGAGGATGCTATTGCTGCTCATCCCAGTGGGTTGTGCTGCAGCCCTGGAGCATCCCCTTGATGCCATTTTCTCCATACCAGATCTCTGCAGCCCAGTTGGCTGACCCATACCGTGGTGCTGAAAGCACTGAATTAGCTACTGAGCACTTTGGGGAGCTAGAACATAGTCACTTTGGACTGAGATGAAAATCTCTAGGATAGAAAATGAGGAAGCGACACCTTTGTTTCAGGCCTAGATTCTAACGCTATGAGGGAAGGAATGAGATTTAGAAGTATGTTTAGCAATGGATTAACCCATGCCCTCGTGCACTCAACCACATAGTGGTAATGAGAAAATCAGTATCCAAGGCATACGCATCTCCAAAGCTTTGGTATTTCAACATCTGATGTTCTGATATTTCCAGTAAAAATTAATTGTTTTCTGCTGTTGGCCAAAGTCTCCACTGCTCCCTCATTAGCACGCAGCCAAATGCTTCTCCTTTCTGTCTTGCTGGACTGGGAATCTGTTCTATTTGCTTGGGTTTTTTTGCTGTGAACAAAACTGTTCCTTATTTCTGTGAAAGGGCAGAAGAAGGCAAAGTTGTGCTCAGCATCTCTGTGCTCATCAAAGGACTGTTCTGCAGCCTGTCTGTGGGCATCACCTTGCACCTTCCCTTACTGTATGGTGTATTCCCAGGCTTCCTCCCGCACCCTTTTCTCTGATCGTTAAAATTGTTAGGATCATGTCTCCCACAGCAGAAATAAATGGGAGCAGGGGGTGCCTTGATGGTCCAGCTTGCTGCAGCTCATTCTGTGCCAAAACAACTGTGGCAGCAGAGAAATGTCAGTGTCACATTGTGCCTTCTGCTGGGTTCATAGAAAATTAAATATGTGACTTAAGAACTTAAATCCCTATTGGGCAGATACACATTAAGTCCTCAGCATGTGCTCTCTCTCTGGAGAGAACTGCTGTCATGTCCAGTGCAGGAAGGATGATCCAATGCAGAGTTTCTGTGGTGCTTCTATAACTCCTTCATTACAATATCCATGTATTTACCATACATGCAGTCACATAAAGGATACAGTCATCCATCAGCTTGTTCACTGCTTGTCTAGAAGGCTGTTCTTGTGTTATATCTTGGGGCAGCTCAGCACACACTCCTGTTCTGTCGTGCTCCTTGCACACAGTGTGATGTTTTCAGTCCTGTCTTTTCTGGCATTTGCTCAGGGTGATGTACCACCCACTCTTCCACCATCAAACCCCAGCTGCTGACCTGACCCTTGTCGTGCTTTGATCCTTAAGATTAATATCATGCATCGTTTTTCTTTTATGTTAGTTAGCTGCACTTTGATGATGTGTTGTTTTTCTTTATGCTAGTTTGTTATGCTTAGCTATTTTAATTAAGAACCCAGCTGTCTCTCAGCACAGCTACATTTCCCACTTTTTTGTTTAAATTGATGAGGGTGACAAAGAAGGCAATCATCGGTGGAGCAGGCAGAGAGGGTTCTGTCTTTACCTTTGGGATCGCCGCTGTATTTTTGCTGAGTTGATTGTGATACTTCATCTGTGGAATTGGGTCGAAGGGCTGATCTTTCCACCTCATTATATGGCTTAACACACCACGCAAGAATCCAAGGAGGACCTGTGGGAAGCAGAACACAAGTATACTCTCTCCCCCCCCTTAATATTCCCTTTCCAATGCAGGCTAAGACGATCTTATTCTTTTTTTTATTTAAGCAACGTCATTTTCAGACTCACATTTATGCATTCCACAATACGTTGGCCCTGGGGATTATGTGGAATGCCAAATGTGAGTGACACAGACCATTGTTGTAAAAAACAATTTTACCTGTTCTGATCTCCTTGTCTGTTTTTGTGATTCTTGGCAGTCACATTGTCTCAAAACAGTGAGACCAATATCTGCATACACAAATTGCCTTTTCACCAGGTAGTGCAGAGGCACAAATGTATTTAGAAAATGTATCAACTGCAATGTGTGCTTGTTTTAGTTTTCCCAACTCCAGGACATGTGTGATATCCCTCTGCCCCCTGTCATTAGAATGCAACCCCTTAGGGTTAACCCCTGAAGGGACACTTACTGAACCTTTGAAGGTCTGCACAAGCTTTGAGAATGTCTGTTGCTTGTGAGCACGTCAAATCAAAGTGTTTCCATAGGCAGTGAGTGTTTTGATGTGAAAAGGAGTTGGACACAACTGCCATCTGAAATTGTGTGGTCATTACGTTAAAACTGTAGCTTGATGCTAATCTATCAGCAACCTCATTTCCTTCTGTTATGGGGCCTGGGAGGCCAGAATGTGCTCGCACATGCATAATAAATACATTTGATGTCCTACACTGTAGATTAGCCCTTATGGAAGGCAACGTGTTTAGCAAAGTTTTATCATCAGCTTTAATCAGTGCATTTTCAGTGTGCTTTACAATTCCAACTGCATGTTGTGAGTCTGATACTATGTTCACATCCTTTTCTGGAAATGCCTGTAGAGCCATTTGAGTAGCTCCCAGTTCAGCCTTTTGAGTCAGTGCAAATCCTGATCTTCTAATGTATTTCCAGTTGTCTCCTTCCATCCAACGGACCAATCCCTGTCCTGTTTTTGATGAACCGTCAACAAAGACTGTTAGCACATCTTTGACAGGTGTCAAAAAAAACCCAAACCTATAGATTTAAGTGTTAGAGGTGGGACCTTGCTGGAGTGCAACAGCTTATGAGCTGGCAATGTAAACTCAGTTTCTCACAAAAAATTGCCTATTCTAATGGATGTACTGTTATGATACAATTGTTCCCATTGCTCCCTATTAAGAAGCACATGAATGACATCAGGATCGTTCCTTGTCCATTGGATCCTTCTGCATTTAACAATGCCTGGCTCTGTTTGGGGGGCTACCAAACCCCCTACTCCAGATATCGAAGCTGTAAGAGGAGCCAAAGGCCAATGTAAGAGCCACTGATTTTTATTGGTAATTGCAGTATTGGCTCCTGTATCTAGTACGCCTGTTATGTTTTTACCATTCACTTTTATCAATAATATGGGTCAATTCTGTGATAGTGTCGTTGTCTAGTTTACCATAGTATCTGAAGTGCTTCCAAGGGCACCTGTTCCTCTGGGGCAATTAGTGACTTTGGATATCCAGTAAGAAAGTAACAGCAATTGAGCAATACGTGAGCCCCTGGATAAGTGGTGGAAACCATGCAGTAAGGTCACCATTTATTTATTGTTCCAGTAAAGTTCAAATTAATCTCTGCCAGGAGTACAAATAAGCCTGATGTAGTTGCACTGGATCTTCCCAATATCAATCTAATTGTTCCATCAGGGAGGGGACCAGATACCACTGTGTCAAGTATATAGAGCTTTCCTAATTCCTATGAATTTACATCTGTGGTAACTGTCCAGCTCTCCCTGCTGTGGCTGCTGCTAACTCCATAATGGTACTATTCCCATGGGGTTCATCAGATAAGTAGGCTTGCACTCTGTCCCTGGGGGATCTGAGGCTACAATGGTCTGAGGATTTTTTGGGGTACCGGAACTCCTACCTCTCTGATTTCCTGAAAGAGGTCTGCCACTCTTTTCATATTTAGACTTACACTGATTAGCCCAATGATATCTTTTCTCACATCTTGGATGTGGCTCTTTAGGTCGATTTCCAGATATCTTTTTTTTGGCAATTCTTTTTATAATATCCACAGTCTCTGCAATTAAAGCATACTTTGTTTTTGACAGTCTTGTTGCTGCTGTATTATGGCAGCCAACATAGTTACCTTATGAGATTCTGTACCAATATTCTGATGTGCTTTAAACATATTTACCTACTGCTCTGGCTTTTACTCTCAGCAGAGCAAGAACCGCCTGGCAATCTGAACTGGCATTTTCATATGCCAGTTGTAAAAGAAGTATTCCCACAGCCTCCAGGTTATTGGTTAGCCTAGAAATGGCAGCTTGAAGTCTGTCAACATAAGTGACATACGGCTCTGTGGGGCTTTGTTGCATTTTTGCAAAAGGTGCCCCCTGGGTTTCTGAGTCGTGGACCCCTTTCCATGCCTTTAAAGCTAGGTCTGTAGCTTGGGAGAATAACCTCTGATCCTGCTGAGCCTGTTGTTGGGCATTAGAGAAATGACCCCTTCCAAGTAATTTATTAGCACTAATGGGGACTTGATCATTCAAATTTTGCACAGCTTCTGTATCACTAAGTCAGAATATTCTATTTGCTGAACAGCATATTATGCTGATGTCAGAGCTGATTTTACTAACACCTTCTATTTCCAGGGAGTTGTGAGATATCCGTTCCTCACCGATTCTATTATCCTCACTGTAAAGTGCTTCTGAAGCCCATTTTCCCTTCTACTCTTTTTCAACTCTTTAAGAACTGTATGAGGGAGTCCGTCATACTGTGCAGGTTTCCGTTCTCTGTATATTGCAGGAGAGGCACTAAAATCTTCTGCTGTAATAGGCTCCTTCATCCATCTCTGAGTTGTGGAGGACAAGGCTTGCACTCCCCTGGGATCTGTATGTGGGGGTAGTATTGAGGGCCATGTTGAAGGCAACATCTTGGACATTGATGAGGGTGGTTATGGAGGGGCTAGAGGAGCATGATGGTTGTAAGGCTTTAATTTTTCTGATACTTCATTGGCTGGTATTTCTATCTGCATCTCGATTTCCTTCTGCACAGGTTTGCTCTCTTGCTCCTGCATAATAATATTTTTTCTGCAAAGGCTTAAGATGTGTATAATATACATCACATTAGCAAATCCTGCTTGGGTATGGAGAACCCTAGCTCCCTTCTGTTAGTAAAACGTTCTTCTACTGTTTTCCGTGTATCAATATCATGTGTTCCTTCTAATGGAAACCAGTTGCAACGTTCTGTTTTCATTACCAGAAGTTGTCTTTCTGTTACCTTAAAATGGGCAGCTTGTGAGATCAGCTGCAAAATTTGTACATAGAAGTACCATTGTTTAGTCATAGCCTGACTCGTAGTAGACAGCTACAAGAATTTTCCTGTTGAGATACTGGAAGTCCTCTGGTTCACTCCCTCTTATTTTATAAGTTCAGACTTACCCTCCGTTGAGCTGTCTGTGGTTTGTCACCCCGAAGTTGAAGACTGAGCTCTTCACACAGGGCACAACTTGCCCCATCCAGTGCAGGAAGGATGATCCAATGCAGAGTTTCTGTGGTGCTTCTGTAACTCCTTCATTACAATATCCATGTATTTACCATACATGCAGTCACATAAAGGATACAGTCATCCAGCAGCCTGTTCACTGCTTGTCTAGAAGGCTGTTCTTGTGTTATGTCTTGGGGCAGCTCAGCACACACTCCTGTTCTGTCGTGCTCCTTGCACACAGTGTGATGTTTTCAGTCCTGTCCTTTCTGGCATTTGCTCAAGGTGATGTTCCACCCACTCTTCCACCATCAAACCCCAGCTGCTGACCTGACCCTTTGATCCTTAAGGTTAATATCATGCATCGTTTTTCCTTTATGTTAGTTTGTTATGTTTAACTATTTTAATTAAGAAACCAGCTGTCTCTCAGTGCTGCTACAAACTGAGGCAATAACAGCCATCAGTAAGGCTCTGCATTACTAGAGGGTATGAAAAAACTTATATTGTATGCTGTGGTCTTGAGAAAAAAGGCTGGCTTATCAAGTGCTGGGCATATTTAATGTCTAGTCAAAAACACGACAGAGTCATGATTATTTTTCATTACATGGAATTATCTTTTTGCTGATTTGGGCTTCATGAACCTGATACTACCTGCAGAGTTGAGACAATTCTCTTAGCTAAAGCAAGGTCCCTGTTTTACCCCTTCTCTCACTGCAGCACAGCAGCAGCCGAGTCATCCAAGCAGCCATCAATAAGTTTTACTAATAAGTGTTGCTACCTCTTTGGAAACAGTAGGCTGGCATCACAACATTGCATAAAAGTGAATTTTGCTATACTTCACAACACCTCTGGTTTGCTACCTCTGAGAGCTGTGAAACCTCCAGGTAAAATGATTTGAGGCTTTATTTAATTTTATTGCCTGAACTTTCCTAGAGGTTTATTTGTGGTGCATTGGCTTTGAACCTCTTTAACCTCATTTAAACTGGCTTTGCTCAGACTAACTTTTCTGTGGTCTTCCAGAGCCTTTGCATATGGATGGGGTCAGGCAGAAAGACTCCAGCACAGCTAGGGACTATCCTGCATTCCAGTGGTGTTCTGCACGGCTGCCTGAGGACGTGTGGCCACTCTCCAGGACAGCAGGTGAGAGGGAGCCTCTGCAGTACAGAGAAGAGCACGCGTGACTGAGGTAAAGGTTTGAAGGGTGACTACAGGACAGGTGTAGTCATTCAGCTTCTGTGCGTCCTTGGTTCTTCTCTGTGAAACCTTCTCACCACCTTTGACAAGAAGTGTGTTTAGTGATTATGTGACACGCAGGTTAAAGTGTAATGGGTTGTATGGGTAAACCCTGTTGTTTCTTTTTCAGCCTTTCCAAAAACACACTTTGGGTTGCATCCCAATGCTAACTCATGGGATGCTGCAGTTAGTTCAGTGTCGAAGTGGAGAGAACGTTGTTAATCAGGTGGGTATGACCAGTGGTATTTCACAGGGCCTTTTAAGCAGCCTCAGATGCTGCAGGAGAAGACATGAGAGTGAACTTCAAACATGTAAACGCCTGCTGAAAAAGAGGGAGAGGATCATTTGTTCCTGCACTGTCTGGATGGGACAAGTGGTAGTTGGCTAAGAATTCAGATCCAAGCTGGGAGCTAGGAAACATGCCTTTGTAAAGAAGAAAAAGTATTTTACAAATGGACACAGGCATGGGAAATGTCTAGCTCTGAGCTGTCAGAAGTGATGCTGTGTCAGCCTCCTACTGCAATTGGGCTGTGGTGACCATCCCTGCAGCTTTCTGCACGTTGTGATGTGGAGAGATCACGCTCATTCGCTGACCCCGTCCTTGTGGTTCATTTGCTGTGTAGTCATATGTGGGGAGACTTGTTCTTTTTTGCTGCTCTCTCTGAACTTTGCTTTACTTCATGCCTTTTGGTTTATGGCGTGGAAAAATGAGAACTCTCTCTACTAAGCAAACTTACATTAACTTCGAGCAGTTTCTAGGCTGTGGCATGCAGGCAGCTGTTTATTTATAAGGGAAGTTATGCAGACATGGCAAGGAGCTGGCCGTTGACCCTTGCATAGTGTTGTAATAAACCAGTGATGGAGGAAGGATAGGAAAAAAATCAAAGCGTCTTTACTTCAAAGGCAAAGAGAGAAGTTGCAATTAACGTGGTCAGATGTGGGAAATTCAGCAGGGGAGAGCCAGTACCAGAATTTGTACTGATGTCCTCCGGTCCAGACCCTATCAATCTTACCAGGGAATTTGACAGATGAGGAAAGTCAAAGAGCAGCTGAGGGATTCTGAAATCAAAGGACTTTGAAAGCTGGATCAGAGAGTGGAGCTCTATTTTCCCATCTGCTTTGAATTTATTGTTGCTAATGAGGAAGCAGCCTCTGGACTGAGTGAACATGTTGGACCAGAGGGGTCATTTGACATTTCCATCACATTCAAAAGTGGTATCAGGGGACTTCTTCTCCAAGTTAACCCTTTCATTACCAAGCCCATACAAATGAGCAATTATAGTGAGATGGCAAAAGGGGAAAATATGTTGACTTCCTTCAAGTTGACCAAAGATGCTGTCTGGAATCCCATACCATAGGGCTCTGTTCAGCTGTATATCTGTTTTTTCTGCTTTGTTGCTGGTGTTCACTATGGTTGGTCTTCTTCTGCAGTGCCAGAATCACAGTGCTGCGAATCCAAGATCTGCAAGTACCTTTGCTCTGTAATGTGTGGTTTATATACAAAGTTGGAAATGGTTCAGGCAGCCATGCATGTACATACACGTTCCCTTCAGTTGGATGCTGTCCCTATGAGCAGAGGTTATGTGACAGGGCCAGACCTCTCTCCAGCAGCCTGGCTGTGTTTTTGAAGCAGCATCTGCATGGAAGCAGCTGAGAAAGGAGGCTGATGACGGTGAGGCAAGGCTTGGAGCTCTAACAGGAGGCCTTTTGCAACCCATCAGAGTTGA
The DNA here is from genome assembly GCF_038088225.1 of Cyrtonyx montezumae. Taxonomy (NCBI): domain Eukaryota; kingdom Metazoa; phylum Chordata; class Aves; order Galliformes; family Odontophoridae; genus Cyrtonyx; species Cyrtonyx montezumae. Next base: position 39,247,817 of record NW_027071826.1, on the reverse strand, counting down.
TCTTAGAATCAGTTATTTTGAATACCAGACACTGACCTTCCCATCCCATGTTCCCTAAAACTTTTCAGTGTTTCCTGGCCTTTGCTGCCCACTAATGCTGGTGCCATCACATTTGACTTTCTCTGACTCATTCTGATAAAGACGAATGCACAACAGCGAGAGCCTAGAGCTGCAGGGAACTGCTTTCAGAGGCTGTGATCCTGCCTAGAACTGAGCCAGTTGTTGCTTCAGGCTGCAACTCACCTGCAGGGCAGGATCACTCACAGATCTTCAGTGGGGGACAGAGCATGCAAGGCAAAGTGTTGGTGAGAGCTGAGTGTCTGACTTGTATCTGAGGAGCTTATCTATGCAAGCCAAGAAGCTTCTGTTGCACCAGGAGCATTGTGGCTTGCACTGACAACCCCATCTCTTCTTTTGAGCGCTGCAGAGCTCTGACCTCAGCTAGGTGTTGAAATAGATGATGGTTGCAAAAATTAGTTCAGGGTTTGAGTTTGGAAAGTCCTGTGAATCCTTTACTAGCAAAACGTTTTAAGATAGCATGCAATGAGACAGATCAGCTCCAGCCATTCACAGGGGGACACAGTATGGTCTTACCTCTGCATTTCCAGTTGGCCAGGTCCTGTCTGAATGAGGTGTGTCAGATGCAGGCTCTTGCCTGCAATTTTGAGAGACAAAGGAGAATTCCCAGGCTTTTTGATTCTCTCTGGCTCCCTCTTCTGAAAAGTCTGTGGGATACTCTTCATGATGAATTTAGTTTTCTTTATCTTATAACAGGAATCTTTGGGTACTGTTGCTACTGTTGTCTTCCTTGCAATGCATTGCAGCAGTGATGTGCTTATCAAGCATAAAAATGGAGGCTGCTACCTGGGCTCTGCAGCAATTGCTGAAGGAAGTGGGTGGTGGCAGAGGGTAGCTGAGACCTCTGCTGCTGACAGCACACAGGTGGATGTGTGCAAGCTTACACAGCTGAACAAGTAGGGCTGAATAGCTTTGGTGTGTCAGCTACACCACATCAGTGCCCGTGCAAGTGCTCTTGGCGTTCTGCATCTGTAAAGTGTGATGAGGTAACCTTCCTATTGTTGCTGCTTTAGTGCACGTGAGCATGTTGGAAGCACAAGGTGAGGGGGAGTTACCAGGTATACAGTACTGAACTGTGGTGGGCCAATTGTAGCTGAACATAGCGCTTTTAATGAGCTTCTAATTTTTTTAATTTTAATGAGAATATAATCACTCTTAAAGGGTCCATTCACGACCAGACTCAGTTTAAAATCAAACTAAGGCATGTGACAACGTGTCTGCTGTGCCCTTTCCTTCTTACAGCTCTTCTGAAAGTCTTTGCTGTTCCAGAGCTATTTCTTCTCTGGTTGTCTCCTTGGATGTCAGACTGTGTCGTTTTGGGATGAATCATCATCCAAGTTCAGTGGTGCCATACTGGTTCCCTTCCAGTGCTGCTGAGGCCAGTTCAGTGAGTTGTGTTCACATAGGAATTGACAAACAGAAGAGGGTCCTAGGGCAGATACGATGCTTCCGATGATGTTTCCAGGTAAAGTGTTGGGAATTAAAGGGACAATGAGTTTTCGAGGACATTTTCTCTGCTGGGAATGTTTTTACTCAGAAACATACAGTGTCGATAACATAACAGGATTAAAGCTTGTTGCATCAGAATCAGCACAATTTTGTTGCCAACCAGCAGCAAGAGCACAAAAGCCCTTATGCAGCAGCTAATGCTCTTACGAGGAGGCCCTCCTGCTTACTGCCTATGAATTGCAAATACTGACCCACAGTTGGAGGCACTGCCTGTCCTCCAGTGCTGCTGCTATTCCCTGTTCCCTGCAGGCTGGCTGCACTGTCACCAAAACCTGTGGGACCGGATGCATCCTCTGTATGGCCTTAGAGGCATCTCGCCTCGCTGGGCCAGGCTAGAAGTAGTGGATATATTTTTAACACAAGCTGTCTTTTTTTGTATTGATCTATAGGTGTCAGTCCTCCAAGGCAAGGTTTTGCTAGGCCTAATTTAGTGTAGGTTAGTTAGCAGCCCACTGGTGTGTGTTGCAATAGCAGCTTGGCACGGGCAGATCTCCGCCTGCTGCTCCTCCCATGGCTGGGCTGGCTGCTAACATCTTCAGTTGCATTGCTTACAAAGAGTAGTAAAACTGACCTTCCCTCCCCCCCCCTCATGTTTCTTCCTTTAATGCTCCTAGCACCAAATAAAAGGAAAGCTGTAGTAATTGGAGCAGTGTTGGTGCTGTCATTCCCTTACTGCCGAGAGCCCCATGCTGTCTGCAGTAATGTCACAGACGTGCAAAGCTGGAATTAACATCAAAGAGTCCCTGGGCCGCATACCGGCAGCAGGACTGCCTTCAGAGCTTGCTCCAAGCTGCTGCAGTGTGCTAGTGAGCACGGGGGAAGCTGTGGAGGTGGCTTGCATTTGCTTCTATTTCATTCTCAGAAGTGCAGCAGGCCTGCATGCTAATGCAATAGCTGTGTGCAATGGCGGGGCTGCAGGAGGAAGGGATCTGTTGTGTGGTGTGCTCAGAAGGCTCCTGGTGGACCACTCGAGAGGGGAGGAAGAGAGGCAAAAGTAATGCGAGTGGCTGTTTTAGGGTTTTAAAAGAGCTTGTGATGTTTCCTGATGGAGTTGATGCACAGCAGATCTCAAGAGGATGGTAATGGACATGTAAACCTCTCTGTGGGCCAGCCTGAATAGAGGGCATCTGAACGTAACTGGTTCCTTGCTGGTATTTCTCTGTCAGGTATGAGATTTCCAAACATCATAAATGCAGTAATAAAAGCGGGTTAGTAAGGCAATAAATGGCAATCACGAAGTCCCTGGTTAACTTCAGCTAAAAAAGAATGTGTCCTTTTATCTAGGATGGCTGAAGTCTTATTATGTCCCTTCATTGCTCCCTGCATCTGCTTCACCCCAGGTTAATTTGAGCAATACATCACTTCTCCACTGAGACTCTTCTGGCACCTGCAGGCTCTGCAGACCCTTCCCAAAGGTCTGCCAATGTTCTACTGCCTTCCAGGACATAGTTCTCCTATAGTAAATCCCACATTAAATGACTGAAAGCTGGGCAGCAGGGACCCAGCTGTGCAGATGAAGCTGGTGACCATCTGGATCACCAGGCTTGGTGCATGTGTAGGCACCAGAGCCCTTCCATCACTCTGTGAGGCACACACATCGTAAGTGGTATTACTAAGGGAATTCAAATCCATCCTGTACCCAGCAAATTCATTTCGCAGTCACAGGTCTGTGAAAGGAGAGGTGAGGAAATGCTGCTGGAGAAGGGGAGAGAAGTGCAGGACCACATTCAGGTAAACCACCTTGGTGTTGCTTCTTGTTGATGGCTGCTGCCAGCTCACCTGGAAGGACAATAGGGGCTCTTCCGAAGCAAACAAACAAACAGTGCCCTTTCACTGTGTCCTCTATTCGCAGCTTCCTTCTGAAACATTTCGTATGAATGAAGTGGAAGGATGAACTTTTTAAGTGGGTCAGGGAGAGGTGAAGACTTTCTTTCAGCTATAAACCCCAGCAGGACATGGCTCCTTGGAAGAGCATTGTAATAATGATTTAGGTTTAAGTTCACAAGCAGAAGCCTGTTGTATTTTCAAAGCTGTGTGGTGCTGTGCTTGTAAGAAGTGGAGAGAGTGATAAATTTTGCAGAACACTGTTTTCTTTGTAGGCAGCAGAAAATAATTTCTATCTTAGGGAGCACAGTACTCTGGCATTGACATCTTTTTTTTCTTGGCACTGTTCTCAACAGATTTGTGAGGCCTATGCACTTCCAGAGGCTTAATACCAAGTGTATCAATTAATTATCCCATCTCCCTTACAATAATAATAACTGCTTTCTACCTGCCAGACAGAAGACAGAGAGGTGAAGGAAGATGCTCAAGAGTCATGGCAGAGATGAACCCACAGCTCAGAGTCTGCATTTTCAGTCTTTCCACTGCCACCAAGGCTACTTGCAGTTGCCCTGGGGTCCCAGTGGTGAAATCAAGGCTACTAGCCCTGCTTGAAGGTCAGGCCCAGTGTCACACAGGGCTGACGTGGCTGGGGGCACTGCCGCTGCTCACCTGAGCCCTTGTTCCTACGCCCAAGGGGCTGTGGAAGATGTGCAGGTCCAGGCTGAGCTCCAGAGCTGCCATCAGGACAGCCCTGTGCCAGGTGATGCTCCCCCCAAACCCTGCTAATGAGAAGAGCTGCTTGCGCTTAGCAATAAATATCATTAGTGACCAGGATATTTATTTTGTATGCAGTGATCATCCCCGGAGCTTTTTCACTCTCTCTAGAGGATTACCAATAAATTGAATTCATCACCTGCAAGTCGAGATCATTTTCAGTCACTAGCAGACTTCATTGCTCTTTTCATTGCTTCAGCGGAGGCATTAAGAGTGTCTGTAATTTTCTTTTTTTTTTTTTTTTTGAATGTTGGTACTTTCCATTTATTATTATTGAATTCTTGAAATATGATGACATCCTTCCACTGCCAGAGTGCAGTCTGCTCTGGAGTGGAGGATGACAGCGCATTATGATACAGAGTGATTTTAGGAAAAAGGAAATATAGAGGGAGAATTTTCACAAGTGCCACCAGAAATACTTATCTTGTGGGAAATTGTCCTGGGATCCCTTCAGATCCTACAGAGGGTTAACACATATGTCTGAAGGACCTGGAGTTGTGCACGAAGTAGTCCCTGCTGTTACTGTGAAGTGATTGATAGCAAACTCTTAAGACTCAAGTTGGAGTGTTAGAAAGCAGGCTCTCTTTAGTATTAGTGCTGGATGTGTGAGGATACTCTTATCATGCATATCTTGCACAAAAAGGTCTTCAGTTTACACTGAGGCCTTCCCAGAGGTACATAAAACTTCCATACAGAGACTCATGGAACTTTCCTTATCTCTTCAATTCGGTGCTAAGACTTATGGTACCTCCCTTACCTATTCAATACAAAGACACAGACCCTTTCTATTATCTAAACAAAGTACAAGGTTATCCATTAAGGGGCTTAGCATGCTGCAACTTGTATGATCTTAACACATTGGGCTGCCTTTCCCTGAGCTCTCTGGGAATACAGTGTGGCCATTACACTGCATAGATCTGTCTCACTTATCTTAGCAAAAGATAAAAGACCACTGTCAAGCAACTAGAAAGCCTGAAATCTGATCCCAGAATAATGAAACGATCTAGTTGGTGCATTACAGACAGGGGACAGGATCCTTCTTGTAGATGAGGGCAGCAGCACGCTGTGTGCAGTTCCCAAGGACAAGGTCTCTGCCCCTGGGAACCAGCAGCCCAAACTGGGTGCTGTGCAAACTGGGACAGCAGGGAGAATTATAGGTGTACTTTGGTTTGCATTTCTTACTTACGCTTTCTTATTTGTTCTTTTCTTTTTTTTTTCTTCCCCTTTTGGAAGCATAGGAAAGTTTTTTAATTTACTTGCCTGCGGACAAGGCAGAGCTGCGTGCGACTTTCGTTTCATTTTGAGGGTCTCTTCTTTCCTGGGAGCTGCGTTACCACACCCACAAGGGCAGCTTTGAACGTATCTATTTTAGTGCCTTTCATACTGGCTAAGAACTTCTGAGTTGGCACCAAAGTGAGAAATTAGGTCACTGGAAAGCAATGTGTGGATATTGTAAATAAGATTGCTTACAGGGCTGATGTTGTAGATGAGAGTGATAGTGATGTTTGAAGTTTACCATCTGTGCTGAGAAAGAGGAAAGCATCCTGAGAGACAGATGGTCAAGTACACTGTCATGCTGTCCTTTTCAGAGAGGGGAAAAAAAAAGTTGGCTTGAAATGCACCTTTTAACTTTCCGTTATGCAGTGTGCTCTGTCATGGTTTCGTGTTTCTTTTGTTTCATTCTGATCTTCTGATTATTTGTTGGTCAGCAGACACGTCTTTACAAAAGAGCATCAGCTGTCTGTTGACATCCAAGTCAAACGGCCCAGATTATCCATGACTTCCTGCCATTCTGGTTTAGTTTAGCGTGAACCAATACTGGCTGCTGTTAATGGATCTTCCCCCCAACCCCGAGTAATCAAAAGTAAGGGTCATGTCTCTTTGCAGGCAGATAAATGAGGTAAGTGCAGAAACAGGCTTGGGAATGAGGCTCTGAAGCCTAAATCCCTCAAAGCGCTCAGGAACCAGAGGACTTCTGACAGCGCACAGCGTAAATCTGCAGTGAACTTTTTATCCAGGCTGAGCGCTGCTGCTATGCAGAGGGGAGATGCTGCTTGGCAAGCCTTGCTGACTTCTGTAGTGCTTTGTTTGGAAGCAACAATGGAATTTGCCTTAAGACTTAAGGGTACAGAGTGAGGGTTTGGACATTTCTGGAGCTACAGGCACTGATGCAGTTGTAAAGATGTCAGCGTTTCCAATTAGCCCAATTCCTTTTCTATGCGAAGGCTGGGCATTGGTATATTTCAGCCTTCTGATTTAGGTTTCTTATCTCATTCTTACAGCATAGTCTGGAATGTCAAAGCAAATTTGATGTTTATTTCTTTGTAGGAAACTAGAAAGCCCACTGCAAGGTCCAGATTTTCAGTGTAAAGTTTCTCTCGCGCATCTTATTTGCATGGTTGAGTTATAACCCTCTAAATTATAAACAGAAGCACTGGCAGACTCTAGCTAACAGCTCTAATGGATGCTATTATATTTCCACTGCTGGCTGGCACTGAAGCTTCGCTATCTCATCAGCATAAAGGGACACTGTCAACTTGAAAAATCGTGTCTTCCTTGGAGGGAAAAAAAAGCTATACCTACTATTGTAGGAAGCCTTCGCAGCAGCAGTACCTCAATGAGAATAAGGAGGGGAATGAGATTCTAGTTAGCTGTCTCCGTTCAGTTTGTTTGCTTTGTGTATTTGACAGCGCTTTGTGGTGAGTCTGTGTTGCTGGCATGCAATAGCACCTCCCCTCCGAGTGGGAGATGATGGCTTTGCTGGGTGTGTGAAGGAAGAGAGCTTACTTTTGTCCTTAGCCTCATGTTAACAACAGCAGCAAAAGTGAGGTGAGAAAGCGACCAGAAAATGTGCATATATACAGAGAACAAACTTTAGCTTTATAGGATGCCGTTGTGCTTTGTGCTGTTTAAAACTGGTTTGCAAGATGCTTAGGAAGAAAGGAGCTTTCTCCCACAGCCCTGCTTCCTTCTCCAAACCCATTTCCTACAGCACTGTTCACTGCCATTTAACAGCAGATCTATGCATTGTTTGAGAAGGGTCAGTTTTTAAATGTTCCAAGTTGTCAGTGTCCTTTAAATACAGCACTGAGCTTCTCCCCAGGTGTGCCAAAACTGTCCCTGGAGGAATTTGCATCTAAACTGACCAACCCCCCCCCCCAAAACCTGAAGGATTCACACTTTTCTGCGATCAGATGATTGGCGTTCTGCAAGGCACACCCGCTGCTACCATCTCTGCCGGCTTCCCCTGAAGTGCGCTCGGCTGCCTCCCAGCCCACAGATGTGCTAGCAGATGACCGGTGTTTATGTCCTCCTCGTCTCTGCTTTGCTGAGGGAGTAAATGCTTTGTTGGGGCTGCTGCGGGCTGCCAGCCCCGGAGAAGTCCCTGCTGCCTGCGGGACCGGCGATGGGAGTGCGAGGGAGACCAAGCTCGCCATCTCCTGGGGAAGAAGGGGCATACACGCGGCCGGGAAAGTTTCGTTTCACTCCTTCCTTTCATTCCCTCTTCTCTTTGTGAAAGGCCGAGATTGTAGGAGAACGTGCTTCTCAAATATTTAAAATGGCAAACACGGTTTAGCGACAGCTCAGTAGAGTACAGAGAAATCTTAAAAATACATCAGGTGATCTAGTCACACCTTAGTTTTCATTGTTATATTTTGCTTCAAAAACCAACGGCTACCGTGAGTCTGTGCATATCTATGTATTTTTGAGTGTAACTCAAAAAAGTTGGCGGAGCAAGTTGTGTATACTTGCCCTTTACAAATTTCTCAGTGAGAGGCATTTGCTTAGAGATAACTCGATTCTGCTTTGCTTGGTGTGAATGAGTTATCACTCGATAATCGGGGCGTGTGTAGGAGGTGCTTTCCTACTCCTCAGTGCTTCACAGTGAGGGCTTGGGTTTTTCTGGAAGGAGCAGTTTGGGTGACAGCTCTGTTCTTCAGTAGTGCCCTCGGACTGGACTTCTCCAGAGTGAACAACCGTGGTGACCTCTGTTCAAGGGAGTTGCAAACTGTATGTGAGGAATGGCCACCGCAGCGCTGAAAGAAATAGAGCTTACTCTGCTGAACTGTTGTAAGTGGAAGGCAATTTCACTGCTGTCTGTGAACGTGAGGGGAGAAAAAGGGTGAGCTGAGAAAAACTAAGCTAAAGAGGAAAGAGTTGGTGCAGGAGCAATCTGGTAGTAAAGTTATGCTGAATACATTTAGGCTTATCTACCAAATAGCAGCAACTTGTGGACGAAGGATGAAAAACTGATTTTAAGAGAGCAATCACTTTATGAAAAAGATGAGGACTGTCTGCAAAAGCAGGCGTACTATTCTCTGTGTCGCAGTCTCTGTAAGCAAGATGTTAAGTACGCTTAATGAAGTACTCTTGCTGGTTGGGTAATGACAGTTCTACTCAGCCTCTCTTGTTTTATACATCTTTTTCTGAGTGCTGAGTCTCAGCTCTTCTGGCGTAGGTGATAAGAGCCAGTAGAAAAATGCATAACACTTCAGGCAGAGATTTGAAGGCGATCTCTCTTATAGCCTCCTAGCTCTTCAGCTAGTGTACCTCCATGCAGAAGGACTTGAGACATACCACTTGAAGTCATCAGATGCGTGGCATGCTTCTGATGCAGTGGGCAGCCTCCTTTATTAAATCCCCATGAGCACTATTTAGCTGTCTGCAGACAGGGCAGCTCTGACACTGGGACAGTCTCATCAGTTCTAAGATTTTTTGTTTTATAGTTGCTTAATGGTTTTGTAATGAGAGCTCTCTGCACCTATCAGTTCATTACAATTAGGCCTTACAACATTTTGACTTTCACATCAAGCTTTTCCTCAGCTCTACTATGAACGTTTCATCTCACCTCATTATTCATCCCTGGAGTGGTTCTTACCTTCTAGAATAAACAGTATATTTGAGATTTTAAAGGCTAGGCTGTGAAGGCAACAAAACTGAAGAAGTCTGTTAGTGGTATTTTCCATAGCTTGAACCTTGTGAAACAGATTTCTGAATTTTCTCCCTTCTGATTTCCTAATTAAATATGAAATTTACCAGTTTATCATGATAATGCGAGTGTTACCATCTTCACTCTAAGGGACTTTAGCAAGTGACTTGTCATACATCTCAGCTTGCTGCACAAATTGCATTACTACAGTATCTTTTAAAAGCACAGGCTTTACCTACATCTGTATTCCAGGCTGCACAGAGATGTCTAAAATTAATTAACAAAGCTCTGTAGCTCATGTACACGTCCCAAGTGATTTCACATTTGCAAACACGGGAGACAATATTTTCTGTTTTATGAAAGTTGGGACTGTGCCATAAAGTATTTGGATCCAGTGTTCCATTTTGGTGCCTTATGCAAACTCACAAGTCTGAATTTTCTTTATTTCCTGCACTTCTCCACACATTCAGCACACAGCACACATATCTATAGTTTTAGGTCAGAGTCCTCAGCTTACAGTTGAGACAGTCGCACAGAGCTGCTGCCTGTGAAAAAGGTGCCCCGAAATGTTACTAAAATAAAGAGAGGGTGATTTAAAATGAATCAATTTGAACAAGAAATGAAGAATTGCTTTTCAGCAACAAAAGCAAGCATTCATTATACCAAGCTAGAAACTAGGTGCCATCACAGAGGCTGAGGTAACCCAGAACAACATATTTTCTATAGAAAAAAGGACTCACAAAATCAATTAGCCATTCATTTTTTAATTAAATAAAGATTTATACAAACATCAGAACACTTTGGGGAAGTGTAGGCACCATTTGCCATAGAAAGGCAGCACAAAGACCATCAATTCTTTACTTTTCCAGTCTGCATTTTCCACAGCAAAAGCAAAGCCCAAAGTCTAATAAACGCAAACATTAATTATATGAACTCCTTTTTTCTTTTCAAACAGAAGGAGGAAATTGTTTGCTGCTGAAGATGTTCAGACGAGTCATTTTGCAAATGGTGCTGTGAAGCTGATCAGAAGGGAATGTGTTGGAGCATAATTGCCCCATTTCAAAGCATTATCCTGCAATAACAATCTGCAGCACGGCTGTGCTTCATTGAGAAGGAGAGAGTGCTATATCTAGCATTCACCTCCGTACACACACGTTACAGGGAGAAGTACCCTCCTTGTCTGCTAATGCTGGAAGGCAGCCCATTAACCAGCTTGAGCCTTTTAAATCCTAATTTCTGGGCAGGGAGATAGCTGCAGCCAATGATGCAAGTGCTATCTGCTATTTCCAATTACGACCCTTGTGATTAAACCAAGCTCTGAGCCCTTAAACCCTTTTCTGAAACAGAGACCTGTTTTTGTACAGCAACATTATGAAAACTCTTTTTGGCACCAGGCCAAAGGAATGTTTAAATGTTAGCTTTTGAAAAGCTACTTTATTAGCTGAAAAAATAAATCTTTTTAATTTTGTTCGTTTAATACATAAAACATGTTATAGTAAGCTGCAACTTAGGAGAGCTGTGGGCACAGAATACTTCCCTTCCTGGCTGCTGGAATTCACATTACTGGGCGTTCATTTGTTTGCAACAGCAGAAAGTTGGTCCCGGATTCTTCCTAGACCTTCTAACATAGTGTCCAGGGTTTCTTTACTCAGTTCCACAGTCAGTGCAGAAACAACAGGACTATTTCTACATAAGGCAGCATCTTCCTGAATCTGAAAACAGAAATGCAGCTGTTAGGTGCGTGAAAAATCCTTTCACAAGTTTTTCTGCTGCCGCTAGGAAAGTTGGTGCTTGATAGAGGGATAAAGAAAAACATTTTAAGCTTGGCATCCAGCTCCAACCTGAAGGCCCTAAACACATTCCCTCACTGTGTGCCCCACCAGCGAAGTGCACTTCCATTGACAGAGTGTACACTGACAATCATGTACAGCCACAAGTGGGCAAATTCTGAAGTGACTAATGGCAGGCAGCTCCATCCATTCAGAAGCATCTTAGCAGACACCCAACATGATACTTAATCTCATCACAAACACAGGCATTAGGTTTTTCCTCCTCCTTTAAAGCTCACCCATCCTCTTCTTACTGATCTGGGGAATCAGGAATTCTGTAGAATTTTAGCAGAATTGCCAGGTCACAGCCTGAACCAATGGTTGAGCAGCAGGTGAGGAGGTGTGGCAGGGAGCTCAGGTGCAAGTAATGCACATGGATGATCAGAAGGGGTGGTCTCTGGCTCTGCTCACCTCCATTTAAGTATTAGCAGCCAAGGGAGCAGGATCACTCTGGGTAGAGCTCTTGAGCTCTCACCAGTCATCAGAAGGGGTGAGCCAATTCTCCTGTCCTATTCTATTGCTCCATAGTGCTTCTATCCCAGTAGAAGGCACTGTTGTTTCCTCCTTTTGCCCCACAAGAATATAAGCAGGTAAGTAATCAGAAGTCATCTTCCCCACTAACGTAATTATCAAGTCATTACTGAGTTACTTTGAACCAATGGCTTCTCTGTAATTATTTGATTTTTTTCTTTCTTTCTACAGAGAACAACAGTAACCAGGGACAAATATGCTGCCTTCTGTCATCCTCATGCAAAGAAATCTCACAACAAAGGGATGGCTTTCATCAAAGACATCGTTACCAGGCTCTGTGGTATTTCAAAGATCATCTCTGAGAAAGCCTGATAGTGGCACTAGATGCTTGTCCAAACTGTTTCGTGCTGCCACTGGTAAGTCAGCTGTTGGACTGTTATTTTGATGCTGTTCAGGTGCTGACATTACCTTTAACTGTAACAGGCAAGTAGGGACTGCCATTCTGTTGATGGTGTCTGAAGATGTCTTGATGTCTACCCTCCAGTCCATGTCGACCAGCCGAGGCAGGGAGACTGGGGGATCAAAAAACAGGAATCAGTTAGGCCTGACAGCATGTGATGATGACACCAGACCAAGAACCTGTGACTATCACTGTATGCATTCTCCACAGACAGAATCCTGCTGCCCCTGTGAAAATGTGCAACCTTAGTGCTACTATCTGGCCTCACGTCATTTTTATTTAGGTTGTAATAAACCAGTCAATGAAGGCCTCTGCATGACACTGGAAGAACAAACAGGGTTCTCCATCTAAACAAAGATGGTGCAGTGCAAGACAGGCATAGCTAAACTCACAAGGCAGGTGAGAGAAGGGAAGCAGTAAGGTATCTTCACCTCTTTATATCTACCTTGTTGCATGCAAGACTCAGCTATTTCAGCATGAATTACTATGGTTCCTACTGTGCTTATTGCTCTGTTCTGTAACTGGCAAGAAGGCGCTTTGGAACCTTCTTATACTGTATGATTATAAGGTGATATTTCAAGCTCCTCAACCTGCGAACCAAAGCAGCCTGCAGTATAGGATAGGAATGGGAAACTGCAGTCTTCACACATCCTGCCAAGTGGTAAATAATACTGAAGATACCATTTTAGTTTCATCCTAATCACATCTACCATAAGAGAAATCATTCAACAGTCTGATGCAGGACTGACAGCAGTAGTTCAGGGGCTGGAGACCCCATCAGCCTTCCCATGGGAGGTGACAGGTCCAACTTGGCTGCCCTGCTGAGGAAGTTGAGCACCTGTCTCTTGCAGACAAGAGCAGAGGATATTCATTCGTGATGGTGTATACTTAAGGGAGCTTATTGCACTGCAAGCCTTCAGGTGTCCCTAAGCATCATGCAAACTGGCATAAAAGATGAGGTTGAGGTTCTCCCAACAAATCCCTGGCACCAACAGGCTTACTGAGAGTCAGATCCCCACAAACACTGTTTTTCAACAGTGCTTTCAACTGCTGCTAACAGATACTACAAGGAACATTTGAAGAACAGTCAAGTGAAACTGTGACAGGTATTTAGGTGGGTGGCATGCAGATAGCTATCCTCCCCCTTATTCAAACAAAAACTTTCCTACTTTCATAAAGAAAATATGCTTTTAACTCAGAAAAGGAAACGGTGCTGATTTTCAAATCAGATTTGCAGGTGTTGTCTTGCAAACTGCAAACCAGAGGAAAGCATAATTACCTACACCTAACCAATTTACAACAGCAGATCTAAGGATAGGGCACCCCTGACTGCTCAAAGATAATGCCTGATTTACCACCAAAACCCAGGAATTTGAAAAATGAACGTAGGGTAAATTTCTTGCTTAAAATATATATTAAGGAAGCAAGTTGTAAGGTGCAGTTTAACAGCACACTTATCATTCCTACTTGGAGCTGTTCCATTTATAAGAAAGAACAACTCTCACATCTTTTTCTACTCAGTTTTCTTTTAATAGCTTAGCTGTGCTTCCTATGTTCAGAAGCACAGTGTTCTTTCTGAGAAGAACAGTAAATTCTCAGTGTAGAATTTCTTCTAGTTAGAACTTTGAAACACTGACAAACTCCTTCAGTTTGAAACAGGCTTTGCAGCTTATAGATGCTTTGTCAGAACTGTATCAGAACAAGTGTTTACTAGAGGCATAAAGAAACATTGCTCCAATGTATGTCAGCTCAGGAAGGAGTCTGAAGGAAATACAGGGCCAACTCTGCAAAACATTTGTTGAGAGGCAGTGGCTTATTCTTCCAACCTAATTTAAAATCTCAGCTAAGGTGTTCAGTAGGCTTGAGTGCCTGTGCAAAGCTTTAGCAAGTAACTGCTGATAACCATGTTTGATATCTATTTAAGAGTACCAGAAATGGATGAAGAAGCAAAGATAACTTCTACAAAGAGCTGGTCCAACGGATAACTGGAGCTTGTCTGGATTCTGCCTATCATAAGGTGCCTAGTCTCCTCCCCAGGCATTTATCTGGTCTGACTGCTGACCTACCTCCTGATTCCTGGTGCTTGGAGAAATTTATGTGGGGAATGGCTCTTCTTCCTTCTCCTTTCAGCAAAACTCTGGGGGACAGTGCAGAATCGGTTGCCTTGCCTTTTGCTTTTGGAACTAATTTCAGTTTACAGTCTGTCGGGACAAGCATTTGGCAACATTCACAGCAATATAAAATGCATCTGTTTAGTGCTGTATGTTAATTTGCAAAGATGGATTGCTGGTGGCTTAAGAGAGACAGAAGCATCCTCATTTTCACATTATCATAGACTAGTCAGTTGGAATGTTGTCTTTAAATCACTGCTTTGGCCCCTGTGTAATGTATGTTGGATGTTTCATGAATGTAACACTAAAAGAATCCATAATTTCTTAGAAAACAGTCTCATAGCAACAGGGCTAAGTACTCATAATACAGAAACATGCATCTCAGAGCAGAACTCCTGAGTGGCTCCAAGAGCTGCACACTCAGCCTTGCTTCTGGGTTGTGAAGACCTAGCCATTACATCACGCTGGTGCGTTGTGCTTGCGCTCATTTCCTCTAATGCATGACAGTGTTAAGGATACAGGAGAAAGCGCTGTGTCTTGGCAACACTACGGTGTTTAGCATAAGCATGGCTGTACTTATTGTTATTAGAATTATGCAGTAGTTTCTTTCCCCTCCCTATTTTTCTGCTGTTAATCCCCATTAAGATTTTTGAGGGACAGCTGTTTGCCAAGTCCTTGCCATACTGTTCACTCCTTGGATATTATGTTCTCTGCAGGCTAAGAGAAGGGCCGAGAAGATCTGTGCAGGCATCTGGGCATCAGCTGCAAATAAAAAATAAATAAAATCCTAGGGAAAAAAAACAAAGTAGTATAGCTGTATGGAACACTTAACTGGGATGTAACTCTTTGTTGCTTTTGTTGCACTGCTAAGTTACACATCGCTTTGGAAAAGTGAGGAGAAAGTTGAATGTATGCCACATACTTTCAGGTGCATGGAAGAATGCACAGGATGTGCACAGCTATTCCCCAATGCTGCACAGTTGCTGAATATGGACATCTCTTAGAGGCTTGAATGGGAAAGGAAGAGTGCTTCAAGTTCGGAAGTCTGGGAGTCTACAATGTAGCAAAGGACTGAGCATGGAATGAGGTTGCTTGATGACTGGAATTGATTTAGCACAAATCTGAATAAAAGCCTCTTGGCCCCTGCTAAGCTCCAGGACTGCCATCATGCAGCTTCTTCTAAGGCAAATGGGGATACGTGTGTGCTACGCTGCCACGAGACATGCTGGGAGGCACTACTGTGGCTGTCAGCTGATCTGAGGAACGTTATGTAATTATACACTTACTCTGGCTTGCTTGTGCCTCATTTCTCCAAGCGGAGCTGTGAAAAAGAAAGAAACAAAACACAGAAAGAGCAACACTTGGAAGCAAAAATTAAAAAAAAAGAAAGCAAACATCAGGCGCTGAGCACTCACATATTCTCTAAGATTATCTTGGTTAAAAGGTTTTTCAGGTTTTGGTGGAAGTCTTCTGGAAACAGAGCGAGGATGTCCTCGGCCCTCGTCAAGCCGCGGAACACGACGTGCCGGGTGAGGCCGTGCAGGGCGGCCACCAGCTGCGGGGAAGACGAGCGGGCAGGGCTCAGCAGCGGCACGGCGGGGCTCCCCGTGCTGCAGAGCCCGGCAGCCGCGCCCGCCCTCACGTACCTGCGCGGCCTCCTCGGGGCTGGCGGCGATGGCGGGGCAGGCGCGCTGCGCCAGCGGGCCGAGGCGGGCGGGCGGGCAGGAGAAGCATTCCTGGCACAGCTGCCGCACGGCGTCCTTCGACGGCGCCTGGCGGGAGGCAAAGCGGGCAGCTCTGAGCCGCGGCCCGGGAGGAGGCAGCCCTCCCTACCCTCGCAGGGCCGAGCACCGCGTCCCCCCGGCGGCCCCTCACCTTCAGAAGGCTCTGCAGGGCCACGAAGTCCTCCTCGCTCGCCGCCGCCATCTTGGCGCCGTCAGCTGGGGCGGAGGGGCGCCATGTTGGGGCGGAGCCGGCGGGGCACGCCGGGCGCTGTAGTTCAGTGCTCAGTTGTTTTCCTCAAGTTCCCTGCGTGTTTTGGCACAACAGGCGGGCAAACGGGCTGAATTCTGAAGTGCTTAAGCCCTGTGCTCCTAAAACGAGCAAATTTATGCATTGCTGAAGCTAAAGTGCAGGGTAAGAGTTTGCACTTAGCATCCCTCCTGCGTGAGGACCTACAGGCTCGCCCAGCTCTAAAGCCACAGCACCCTTTCTGGAATAGCTCCTGTGCTGTTTTTTCATCGTTGCTCTCACTGTACTGAAGGGTGAAAGCAGACACAGGAGTTGAAGCCATCTAAAGATGCACAGGGATGATGATGAGAGGCAGCAGCAGCCCTCACACCCCGTCCCACCCCGTGCCTGCTCTGTGCTGAGAAACCCCACGGGACAGCTGTGGGACAGTGGTGTTACAGAGCCCTGGTGCTCCTCAGCTCACGGGGACAAGAGGAGCTGCCTGCATCCCCTAGGCACCTGTGAGCGTTGGGTTGAGCTGTGCTCTGCAGCACGCACAAGGTAAGATGTGCAGTGTGACTGACACATGAGCTGGGCTTGAGATGAGCACCTCAGCTGCATGGCCTGTGTGAGCAGTGAGGTAGCTGGGATAAAAGCCCTAAACATCCTGGTTCTCCTTCTCTGATGTGACCGCTTCCTTACTGTCAGTGCAAACCCCTATGTGAGATGTGGAGTTTGGCAGTAAATAAAGCTATTTTCAGCTAGCAAGAGCAGAAGGCAAAAGATTTATCGTGGCATTGCCGCAGTGATATGGATCATTACCTCAGTAAACTCTGTGTGTTTTACACTTTGTGGAAGATATTCAAATCCTCCATCTGTGGGAAGAATAGTCTCTTCTTTATCTTGTGTAATTCACAGCACATCTGGTACCTGGACACCCGTGTAATCAATGGGTTTTCCCATCACCTCTTCTATTTGCATTATTCTCCTGTAAGTGGAATAATACATAGTAAGAAATGCAAATGTGGTGTCATTTGCATTGGGCTCCCCAGGTTTGACAGGGAAAAGGGCTTCCTCTTGCAGAGGAACTGGTTTTACTTTCTGTGTTGGGGAACCTTCAAGGGCAGAAGAATCCAAAGAAAGAGGAAATTTTTTTTCTATTATTTTTCATAAGCAGCAGGAAATGAGGCTCAGGGGGAAAAACTTGAGGGTATGAGTTTACCATCTGTGGCCTCTTGGAATTAGTGTGATTGATCAGTTCAGAGAACTGCAATATGTATTTATGCTGCTTTCTCTAGCGGCATGTTACCAATAAGTTTAACCCAGTGCAGGCAGTACATTATGGAAAGCTGAAGGTTTGCTGTGTGTGGAGAGGCCTTCCTGAGAGAGCTGATGTGCTGCTGAATTTAGGTGGTAGGATTGAGTGGGCAGTAAATCCTGTGGATGCCAATTGTTTATCTAGGTGATGGTGCCATGTAACTCAGTGCTCTGATTGGAATAGGAGAACAAGCTACACAGGGTCAGGCTACAGGAAATGTGACTTGGTCTATTCCTTCCCCAGAGGGTGAACATGAAAGATGTGACGATGGTCTCTTTTCTACTGAGCTATCAGTTCTCACCTACACAAATACAGAGGTGTCTGTGAACTACACACTGGAATACATTAGAAAGTGAAGGGCAGGATTCTGATTTTTGTTTGCAAAATGAAAGGTCTTTAATGAAACTAAAACATTGCATCCCAAAGGAAAATGGAACAGTGGTTAGAGGTCAGGGTTTGAGACCCAGGAAGCTGGAATCATGTCTTCCTGACTCTGCTTTAGCCTTCACTCAAACCAGTGTAGGTCATTTTTGTCACCTGAGTAACAGGAAGGCAGTGTAACTTTTGTGTAACATAAAACTCTACATTAATAGATGGAGGCATTATGAATGAAAGTGGTATGAAAAGGCAGCCCTGTACTATAATCCCTGGGCATGTAAGCCTAAAGGAAACATAGGAGGACACATTGTAAAGGACACATTGTATCACTGAAAATTGCACTTGTCCTATTAAAATTCGCCTGCATGTTTTGTTTCTGGACCCCATAAAATTAGCATTTTCTGCTATCGGAGGTAGGCAGAATTTTTCTGACTGCTAAACATTCTGGAATGTCATCTCCAAGTGAGGAGGCATGTCTTTGGGTTTTGGCATGGCTCTTGTATAGCAATCACTCTACAATTACATAAAAATAGGGTCGACCAATGCCTAGGTTAAGGAATGAATTATACAGTGTAACTTTGTCGGATAAATGAGGGAATAGATACGAAGTGTGGCTGGGGCCAGGAGGAGAGGGAGTGGGTAACGAAAGTTGCTGTGAAGAAGCATATGGCAAGTGAGAATATTTACTTGTGAGTCACATATTCAGAACAAAAATATTGCCTGCCAGTAAACACAGCTGGCATCATGTTGAATTCATTCTCCAGTCCACTTCCTATTGTTGTCATTTCCTCACTGCGGAAGCCTTCTAGCTATGAGGAAACAGTGATAGTTTTGTTTTAATATCAAAATCAAAACGCTCCTTTTGTAGCACACATAGTCAGAAGCCATCAGTAATGCTTAGTAAACATGTTTCATTTGAAGATGAGTAAATTTTTGTCCTGTTTTCCTTTCAAGTTTTTATTCCTTATGGTACCATCTGTAGCTGTCCTCAAGGTCCAGACCTCTGAAGTCAAATTTCCTGATGCAGTAGGGGGTGAAGGGTGAGAGCACATTGCATAAGAAAGGCTTTTCTTGTGATCAGAAAGCTTTGAGAAACACCAATTTAGTTATCTGCCATACCAGAGGCACTGAAAAAAAATCCAGTTAAAGGAATGAGGCGAATTGGATAACCTTAAGTCTACTCACAGCCCTTTTTTTCCATTATTTCATGTGTGTATCACCCAGAGGGACCCAGCTGGGAGCTCTCAGCCTGCAGATGTATCTGTGCAGCACTGTTCAGGAATTGGCTTGGCTCTGAAGAGCTGAACTGCTGTTAGTCCAGACACTGAGTCTGAAAACTAAATTCTCCTTCTGCATAGGGCAAATTTACTTTGTGCTCAGGCCTTGGTGATACTGCTATAGTACTGGCTGATTTGGAGCTCTCTTGGTTGAACCAACCTGGATACGTACAAATAGTCCTCTGAAGTAGTGCAGATATGTCTATATGAGACAATGTGTGGACAATAGCAGTTCAGGGGGCTGGGTACGTGAGCAATCTCCGGACTGTGAGACTCTAAAGTGCTGATAGTCATCCACCTAGGTGTCCTGGTGGATGACAGGTTGGCCATGAGCCAGCAGTGTGCCCTGTTGGCCAGGAAGGCTAATGTATCCTGAGGTGCGTTAAAAAGAACGTGGCCAGCAGGTCAAGGGAGGTGTTCCTCCCCATCTACTCTGTCCTGGTGAGGCCTCACCTGGAGTACTGAGTCCAGTTATGGGCTCCCTGGTACAAAAAAGACAGGGATGTCCTGGAAAGAGCCCAGCAGAGGGCTACAAAGATAATAAAGGGCATGGAACACCTCCCTTATGAGGAAAGGCTGAGAGACCTAGGTCGTTTAGCCTTGAAAAAGGAAGACTGAGAGGGAATCTGATCCATGTCTACATATATCTAAGGAGCAGGAGACAAAGGGATGAGGCTGGACTCTTCTCAGCAGTGTGTGGTGATAGGACAAGGGGAAATGGCCACAAACTGATGCGTAGGAAGTTCCACACAAATGTGCATGGGAACTTCTTCACAGTGCAGTGACGGAGCGCTGGCACAGCTGCACCGAGAGGTGGTGGACTCTCCTTCTCTGGAAATGTTCAAGACCTGCCTGGATGCCTACCTGTGCAACCTGGGCTAGGGAGCTGCTTTGGCAGGGGGGTTGGACTCAATCATCTCTGGAGGTCCCTTCCAACCCCTACAGTTCTGTGATTCTGTGAGTTCTGAGGGGTAGGTGAGAGGTTTCTGGTGAGGACTGAAGATCTCCTGGGGCTTGGAGTAGGAGAACAGTTATTCACTTGCCTGTTCACTTAAAATAGCAAATTGTCCTTGTTTTTTTATTGATCTCCTACTACCTGGCTAGCAGGTGTCTTGGTCATGAGAGAGGTCTCTATGTCCTCTCAAATCCATGCAGTTGTAAGAGTGGCATGGATAATGACATGTGTCAAGAAACAGCCATATTCAATTGCCTTATTATCAGATGCATCTACAACTGTCTCTGCTGGACTCTTGAGGTGTTTAAAATTCTTCATACCTAGAAAACATTGGGGGAGAAGTTGCCTGTGTGCTGGTTTTTTGTTTGTTTGTTTGTTTGTTTGCTTTAATGGAGAGAGACTGACACCAGATTGCATTTATTTGCTGTCTTTGTTTAAAAAAAAAAAAAAAAAAAGGATGGGGTGGGTGGAAAGAAAGATTGAGAGAAGTCCTGGAAGAACTGAGTGTGTTAGTGCATTTCAGATCCAAAGTATTTCTCTTCTACAGAAGTCAGCTATGGTGACAAATTGAATTCCATGAAACCACAAGACAAAAATAAAGGGATGGAAAGCTGAATGGAAGAATTTCAGTAAGCCAGTGTAAAGTATGCTTTATGTTTTTAGACAGAGCTTATATAACTCCGATGACAGATAAACATTTTGCAAAAATGTCATCTTTGTTGTAGCCCATCAACTACAGTAAGTGTCCAAAATAGATGTAGCTGACAGGGAACGTGTTGTGAGGAAAAAGTCAGTAAGTTGGTCTTTCTGTTCTAAATATATTCAAGGTAAAAATATAGACATAAAAAAGCAAGCATATAACTTGGCAAAAACCTTTCCAACAGCCAGTTTTGTTGGTTTTTTTTCCTTCCTTTTTTCTCTTTTTCTTAAGAAGTTAGAAAGAAAAGAAATAAATTTGGCTTCCTTACGGTTCTTGGTTTGAGAACTGTAACCTTTTGCACTATGGGAAAAGATGTTTCAGTTCTAGCTCACTTTGGCTGTTCCCCCTCAGAGAGAAATCCCTTGGAATATTAAGGTTCTGATGGGAGGAACCATTAGACTTCTCCTTGCAGTTGTAGCTTGTATTTATTGGAGCATCTGTTGCAAAACAATGGTCTCTTCTTTATGGGCTTTTTGCAGCAGGGCAGGGCTGTACAGTCTAACCGCACCCTTCTGGGTGTGGGCAATTTCCCTGCTGCAAGGAAAAGTGAAGTTGTTCTGCTCTGACTAAAAACAGCTCCACAGTAGGTAATTCTGGTTTATAGAGTGAGTGAGATAAACTGAGAAGACTTCTATTCCCTAGTTACTTCTGTATTTTTTTTTTATTTTTATTTTTAAGAAGTGTTCTCTTAGCAACAAATGAACAAAAAATAGGAAAGAAATCTTCACAGAGCACACATGCATACTTGAGTTTACTAGTGCTTGTAGTCATGTTCTCCAAACAGGACTTTCCTGAAAAGTCTCCAACTTTCTGAACTGCCGTTTATGCTATCTTACATATTGATGAGTGTGTCAGTCTTTCCATGCCAGAGCTAGGACAGAAGTCTATACTCCTGTTATTATTGGGAATCATGCTTAGGTGTGTTACCGTCCCCCCTGGGTGTCTGGTTACACCTGTGCTAGCAAACTGAACAGTGGCAGAGAACATTCCTGAGGCCTTCACTGTTGATTTGCTAGTGCTGTTCTCAGTGCAGTTTCCCCTTGTACCAATTATCATTATCCCAAGTAGCTCCAGGTATAGGTTAGGAACTGGCACGGACTAGGGAGCAACTAGATGAACGGTGTGCATGCAGCCACCCAGGCAGAGGGCTGAACAGCTGATGCAAAGTCTCATGAGTCTCATCTCAAAGTTGGTCTTTGCACCATAAAACAATCTAGAATATGCTTGATTTACTAGCGGCATATTTAATTTTCTAGTACAACTCTAGCTTTCACATTCTTCTCCTCAGACCTTTTGCTCCAGTTAAAATGAGCTTTCCCGAAGACATGGTGTGTCTATTTAGTCCACCTAACCTACTGCACAAACATCAGTCACCAGAGACTCGTCAGTCCTCTTTAGCTTTTGTGCCTAAGGGTGGAGAGAGATTACAATACAGAAGCAGGCACAAAAGGCTAAAATCCAGGACTTTAATGCCCAGATTGTGGAACCTGTGTTATTTTAGGCATGTTGGCAGAGGGGAGGTGCAGATTGCCCGAGGCAGAAGCATTTTTTCTACCCATCAGTTTCCTGCCTGTGGACTGACTGCAAGGACTTTTTTTTCCCCCTCATATTTCTAGCTAGCATTCTTGATGGCAGAACTTTGCCAACAAGAACATTCTGAAACTTCCAGTATCAATTAAGGCAATGATGGATGATAAATGCTTGCAAAATTGATGGAGAACAAAAATAAACAATGAAAAGCACATGTTGCTTTAATTGTCAGTTGATGTGAGTGATCCTTTATTAAGCTGCCAAATGGCTCTGTCTTCTATCAGAAGTGTAGATTCCTAAGGACTTTTGAGTCATAAAATCAGTAACAAACTCAGAGGAAACCCCACTAGCATTCTCAACCAGGAAGATTGAACCAGCTTGATATGTGAAACTCTGCCAGCATAAAAATGCTGTCTATTTAAGCAGACACTGTGGCTTCTAACTGGTTTAGTAGCAAAACTCTTGATGTAGATCCAGCTGCATTTAAAGAAAAGTATTTTGTTGGTTAAGATGTGTAGGAACCTGAATATTTAGTGGAAGCTGTATGGAAGTCTATGTGCCAACCCAGTCTCAAAAGTAAAGAGAAACCTGAAGATCATCACGACTTGTTTCTAGGTGGTACATGGTTCCGATGCTGCTGGTACCTCCTTCTGGTCTTCACGTGCTTTTCAAATGCAGGTGCCAGACACAAGGTAGCTATGGATAGATACCAACGAGTCTCTGAATAGGCAGAAGGATTCATCCTTACTGAGAGCACCACAAGCCAGGAGTCATAGGGTCATAGAGTATCCTGAGTGGGAAGGGGCTGGAATGTGCTCTCCAGGGCAGTAGTCAAGGCACCAGGCATGCTGTAAAAAGTTTTTGGGCAGCTCTCTCAGACATAGTGTTTGATTACTAGATTCACCTGCATGGAGCCAGGAGTTGAAATTGATCCTTGTGGGTCCCTTCCAACTCAGGATGTTTCATGGTTCTAGACTGGAGATATTGCCACAGGGGCGTTTGAGAATTAAGGCATACCTTCCCTGCTGGCAATCCTGCAGCAGAAATACATATATGCTGTAGAGGGAGAGAGATTTGGAGGTGTAACTTCTCAGGGCAGTACAGCAAGATTTGTTACAGCTTGTCTGTGAAAGTCCTTAGCTTGGTCCTTAGGTGATAGATAAACAAAGTTGCTTGTGTCTACTTCAGTGAAGATTTTTGAGGTTTATAGACAGAAAGCATTAGGCAAGCAGTAAGTCTGGTAGTCTTTTTGAAACAAAACAGTTAAAAGTATTGAAAAGTTACACAAATAAGATTACTTGACATCAACCTTTGAATGTGCATTGATTCAAAAGCCTTTGCAGGCATGAACACAAGGATCTTGTATTTAGCATTTTGACATGTAGCTTAATACAGTTCAGAGACATTGATTGGTCTGCATGACTCAGGAGAAAATCTATGTTCATCACTGCATCTGACAGATAATCCTTACTTTAAGGGCTTACCAATGTTAGCCTCTTTTCCGCTTAAAATTTGCAACATTTCTTCGTGTTGGTGAAACCAGCTGACTTTGTGAGAGTAGTAGTAGTGTAGGACCATTTGTTGGCACTAGCAGTATTGGCCTGGCTGCATGGCATTGTGCCCTGTGCACTGTCAGAATCTGTCATTTGTTGCAGTGCCTACAAGAGGTACAAGCAGCATACAGTTAGGGCCATTCCTGCCACACCAGTGTGACATTTCTCCCATCCCTTCTTACTAGATAGCTGTCATACTGGTAGGGTTCTGATTTTATTGTTTAGGAATAGACCCAAACCACAGAGTTAGTACTCAGATTTGTACTTTCAAATGTCTGTTCTCCATTGTCTTTCAGACGACAGTATTCCTTTTTCCCTGGGCTCTCAGCTGAAGCAGCTAGTGCCTTTCCAGTTTGAGTTACTGATACTTGAGACCCTTCAGATGGGACTGCTAATTAGTGGGCAAAACCACCGCTGACAGATGCGATCTGTGAAGCTCTGTGCTAACAGATACTATCCATGTGCTATGCACGTCTGCAGACACTTGTCTGTATTAAAACTGCAAACCGAGCAGCTTAACGCCATTGTGAAGAAGGCACAGAATATTAGTCTTTCATCTAAGGGGCTAATGGAAGCTGAATACTTTCCAGTAGAAATAATTTGGCCTAAATGTAATATCAAGCTTTTACAAGTTTCTCTATCCAAAATCTCGTGCAAACTTAACTACCATTTACTAATCCTCACAAACTCCAGGGAGAAAATTTAATGCGATGTATCTCAAATCAATGGAGCTGCGACTGCTTTTTCTTTTTTTCTTTTCTTTTCTTTAAAGCTAATTAAAGCATGCTTTGAAACGTTTTTTTCCCAAGGTGTTTGCAACTCTGACACTGTGGCTGAGTTAGTATAGGCAAGACAGAAGGAACAAAACACCAGGGACAAAAGCGAGACTTTTAATCTCTTATAAAAAAAGCAAAAAAGCAAACAAACCACAGAACTGGCAAAGGGTAAACATAAAGTTTAAAATCCATGGAAGGAGACTTTTCTCCCTCTCTACTCTCCTTTTAAGTGTGTTATCCTCTTTGTGTCCCTCAGCATGACTTGACTGTGCTGAGGTATGCCATGAAGCAGTGGACAGCAGCAGTCTGGGCTCCCAGTCTCTTCCTTGTCATCACTGAAGGTCCCTGCCACACCGTGCAAGTAATGATATGGAGCAGAATATAGAAAGAGAAAAGCTCAAACCTACTGAAGCTCATTGTTTAACTGTGACTGACAGCAGCTGTCATAAAGGGCTTTGAGACTGGTATGTAAAATAGCAAGCCTCAAACATGCATTTTTCTGTTGCCTAGTTTGTTTCTTCCAAAGAGGCTCTTAACCTCAGCAGGCAAATAGGAGGATCTATTACTGGGAAACATTAGTAGTGGGAGCACAGTTTCTGTGTAGATGGCCCCAGGCCATCCTCATCATCCTTGGCCAGTTTAGGCTTCAAAACTAAGTAAAACATCAAGGACCAACTCTGAGCATGCTGTGATGCCAGTATCAACAAACTGACTGTAGAAACATTTCATCAGTGTAATTCTCTGTATTCATTACAAAGTCTTGCTGCAACACAGCCCGTTGTAGTCAGCTGCAGGTTAAACCAAGGTCGCAGTGACATAACCTATAATCTCTGCTTAACTGTTTCTTGCTTTCTTTCCACTTTTGCCCTGTCTAAACCCAACTCATTCGCTGTCTGCTGCACCGCCTGCCTTAACCGCTGGGTGCCAGGGGCCTCTCAGCAGGCAGCTCCTCGTGCACAGCTCATCCTCCTGTGATGGGAATGCTGCCTGCAGGTAAGCAAGGGCTTATGAAGAATCCAGTGTGATATTCTTCAAAGCCAGATGTAGAGTGTAAGTGCAGAATGCGTGGAACTGTGGAGTCTTGTAACACGAATCACTTGTAAATTTGCCAGGGCACTGTTCAGAATGCACCTGTCCAAAAGGAAGAGGCCAGTGTTCAACCACTTCATCTAGCTGTGGTTATGCTCAGCTTGCACTAGTGATAAATGCAGGCTGTTAGATGCACTTCAGGCATGTCAGAGTGGGCTGACCTTATGCCCTTGCGTGTTTTAAGAAACTGTATACCTATATTCACTGTGTGGCTAGTAATGTTGCTCAGGCTGTCTGCAAGGTAACAGCAGCTGTAAAACTGTGATTTTGATTGCACTAAGAATACCATCAGCTCATTTTATATGAGAATAAGTGACAGAAGTGTCACCATTACTTTGAATTGCATTTCAGTGAGTAAAGGGATTCATGACCCATCGTCAAGGACTCATTCAGCTCCTTTTGTTGCGCTTGCTGCCTTTTATTGATTTGAAATGAGAATTATAAAGAGCTGATTTCTGCCTTACTAGTTGGAATTGTCTTTTCATTCTATATTAAAATACCAACTAGTTCAAAGTAGGTTAAGTGTAAACAATTGGAAATAATGATCAAGAAAATCATAAAGCTTTGATTTATTTCAGTAGTACCTTCATCACACAAGCATTTGCAACAGGGAACAATCAAAAAGCAGTTTCTTTCTCTAATTGTTTTGAGTGGGTGACAACTCATAAAAGATGAGGTATGCTCCACACAGAAAAGTCTCTGCAGAAATGCCTCAAAACAGGGAAGCAGAACTGCAAATACTAAGAAACGTGAATATAAATGATACCCTTTCTTCTTCTGCTAGAGCTCTACCTAATCACAGCCACATGCTTAAATTACTAAGGCATAGTGAGGGTAGATGTCAAGGTAAATGCTTTAAAAATGTCTTTATTATTAATATCATCGTGGACTATTAAAATTAAAGGGCTTTTTAAAACATAATTGATTTTTCATTATTTATCTGCTGTTACCATTATTCACTTCCTTGGGTTTGGGTAGTGAAACACCAGAGGGGTGTTTCATATCTGTACAAGTGCATATTAGGTGTTTCACCTCTGTCTTTTTATAAATAGCACAAATGTAACTGTATTTGTGCCTCTAGAATTTCAGGACATGAAGCAGCCTCTAGCAGATCAGATTACAAAAAGGAGCTTCCTGCAGGCAGCCTGTCTACTGCCAATTTTTTCTAAAATACCTGATCCTCGTGATCAGAGTGTGTGGAGCGATGAATTCTGTGGACTATTAGTCCACTCTGTCGTGGAAAATCCTAACTAAAGTTATCCTGGGTGTCACTGAGCATACTGAACCTGCTGTGGCTGGCCAGTTGTACCTACAGCTTTCAGATTATGTCAGTGTGAAATGTGCCACAAACAAACTGAATTCACCTAGCTCTCTTCTGAATTCTTACCAATAGGGTGTGAAGCAGAACAAAATAAATTTCTTTCAAGGAAATTCTTTGAATGTATCACATAAGATATCTGGAACGCATCTTTGTCACCAACATGTGATCTACTACACAGTAGGCAAAAAGTGTTTAACTGAAATCAGTACCAGTTTTCACCAGAAGGCATACCTGTTAACCACTGTGTAAGTATTCATTGTTCCCCTAAGTCCTCGTTGCCAAAAATGTGGTTTGGGTGGAAACATAATGAGCTACATTTGAAAGCACTGGAGACCTGAAACTTGCATTTCTTTTGCTATCATTATGCCTACGTTGGGACTTCTTTAGTCAGAAACAGGCTGGGATTTTTGGCAAGGGTTCTGCAGCAGGAAACATCAAGCACAACAGTTGTCAGGTAGCTAAAATACCAGCACAAGGGCCAGTGGGGCCATGAGCTCTGCCCCAGAGAGCAAGCACAAACTAGATTTGCCTGAAACCTAAAATATTTTATTTTGTCTTTGACAGCTTTTGCTGTCCATTTTGCTATTCTTCTACAGGAACCAATATAAATTCTCTCCTGATTAAGAAAAGGACCAGAATGGGAACTACCAGGTATGTTAAGATAAAAACACAAGTGTATTTTCTGGACGGTGGGACCTAGGCTGTACAGTGGCTGCAGGCAATGCATGATGAGTGATGAGAACGAGATGTGCTGTTGGAGCTGAAAACAAACAGAGCTGTTTTCCATGTGTTCTTTCATGGTGTTTCAGGCAGCTCTGTCCCCAGCTTCACAGCAGATCCAGGACTGTGCCCAGCAGTATTTTGTGCCCAGCAGCTTTCTCTGTAAGGGAGGATGTGCCAGGTGGGTGCCTGCTCTGTGGTGCATGCAAAAAGGTAGCTGTGTCACTGTGAGCATGTGAGGTGCAAACCAAGCTGTGGGGTGGCAGTGGGGGCTGTCAGTGATGGGACTGTCAGGCTCAGTGTGCAAGGATTGGCAGGGCTGCTTTGTAGAAGCAAGAGTGGTGCCATGGGCAAGGAGTGGTATATCACCATGCTGGCCAAGGGGGAAGGAGACAGCTGGCAGAAATGGGAACTGGCATTGATTACTTAGTTTTGAAAGCATACAATTCTTACTTCTTTTTCTGAGTATTCCATTGGTTCTTATTAATTTCATTTATTATTATTACTATTTTAATTCAAAATGTGTTATGGATATGGACATTTGTAGTGTTTTCCTCTCAGGAGAACTATTGTGCAGAATGGTGCTTGCAAAAAACTCCTTTTAGGACACTGTATTTAGTCCTGGTACCTCAGAAATGTAGTTTGATGTGGAAGTCTGAATCTTTTGCCAAGCCAAGAAGAGCACCTAAGCATTAGTGTGCTGGTTGTTTTGTTTCCTGCAAACTGGTACATTCGACAAAAAATCTGACTTCATTCCTTTTCCCCACAATGATAGCATTGTACACTTGAATGCAGACACAAATCAGCACCAACAATGGGAATCATAGCTCATTGTACCAGCTTGAATTGAAGAGGCACTGGTGGGTGTCACAGCCTTAAAAAATGGTGTGGCTGAACCTAGATTTGAGAGGATTTTGATTGATTGATCAATTCATTTATGTAAGTGTTGTTAAAACCGGGCTCTCTGATATTTCTCGCTTAAAAACAACAACAAAATCCCAAAACATTTCTTCTAACTTGGTTATAAAATTACTTTAGTTGAAAGGTAAGCTCACTGAGTCTAACATCATCTCAAAGAAATCATTTCTTGCCTTGTAGCTACTGATGTTTCTGTGTCACAAGATACTTGGTTGGTTTTACCAAGGCCATGCATCCACACTGTGAAAAAATTGTATTGGCAGCAGGCACATTACCTGGGGAACAGGAGTTCAGGGAAGACCACTGCAGATGTGGTTTCACTGGCAGAATGTTTCCCTGGCATGTGTGCTTGTTGAGGATTGACATCAATCAGGAAGGTGTATGCTTGCAGCAGAAGGGCCAGGCATCAGAAGCTGACATTTATCATTTCTGTCTGTTAGCAAACAAACCTGTGATAACACAAGACAAGATACGTGTAGTAAAGTAAACCAGGCCTAAAGGAATATTCTGGTTTTGCCTGTAACTCTTTATGACAGTGCTACGTGGGAGCATTGCTGCCTGAATCCTCATGGTGTGATGGTACTTTGCCAGTATATGCTGATGTTACACAACTTATGCAGTGTATTATGCAGTGACACAAATACCATGGAACTGTAGCAATGCTTCCAAGAAAAATTCCTTCTACCAGGAAGAATAATGAAATAATAAATAATAAATAATAATAAATCAACACAAGCCCAAGTTTTTTATTATTGAGTCAGCTTACCGACAGTCATCTGAATCAGTGTATTTTCAAATGATACATAATGAATTCTTGTATCTTCACGTTATAGTTCATACAAGTACAGTCCTTCAGGAGATGTGCATAAAGGTAGGAGTTTATATATCAATATGAAAACAGCAAAAGTAGTTTTGTGTCAGTCCTTTATGCCTCATCTCTATACTGTGTTTGTAATCCCTACAGAAGTAAGGTAAATGTGAATATCAGAAACCCCAGTGCAGCAGTCCTGTCAGGAATACTTACGATGTGTCTCCTTTCATGTGAGAAATCTCACATCTCCTGACCATCTCCATTTCCTGTGTTTTTGTTCTGCATTATGAACTAATTTTGGAGTGCGTGGATTCAGTTCCAGTGAAACCAAACTGAGAAGTATTCCCAAGAAGTGCATCTGTTGGGTTCTGATTCCAATAGGCTCAGTCCAGGGGATCCAAATGAAGATGTTTGTATTGAAAATACCTTCAGATGGACTGATTGACATGTTTGTGAGTTAGTGCATACACAGTATCACTGCAAGTGACGTTGTAAATATACAGGACACTGAGGCTGCTAACAGTGAGAAAAAGATGTTATAATAATACTTCTTATATGCTGAAAAATATTTCTGGAGCTATAACATATAAATGGTAAACACTTCAGTTGTTGCTGAAAATACAGCCACTTCTACAGTGGAATATGTCAGCCAATTTACAGTGCACAAATTACACTGTATTTGCAGGAAGATGGAGGAAAAAGAGTTACATAAAGGATCCCACGTCATAGGTAAAATCATGGTATTGGAGCCCAAATTTGATTTGGTCTAGCATTCACCTCCAGAACTGGAACTACATTTTGATGTGTTTTATAGTAAGAATCGACACGATGTTTTGGAATACTCTTCTACATTTCATTGGGAAATATAGTGTGGAAACGCTCTGACTCAGTAAACAGGCAAGGAAGAAATAGAGAAAAATTGTGTAGTAAGCAAAAAGAGTACTCATAACATCCTTGACATTTTTCCCATCTGTTTTTCTGAAAACAAAGAATATATTTGAGATACTGGTTAATCTAAGGACTTAAATTAATAGGTAAACTTTAGACAGTACGTAGAGAAAATAGGGTGTCAATTAGTTACAGAAAAATGCAGTGCATCTTCAGAAGTCCATTCTAGACTTTTTTTTTCCTCATTAAGCAGGAGGAAACAGGAAGCATAATTCTTTTAGTATCACCATTTATTTAAATTTTATTCAACTAGGGAAGAAATGTCTGTTGTTAAAAAATAATAATAATAATTTTAAAGCCCTCTTCTTTTGCTGGAACAGGAAGTGTAAAAATAGGAATGGTCTGTGTCCAGTTCCTGTGAAAAGAGGTGAAAATGTCTCCTATTTTTTTTCTTTTGCCCTCTCCTTTAGTTCTGAAAAGACAACTGACCTAATCAGTTTCAGCTATAAATATGCTTATTTACTCTGTTTGAAGTGACATATAAAACACTGAAGTACACAGAGATCCTATCTTGATTTTCAGGATTGCCATCACATGCTCCAAAACTGTGGCAAATCGATTTGTGAGCTGTGAACCACTACCCATCCATAAGATATATGAGTATTCAGTGGAGTGCTCCATGACTTCTGACTACAGAAAGTCGGTTAGTATTATCAGTATTGCAGTGAAAATGACTGGAAATGTAATTTTTTTTTTCTAAAATAATATCATTTTTGTGGCTTTATGTCAAGTACGTAATTGCAAAGCAACAGTAGTACAGAATATGTTACAGAGACTTCTTACTCCCTTCATTTTTTTTTTTTTTCCCAGAGAACTGGTTGGTCCATTCGTAGCATAAATTTTGAGTACTGCTTTTCTTCTGGCCCAGGTTTGTGCTGAGGTATTGATTCTGAGTTACAAACTTCCTGTGCTGCATCTCTCTGTTCTCTTGGTCATCTTACTTAAATCTGTAGCTTGAAAATGAATGTCTTAGATTTTCAGATGTCCAAGAGAAGCTTCATTTTCAGAACCAAACAGACTTCTAATCCAAGTAGATATGCCTCAAATGCTATGCAGTTCAAACCCATGCGTCTTGAAGCAGGAGCCTCAGATTCTAAAATTCTCCTTCCCCTGTAGTCATGAGTTTCCCTGTTTTGGGGCAGCTCTTTCATTTCTCGAGATAAAAGGACAGGAGAAAAGTTTTGAATTTTTTGGTGTCTTACATGACTTGACTATAGAAGCAGTCAGATCTGTGGGGGCTTGATGGAAAGAGGAATCTCTCCCAAACGCTAAGGCCAAGACTCTTCTCATCTAGGGCAGGGAGATTTCTTCCAGAATACTTTCTTAGTTGTGTCCAGCAGCATATATTCATCTCCTCCTGCAAATATGATCTACATGATTAGCTGGAACTGAGTCAACAACCCCAGACTAGGGCACAGGATACAGGAGGATTTTATTACAAGTTAGGTTTCCTGGAGGGAAGTCCAGTTAGAGAGGAGACTCGCATTCTCCCCAGTCTATTGTTCAGTCCAACTTGGACCCTGACTTTTTCTGTTTATTTATTCAGATGGCCCACTGCCTTGCATACCATTCCATATGTGTACAGTAAACACTGGAAGCTCACTGTAGTGCTAGAAATGCATTGCAGCTAGGAACGTCCACATCTTCCTAGGGTCAGCTGCTAATTGTGGTTCCTTCTGCCCTCTCTTCCCTGTTGACAGGCTAATACAAGTTGGTACATGCATGCAATCTGTATCCTGTGCACAGACTTTCATTCCCCTGAGCACTGAGGTACACTTGGAACTTTCATCAGATGAAAAAAATGCCTTGCTGTCAGCAAAATGTTTCCTTCAGGGGTAATGAGGGTGACAGAAGAATTCACTGCTTAACCTTCTGTATTTATTACAGAGGAAAACCTTTTTTTTTTTTCAAACCAGTTAGTTTGAATCAGTTTCATTGGCTTTGCAGTTCAGGCTGTGAGTACATATTCAGTGACAACACTTTGACTCTTGTAAACCCAGTTATTTCCCTATACCTCCTCCCGGGACTAGTGCCATCATTGTACCATGGAATTTTCCTCAGCAAGATATCTGTCCTTCACATAATTTGGACAATATAGATGTGGGAATTAATTCGGATATGTTAGCCATTGTGAAGAAGGAGTGATTGAAGAGCAAAGAACATTCCTTGCTAGTTTTAACTATCTAATACAGGTAAAAATAGTGGTGGAGACCCATTCTGGTCATTAATTTGTTATGTTGCCTACTAACTAAACACAAGCTAATTGAGGTACCCACTAGCCTGCCTGAGTTGAGATTTATGCTCTCAGGTTGCCAATTTTCAGTTTCTTGTAATAACAGCAAAATTAGACTAACCAAATGTCTGTCTTTAGTAAATGTAGTTTATGAGCAGGTTGGTCATTCACAGCGAAAATGGATCTGTCTGATAACAAACATGCAAATGCATTTGCTTTTGCCCTTTGCTTCAAAAATCCTCTGTTTAGATTTGAGCATCGTCTCTTCCATGCTGATGAACCCCAATGTATTAGATTCAGTCTAACACAGTGTCCCTTCATAAGGCACCTTCCCCAGCTGCAGGTGAGCATCACAGTTTGTTGCCCTCTGCGTATGCGTCCCACCTGATAGATCTTCTGGCCTGTGATGTAATGTAGTATAGCTTTATTCATGTCTGATTAAAGGTATTAGTTCCACAGTTCAGGACTGTGCCTTTTCTTAGCCGTGTCTTTGCCAGATGATCCTTCTTTTGCAGAGAGAGGGTGTGAGAAAAGGCATGCTCAGGGCATGATATACTTGGCATTGTTGAGTGATAATCCAGAATTACTAATTGGCATGTTTTTGCCATTTTGATTTCACGTTTCAGCAAGTGTGAAAATGATGGGGAAGGGAGGGAGGCTATTGTGTTGAATTTTTTCAGGTAGTAAAGCCTGAGTGCTGGCCTTGTATCTGCTCTAGTGAGTTAGCAGCATACACACAAAAAAAACTTGGGTTTCCTATATGAATGACTGAAATTCCAGTCTTGCCTGGCACAAGAGTAAGTTTCACATAAAGAACAGTCTCTGTGGAGAGTTTTTGAAAATAAATCAAGAACCTGAGAGACCGAGAAAAATTCTGAGAATTGGAGATGGGACAAACCACATTCCCCTGCTTCATACTGGCACATTTGGATATGACTCTCATCCACAAAATATACAATCCTAGACAGATTCCACAGCTGATATTCAAACACCCATGTAAGCTCTCCATGGCAAAGCATGTCTGCACACACAGCCATTTGGCCTCTTCACAGCATTGCTCATAAGCAATGTGAATACATACATACAGGGTTCTTTAGTTAAATACATTTATACTGGCCATCGTGAGCTGACTTCTGTAAGCGCACAGGCCCTTCTTGCTCATAAAATGTGATCACATACAGACCACACCTTTATTTAGGCAATATAGCACTTTAATCATCTTATATCTTTTCCTTACAAATACTGTCTATCTCAGCTACACTAGCATAGTTTACGGCACATTTGTGCCCCATAGATTTATCTCATAACAATACATAATTTAGGATGAAGGGTATCTGATGTATCTGATAAATGGAGAAATAATCCTTGGAGCTGCCCTTCACTTTACTATCCATTTAGCTTTCACAATCCATGCATATTCTGAGTATTTGCATCTTACTCAGCGTATCTTTCAAATCCCTCTCTGGGCACCAAACCTTCTCAGCCTTCTCTAGTTCAAGCTTACAATATTATCACTTCTTTTCCACTCTGAGCCATTGCTAGTGCAACTCATGATTTCTCCTTGGCCTCTGACTAAACCATTTTTTGTGCCAGTCAGCTCAGGAGGTGAATGTGTCCTGCTGTGCCTACACAGATCGTCAAATTCAGCTGGCTCCAAGGACTACATAAAACCATGTTGAATAGGTTGAGACATTGGAAGAAGAAAACCTGTGTTTCTCACTGAGTTCTCCCCACAGTAGTGGCTTTCACCACATCAGAATGCTTCTGTCTCAGCCATTTTGTACCCTTAGAATGTAACGTGGCCAGCAAGTAAGATGTGGGAAGTAAAAAAAAAAAAAAAAGCAAATGAAAAACCAAGGGATGAATCACAGCAAGATGTGTTGAATAGAGAAAGACATCTTAGAAGCCTCTTGTAACTAGAACTCTGCAGTTTGACATCCATTTACCAAGAAGAGTCATCTAACACCTACTGATTCACTTGTTTTGCTGTAAGAAAAATCCCTTATACCACATGCCTTATCCCACGTGCCTGCTTTTTTGGGTGTGCAGCTTTGATAGAGAACGTAACCTAAAGTTGTTGCCAGCAGACAGCTGATACCTTAAATATCAGACTTCTTCGCAGCTGGTAGCTGAGCCATTGGTCACCTTGCCAAAATTACCACTGCAGTGACCTGTATACTGGCACAGCCCACAGATTGTAAATGAAGTGAGAAGCTGAGGCACTGATATTTGTAGCCATGTTCTGTGTGGCTATGAGGGAAGACCTGTAGCATTTTTTAAAGCTGGAGGAAGAAGTATCACAGTAATTTTGACATGAGGTGACAAGTCAGGCTAAGATGTATTGTTCTGTGGATAAGTAAGGAAACTATTTGGAAGAAGCCACTCAGAGTATCTGGAAAGTTAAAGCATTGACTGAATATGAGGACCAAGAGAAAGAAAGGTCTGAGTTAAAGAAGAAGAGCCATATCTTACATATATTACACTATAAAATGGAAAAAAAAAGAAGAGCTAAGACTGGAGTAGAGAATATAAACAGGCATTGGTAATTTATTTCTTGTGTGTGTTTTAAATTATCTGGGGACAAGATGAAGAAGATGAGTGACCAAAACAAAAAACCCTCCCTCAAGAAGATAGAATGACAAGGCAAAAAGGAGGTAGAAGAACACAAAGGACAAAAGGATTTTGCAAGAAAACAGCCTTGTGTTTCAAAAATGGATGGCATGTCAAAGATGATGGGAAATGAACTGAGGATTGACCAAAAGGTATTTAGAAAATGTGGCATACCACTCTGAGGTCTAGTGTATAGAAACTAGCTTGGAGAGGGTTTCAGATGGATGTTTAGGATTCTAAGTAATTAATTTCAACATTCCGTTTACTGACCTTGGGGATGAAAGCCAGGAGGGAGATAGAGCAGATAGAGATGCTAGAGAGACGAAGTCAAGAGTGGGATGAGAAAAATTAAAGCAAGATAATGGGAGGAAGGGTTTATTGTGCTTTCTTACCCCCTTTGGAAATCTGTATTATGGTTCCTAGCAGAGGTCTGTGTAAAGAAGGCTGGTTGTCACTGCTTTTGCTTGACTAAAGAAGGCTGGTTGCTGTTGCTTTTGCCTGGCAATGATTTGGGACTGTAAAGCATCACACACAAACATACTTCAGTTCTTTTCTTCATTTAGATCTTCTCTCCCGGAGGGAGAGAGTTTGTTTGTCTTCTCCTCAGTGGTTTGCCACTGACGTGACAAACAGCACTCAATGCTGGAGAAACACAAGCGTTAGAAACACAGAAATTGGAGATGGAAAATTCCACTGTAAAAGATCAACTAGCCCACTGTGCTTGGTAAGCCAAGGCATAAACAATAGCATTGGGCTAACTTAAAATACCACAAAGAAGTGCTCCTGAGCAACTTCTCTAGCAGGTAATGGATCTTATTGCCAAATCACAGTAATAGTTCTCATCCTAATCTTTTCCAGCTCATTTCATCCTGTTTTCTCCTTCACAAGGATCGTGCTCTCACTTTTGCAAACCTCAGTTATTCCACTCTCGTGTTGCCTTATCCCGATTCTAATTTTTGCAGCTTCGCACCTTGTACCTCACACACAGCACAAGCTGTACTCAGCTCTTTCAGTTCATATGACAGTGTCTCTAAGTCAGTGCATACAACATATACTTTTTTTAAAGTGAATTCCTTTACATTTGCTGATGTCTTTCTGAAGAGTGTTTTCAGGCCAGAACACACCATTCTGTTGGGGTATACAGGAACCGTTAGGCCATGGCCTGAACCAGTGATGGAGCACCTGGTGAAGGGGCGTAGCCAGCCTTGGAAGCACAGGTGCAAATAATTCACTAGTGTGATTGGAAGGGTCCACCTGTGCTGCTCAGGGTCCACCTCTCCCTAACCTCATTTAAGGTCTGGCAGCCAAAAGGGAAGCATTTCAACTTGGAGATTGCCTCCTTTAGGAGCTTTTGTGAGTCCTGATCCTTGGAGAGGGGGTAAGCTATTCATTCTTTATTACCAAATTGTGACCGCTGCCTTTCTCGGGTGATCTAGAAGTGGTTAAAGGCAAACAGTTGTATGCTCTGCTTCCTATCCCTGTGTGAGGTTGTGCTACATTACCACTGACTGAGGTCCTTGTTATAATTCCTGCTTAGGAAGTATATACTCTCTGATTGTATTTGTTCCTGCCAGTCTGCCCATCATTTCATCTTACAGACATATGTAATTTACTGACTGTTGTCCTGATTTTTTAGTTGCCTTCAGCATTACAGCTTCTGAGAATCCTCCTTCTGAATGAATAGCTTTGATTTGAATTATTTCCCTCTGAATTTAAAATATCCCCTTTATTTTTATTTTTTTCCCCTGCGGAATTGCATGGTTTCCTGAACCTTGTTTGTGCCAGAGCTTTGATTTGTAAAACTAATGAAGAAGTTCTCTCAACCCCACAGCTTGGAGACGTTTCCCTCCCTTTCCCTTCTCAAGCCTGAAATCATAATGTGAATGTTCACATAAATGCAAAAAAAAAAAAAAATCTTTGCAGGAATTGTTTAAGCTTTGTAGCAGCTCGAATACTCGGAGTTCTCTCTTTACAGCCTGACAAGAAAGCTGAAAGAAATTGCTGAGCAACTTCTGCAGTGTCTGAGCTAGGATAGCAGGTTACAGTTCACAGCTTATTCACAGCTTATTCCCAGCCATCTGCCCCACGCTCTTAGTTAACCTCAAGTGTAGCTACTCCCTAACCCTTTTCTATTAAGGCCATCCACTTAAACCAAAGTCAGTTTCTTATTTTACTTTTTTACTCCTTGATTGTGTGCGCTCTCTTTCTTTTGCTCGTTTGACAACCAGCAAATCTGTGCTATCCCAGCAGATGGAAAGGGAGAGAGATCTTTGGACAGAATAAGAACAAACTGAAAGATGGTGACTGCTTAACATGGTTCAGCTGCAGTCCTCAGCCCTTTGAAAATTAGTGCTAGAATTAGGAGTGCTGTTCAGATGTTGTGGTTCTCTTCATTGCTCTGCTAGACCACACTATGTTTTTAGGGTTGTTTTTTCTCAGAACTCATTTCTGAGAAGCATATGATGCTGACGACCTGTCAGATCACACATACAAAGCAAAGGCTATATGCCATGGATTCTTCCCATCATCAAGTACATTATAAGGCAAGCCAATTAAAGGTCACATTTGTTAGTCACAACTTTTGTGGTTTGGCTCTTAGTGAGCAGCAGGCTATGTGAGAGCAGGACGTGTATGTGCTCAAAGCTGTCTTGCTGTCAAGTGCTGCAGAGAGGATGTGTGGTGTCAAAGCAGAGTGTCAGAAACAAAATTAAAGTGGTAGTTATTATGTATCTGTTAAATATAAGCATTTGTAGCAGCATCTTTGATGATGCCAATGTGCTTGCTTCTCAGTTCTTTAAGACAACGCTGCTTGAGTTGAACAAGGCCAAAGACAATTTCTTGCACGCAAAGCTAACAGTGGTCTATAGCGCTTGTTGGCTGCGTTGCTGAAAACAGACACTTGTAAATTATCACTTGTCTGGTTTCTAAAGAAAGTCCTGTGCTTCCCACGTTCTTTCCTTCTTGGTGATCTCACTAAAGCTAAAAGTAAAAATGGAGCTGCTGAAGGGCATTTTCCTCATTTATCAGTCTAACAGATAAGCCTTCTTGTTAGATATTTCTAACTGCTATGCTGTCATACTCGGGTAAGCTTCAGGGTAGAATTTACCTAGCTGTAGATGTTAGGTGTGTTGTTTAGGGCAGTGTTTTGTAATGAGCTGAGGCATACAGACATCTCCAGAGGGTAATTTCTCCTAATGTAACACAGCTGTCTGACCCAGGTGAGATGAATTAGCTCTGAACATGCCTCACTCCCCACCAAAGAAGCACAAAGTATGTTGATTAGGAGAGGTTTTGTATGCTCTTGTATAACCAGAGTTAGGTAAGATGAAATTCCACTGGAAGACTTTCATCTTCCTCTTGTGGTCTGATGTTTCTATTTTGTCTTTCTTTTCAGTCCTTGCTATGTATTCGGTCTTCCCTGTACCTACTCTCCCGTGTAAGATAACTGAGGCCTTCACTGTCAATAACAAGGATGCTCTCCTTTCCACAAAGCTCTTTCCTAAAGATGCAGTTACAGAGGGACCCACTTTCTTCCCAATACAGTGGTAGCAAATCTCTTCAACTCCTTCCTCCATCTTCTCCCCTAAGTCATCCAGCCATGAAGTGAGATGGATGTAGGAAGTCTGTGTTGTGGGAAATGTCTTGAATTTGAGAACCACAGGTCTGGTGAGCAGCTTTCCTCTCCTAAAGCTCAGATTATGGACCTCTACACGTTTGGGTGTCTGTCTCACACCTGACTCATTCTCAGGTTTTGATTAATAACCACATGAGCTTAAATCTGAGAAAAGATAATGGCTCCTGTGCTTTTGTTGTTGTTGATTTGTTTGTTTTATACTGAATGTGGAATTTGTTATGTTCATGTAGTGTTAAAAGCTGAGATCCTCTCTGTGGTCTGTAGTGATTTGACCTGAATACTTACTCCACCCAAAATTTCCCTGTTTTTTTTTTCTTGTCATGTTTCTCTCAGAGCACAGCACTGACCAGGTACAACAGGTCACTATTTGCTTTATGTATAGCCTTCTTGGAATCTTTTGCTGCCTTGTGAAGAATGTTTCAAGCATGATAAACTGCAGCCTTGCTTTCCTGGTTTCATAGCATCTTTAATTTCCTGACTAGATTGTGAACCATAGGTTGGAGACCACTGCTCCAACCCTGCTTCTGCAGCATTGTCCCTGAGCAAGTGTTAGCTTGAAAAGCAGATGCAGAGTGAGTGACAATGTGTGCTTTCAATGATTAGTAGGCTTGGAGAGGCGTTGTTTTATACATCTAGATTTGGAAAAGAAGAAACAGAGCCACATGCAGCAAGTGATGTCCTCTGAGCTTGCTAGGGCCAACTCCAGCACAGCTCAGTGTCAGAGGATTCAACACAGCACTTGCAGGGCAGCAGTAGCTTTACTGATGTTATGACCAGACTCGACTCGGTTGTATGGTTACAATTTCTCTTAAGAACCGGTGCTTTGGGTTACCGGGCACCAGCAGTCCTGTGTGCTAATGAACTTGTAGAATTCTCTTAAGCACACAGAGCAAATGGCTTTGTTTTACTGATGTAGATGTCTCCTTCCCATGCTCTGATATCTCAGCTCCTTCAGTGGAGCTTCAAGTAGCTCTCCACACGTTGGCGTGACTGCATGATAGTACTCATACATGTGATGTGACTGATTACAACTAATTGTGGCTTTTTAATCTCTTGAAGGTTTCAGCAGCATCCTGTCCGATACTTGCAGCAGAAAGTGACAGCTGAACACCGCACGGGGCTGCGGCTGCCGGAGCGTCCTTGAACCGTAAGGTGAACGTGGAACCCGCGCCGCGCGTTTATGGCCGCGAGGAGCAGTCCGTGTAACGCGGTGCCAAAGAGGGCTCCGCACACCGACTCGGGCTGGTGACAGCCGGGCTGGGGCCGGTCGCAGCCGCAGCATCCTCGGCCCGTCGGGGTCAAAGGTCTCCGAGCCCTTCTATCGCATCCCTTCGTTTCCCTTTCTCTGTCGGTCGGAGGGGTTTACTCATTCTGACCCACCGAACCGAGGCGGCGTTGGTTCCCGGGGGGAGCGGCGCCCGCAGCCCCGGGTTAGCTCGGCCCGGCCGCCTTTGTCTGCGCTGGGAGGAGCCAGCGAAAGGCAGATCGTAAAAAATAAGGGCTGGCCGAGAGCCAGGAAGTGTGGAATCCTGGCCGGGTGGTGGCAAATTTCGCCAGATCGCGGCCGGAGGCAGCGCGTCCTTCAGCCCGCGGAGGGGCGGCGGAGGGAGAGGAGCGGAGCGGCGGGCGCAGCGCGGCGGCGTTCGCTGCCGCCCTCCCCGCAGAGCGGCGGTGGTGAGTGCGAGGGGAGAGCCGGGGAGGGGGCTGCGCCGGCCGGGAGTGGGGCTGGTGCGGGAGCTGCGGCCGCGGGGATGTGCCCGGGGCGGCCCGCGGAAGGCACGGGGGTTGAGCCCTCGCCCATCCGCGGCAAAGCGCCGGCATAGTTTTCCATTTGAAAATATTAAAAATAGACCCTCTGGTTCCACAGTGCCGCCGAGTGAGTCATTTCCAAACCAAATGTGTCCGCCTAACCCTTCCCCCCAGGAGACACAATAATTCTGAAACCGAGGGTGAAGGGAAGGAGGCTTTTTCCCTCCGCTAAACAGATCGAATTAACTCGTAGCTGCTGCGAGTGGAGACAAAAGCCTCAAGGAGCGGGCAGTCTGCTTAAAGCAGCGCGGTGCAGCCCCATCCCTTTCTTTCCTCGCCCTGCGGTGATGCCACTCGCGTTCCCCTGAAAGGCGCCGGGAGCCTCCCTGCCCCCGGCCCGCTCACGGCCGCGTGGACAAACCTCACTGTTTTGTTCCTTCAGCTGTCAAACCCGTCCCCTGTCACCTCTGTGGGACGTCAGACACGGCCATGGGTCATGCTAGCAGTGACCGACATTGCTCCTGACTGCCTATGCTGTGAAGCACAGCCTAAAACGTGGTTATTTTTCTCTGCCTTTCCCGGTCATATGATGATTTGTTCATGCAAGTGGGCTGTCTTGAGCAGAGGGACTTCTTGTTTGTCAGCAATAAGTGCTGAGCATATTTATAGGTGATGCTGCAATTCTGTGCTACTGAAGGTTTCAGTTATGCAGAGCTCTCAGCTACCTGGATCCATGTCTGAGAGCTGTTTATGTATTTAGTTTGATGCTGTATGTACATGTACGTATCCATGCCTCCTATTTCACAGTGAGGCAGCATGCCTTAGATACAGAAGCTGATGTGTAGGCTGTGCTGTTTTTCTTCTAAAACAGAAGCCACAGTCCCGTCCAACTGTGAAGCAGTCCCTAACATTGTAGATGGACCAGCAGAGACAAGACCTGACAAACTGCCTATCTTTACTCTCAGCTAGGTGCTTCCTAATGTTAAGTCCTGCTCTTTGACCCCTAGGAAGAACTGAGTTAGCACTCTGGCAACAAAAATGACCTATAGTTGAAAATATGTGCAGTAAGTTATGCCAGCTATTTTACAGCCACGTGAAGGATGTGAGGTTTCAGGGTAAGATCTATATGGTAGCGAACCAAATCTAAGCTGCTTCTGAATTGCTAAGTAGAGAACTGTGATGTAAAAGCACTTGTGTTCTCTTTTTGCTGTTTAGATTCAGTTTCTTCTATTAATGCTATTTGTTTATTTGACAGTCAGGAGAGATGATTATGATTTATTGACTTGTCACATAGGGTGCAGGGTACTCAGACATTCCTGTGGTCTGTAGTGTTTCTTTTAGCTGTAATGTGTGGAAGATTCGTCCACTTAAAAGTGCCATCAAACTGGGGTAAAAAAAAGTAAATATGAATCTTTTGTGTTCCAGAACACAAGGAAAAGAAGACAGCATCCCATGTA
The DNA here is from genome assembly GCF_038088225.1 of Cyrtonyx montezumae. Taxonomy (NCBI): domain Eukaryota; kingdom Metazoa; phylum Chordata; class Aves; order Galliformes; family Odontophoridae; genus Cyrtonyx; species Cyrtonyx montezumae. Next base: position 39,205,904 of record NW_027071826.1, on the reverse strand, counting down.
CATGAGAACTTTGCTGTAACCAAAGGCAGTGTACCCTCATTAAACATGCTTCATAGTCAGTGTGCAGCATTCTTGCTAAGTTTTTAGTGCCATAGGCTTTTATAACATCCTGAAGGGAGGAACACACTTGAACTTAGCTTCAAAACTAGCTGCTTTTTGGTGTAACTCAGAAGAAGCTTTTCTGAAGGTACCCTATACTGTAGTTGTCTCTGATGGGGCTGTCCTGAATCTGTCAGAATCTGTCCATTTGCTGCCAAATTGCACTTGGACCTACACCAATGGTACCTGCTTGTTTGCAGTGCAGGAGATGGGCAGGGATGTTCAAGCAGACAGTCCCATGTAGGGCTGTTATTTTCTGTGTCACTTTAGCAGCACAGTTTCCTTTTGGTAGTTTTACAGCAGACTTCAGGTGACAATTCAGTTACATACTGCGTTTGTCTTCAGCTTTTAAAATTATCTGTTTAGATACTTAGATAATTTTATCTGTAATTATTTTCTTGCAGTATATTTATGGACTGTCTGATATCAGCTCAGAATCTGATAAGACTTCCAAGATTCTCTTTCAAAGCTCAGCTGGAACACAGGTAACATCTACTGACCCCTCACTTCCTTTTGGAAGAACTTTAATTCCTTGGATCTCTAGCAGTGACAGACACAGAACAGGTGTGATATTTCTCATTTTAAGTGAGAACTTAATGTAGGTAGCTTCCATTCCTTACAGAAGGAATGGAGGTCTGAGACTTGAATACATCACGGAAGCTTGGAAGTAGCAAGAAAATAAGTGTATCTTTTAAACTATCTCAATGTGTTCAGTTTTCTTACATAACTTTTCCAGGCTGCTGTAGGTTTTTTTTTTCTTCCCTCTCCCATAATGTATGGCCTTTTGTCCTCACTGTTTCTGCTGGTGTGAATTCATGCATAAATATACATTAAGTATGTGCTGGGCTCCAGAGCTTATTCAGTAGGGCATAACAACCTGTTCTTGCTCTGTGAGGTAGAGCAAGTGTATCTCAGAGGATGGAAGATAGTGTTGAAGGCTTTAGCAAACACCCTGTGATACTGGAGGTGGCTGAGGCTGGGCTGCAGTGTGAATCGGGCTGCTTAACTGCCATGTTTTGTAGCCCTAGGGTTAAAAGTAGGGAGTGTATTTCTGTTTTTAATAATAACAATAGGAAATGTGAAAACAAGAGGGGAAAAAAAAGAAGGAAAATATATGATGTGTGGTAAAACACAAAGGTGACAGGTTGTCCTTCTACCTGTAAGTAGCTCCTAAAGTCATTGCAGTTGCTGAAATCTTTTTGGTCTTGAAGAGGTGTATACTGCCTGCTTTCTGATTAATGTTTCTAGATAAGTAACCATGTCATTATGCTCAGGTTGATACCACTTTTTGCTTCTGAATCTGCATTCTTCCTCCATGTTCCATCTTTTTAAAACACGTGGCATTCATCTTGGTGTCTAAAAGCATTTCTGTGGTTCTCCTTTATCTGTTCTCCTTTATAATGTCAAGAATTAGTGAATTTCACTGCTCTTGACCAAGGAAGGAAAAGCCAGGAAGGATAAAGTTTCTCTGAGCTTTGTGAAAACATTTCAAGACCTTGTGCTGGAAGAAGGGCTCTGGGGAGAGTTATCCCCTCTTGCACATGTGGAACCCAGAGGGAGTGTTTTAGTTCTGCTGCTCATGTAACTACTGAAAGTGAACAGTTTATTTGTTGAGTAGCTACATTTTTAATTTTTTTTTCCCCACACAGCTTCTCCATATGCTAAGCAAAACTCCTCTGATCTTTGTGGACTGCTCAATGTACTTTGTAACGTGTTTTGAAAGAGTTAACACAAGTATTTCCTGAGTTTTGTAGCAGATGCTACTGGGGAGTTATTGGAAACAGGTTGAAGCTGCAAAAAGTTCAGTTCGTGTGTTTGAAAACACATTTGTCATTTCAATCTTAAAGCCTTTTATACAGCAAAAAGTCCAATAGCTTACTCATATTGTTGTCATTTGAGTGATACATTCTTGGCTTGCTTTGCTCCAGGAGGGGTGCCCTTACTGGTGCATCTGCTAAATGCTATTCCAAACAGTGGAAGGAAATAACTATTTGTGTGTGTGTCGTCCTTTTTTCTAGTGTAGAATGTTTTTGTGCTGGGGCTTGTTCAAGTGTAGCTGTGCTCATTAAAAGACATTCTGGTAATCAGTAGAGTAGACATGGCTTGTAGACAATCAGAAGAAAATAGGCCAAAACTGATGGGGAGCTTTAGGGTCTGAGCTCCCTGGAGTACTATTTTACTATTAAATCAGTTTTGGTTTTTTTTTTTTTTTTTAGGTTGTAATAGCTTGAGTTTGTGGGGTTTATATGTAAGTATACGTAATTTTGATCTCTTTAGCTCTCATTAAGCTGTCTTGTTCTGTGTGGATACCATTTTCATACCCTGTTTTACAGGGAATTGTATTTCTATTTGTATAGACATGAATTAGTCTTCCTTCTAACATGCCACGAGCTCTAAAAGGACTGTGGTGGTCTCTGAATTACAGAGAAACATCTCATCCCATAATGGGATACTGGCAAAGGCATTTTTTTCCCCTCTCAATCTGACTATGGTTTCACTTTGAGTTTCAGGTTTACTTTAACCTCAAGAACTCAAAGCACAACTGAGTGGAAACCACTGAATTTCTTTTCAATTGCAGTGTGGCTCTGCTCCTAAAGCCAGGTTAGAGGGATCCCTCTGTGAATTTGTTTGGGATATGTAAGGAATAAAGGCAAGAAGATGTGGGTTCAGCTGGGGGAAGGAAGTATGCAGGAGTTCAGTGTATAGCTGTAATTTAGGCAATGTGAGATCTTGTTTTGGGTAGCTAAAGAATAGCAGCAAAATTGTCAGACATTTGGGTACGTACCAGAGGGTTGACATGGTATTAGGGAGGGCTCTATTCCCATAGTCTGTAGATAGTCCTTTTTTTTTCTTCTTTTTCCTAAAGTGCTTCATCTCTGTAGTTAGCATCTATCGTGTTTAATTAGGGATAGGTGAGTACTGAACACTTTCAGGTTATTTATAGGCCACAATGTTGGTGCCATCATAGCAGGAGGCCCAGCAAAATAGTTTATAAAAAAAAAAAGACATTTTTAGTGTCGCACTACCTTTGTAAAGAAGTAGTGCAACTTGATGGAATTATTTGAAAAGTTTTCTTGAAGAAGCTTAGAGGTGGTGTGTTTTTTTTTTTTTTTTTTTTTTTATGAGTAGCCTCCTGGCTTGGGAGGTGGAAGACCCGGGTGAGTCATTTTGCTGGCTATGCAGCTTCCTTTCCTCAGCCAGAAAATGGAGGTAATGGTTTTTTATATTTATTTTTTTAATTCTCCCTATTAGTAATCCTCCTAGAGCTCTTGATGAACCTTTTGCAGCCCTTTTGGGGCTGAACATGTGTGATCTGCCTTGGGGCTTTCCCATACTGAGGCATGGGTGGGCTGAAAATGTGGGGTGGGCAGGTGCCTCTGCAAAACTTGGCATTGCCTGCACTAGGGCCAGCTGGGGCTGGCAGGAGGCGTGTGGTAGGGCTGCAGGTAATATGCTTTAGCTGGCTGAAGCCCTGTGTTTGTCAGCTGACACGGAGTGCACACTGAAAGCCTGAGAAATCAACTTGTTTTCCTCTATGGGTCAATCTGGTGTGATGCTGGTGGAGCGTGTTCCTTCTTCCTGCTTGGATCCTGTTGTGGACCCTGTGGATGTGGTCTTTGATTCTGGACTGTAGCTCAAAGAGAGTTTCTGTATTGTTTTTTCTTAATACTGAGCTGGTTTTATTACTGGGATTTCAGAAGCAAGTAGCATTAATATGCAGGTAGGAAAAAAAAACTGTCCTGAAGGCTGTAACTTATATCAATGCTAATGATGAGTTTGCTATACCTAAATACTGTCCTTGCCCCCTTCCGTTTATCCTTCTGACCTGGGATGGTTCCTTAGGAAGGACTATGCACTTCCTAGTAATGTAAGCACATCTGAAGGTGTGTTGCTCCTTGTGTGAGAAGCTGCTCCTGTGATGAAGTATCTGTATTTTGCTTTGCTGTTTTGTGGATCGATCCAGAATGTGAAGACTGATGTTTAGATTCTCATTTCTCGTGTTGTGTTAGAAACTAAGACTGCTGTGTGCTAGAAACTCTGACTGTCACAAGTCAGATCTCTGAAGTTATGAAGGACTAGAAAGATGAGCAGAATAGGAAGGAATATGCCTTGAGATTAGGCCCCAGCCTGCCCTCTAACTGTTGCCCTCAGACTCTTGCTTCCAATAACCTTCAGTGTATGTATGTAAGACCTATTTCCTTTCTGGATAACAATGATCAGAAGCTCTTTTTAGTTATGGAATAACAAATGCCTTTTTCTTAAGGTCATGCTTGTTTCACACCCAAAATAATTACAAAAAATTCTGGCACATCCAGACTTGTATGTCATCAGTTGCACAGAGAGTACAAAGGAGTATAAATAGGGCAAACATATAATTCCTCATGAAGATGCTGGGTTTTCTATCACTAGAAATGTTGAAATGGCAAGACATCTCTTATACCTGGATAATCCCTCATTCTTTGATGTTTGGTGTTTCAGGCGATCTGGGAAATGTTTATTTGGATGAATGGAGCCTTCTGTGTTTGGTTGCTTTTTTTTCCCCCTTCCCTACCTTGCCATCTGGTGCAGAGTTGCTGTTTGACTTGTGGCTTTTTGGTGTGAACGTGGAGTTGCACCAGTGCAAGTTAACCTCTACAAAGCAAAAACAGCTGTAGTTTTGTTGTCCCATTGCTTGCATTGGCAGGTGATGCTCTAAACCTGGCAGAGAAGACATCAATAACCATTTTAAATAGTCTCTTCCTTTGATAGATCTTAGCTGTGGGGGGATTTGTGTTTGTTTGGTTCAGCATTACCAAGAAGATTTGTAATTTGGATAAAATGCTGCTGGCATTTTCTATAGGTTATTCTCCCTTTAATAGGGACAGAACTAAATGTGTTGCCAGATCTTGACTTTTTTCCAAATGGTCACAGGTATTTTGGTCTGCTGGAAGGAAAAAAAATATTTTTGTTAAACAGAGAAATTGTTCTAAAGTGATTTATTTTCATGGTTAACAGAAAACAAATGATAAAAATTCCTAGTTGGACAGTAATGTTTTTATGTCTGTATCTACAAGGGTTTGTTGAAAAAATTTGTCTCCTGGTTTGATTCTTCTGTTGAAAGTATTTATATTAATCTGTAAAGTGTTTACTCAGATGTGATGAATTAAGAGTGGATGAAATGATGCTGTTGTCATACTAACACACAGTCCAGCTCTACACCCCCAGTTTTGAGCACTATTATCTAGCTCTGAATTATTTGGTCATTCGAAGACCTGGGTTTTACACAGGTAGTATCTGCCTTGTTTGATACCTGGATGGCACTAATAGCTGGATTTTTGAGCTGATAAATGAGGAAATATAAGATCGGAGAAGGGGAGGAAGAGCAATAAGTGCATCTCTCCTTGACTTAAAGCAAGCTTCTTGCCAAGAAGAGAAATGTAGGGTCATTAGATGAGACAAGAGTGGGGAGTCCTCTGCAATCTGGCGAGTGACTTGAAATGCCCTGTTGCCATCTTAAGTATTTTCCCAGCAGTTGGAGCATGTGGCAGTGGGAGGCTGTCTTGCTGTGGCCCTACCTCCTGTGCTGGAGCTGAGTTGTAGCCTACAGCTCTTCATCCCTTTTATAATCAACGGTAAGAGAGAGTGAGGCTTGGTGACTGCAACCAGTGGCATCCTGCTGCCTTGCTTCTCCTTGTGGTTGATAAATAGTAGGATAGTAATCATTAGATGTAGGTTTTATTTTATAGTCTTCTAAAACAATTGAATCTTGGAAAGAGGGGATGTGAGGGAGTTTGGACTGAAGGCCTCTGGGAGAATACCTGTGTAATTCTGTATGAGTTTTCGGGGCAAACTGGAGAGGAAAATTGTTCCATGATGTATTCAGCACTTGGCACAATGCTGTTCATTCTCACCAGCTGAAATAGCCCCACAGCCACGAGGGTTTCTTCCTAACCTATATTAATGCATCTCTTTGCACAAGGATAATTACTCTCAGAAAAAGAAAGATGTAAATAAAGTTGCAGACTAGTGAATGTGTAACATGGACGTTACCAACAACAAACTGCTAGTGGAACTCTCCTGCAGAAACAAAGCAGTATTTACAAGGGTGACTTGCTCTTGGGAAAACTTTCAGTGGAAACTGGTTGCTGGGAAAGGAAAATCTACTCAGAAGGAATTGTGAAGATAGAGTACTAATGCGGCTGTTGCAGAAAAGTTATATAAGGTTGGCGTCTGGTTTGGGGGCTTTGTTTTATGTTCAGATGCATGGGATCTGCAAAACACAAATGCATTGTGCCAAAAGTGTGTTTTCCACATCCACATCTCACATTCCTTATCTCTGAAAATAGCTTAGGTAGGTTGTGGGGATGGTTCTTCTCACAGCCCTTGGTGTTTCAGTTCTGATTGCATGATAATAAGTAATACTTGAACTCTTCTGGTGGCTAGCTTGCTTTGAGAGGAAGTTTACTATGCCTGCCATCTAACAGCTGCCATTTTAGGTAAGCTAGGGGAGATTGGTATCTTTGAATCCTGAAGAAGTGAAATTCAGGCTCTGGATTTGGCCTGAAGCTGAAGATATTTTCTTAAATCCCTGATGAAAATTTAACATAAAGTTATTGTAGTACTGAAATGGGGTTGCAGACCATGAGACTGGGGAAAAATGGGGAAGAGGCTCATCTTACTTGCTCATCACAGACAAGAGCTTGTGATTATCTGTCTGAATGTCTTTAGCAAGGGTTAAGGAAAACAATGCATACATTCCCATGAGCAGAAGCAAGCATGTTCCCTTGGTAAGAAGGAAGCATTCAGGAAATTTGTCATGGGGCCCTCTGTTCTGCTGCTGTGGAATCAGCCTCATAAATCCAAAGACCAAGCCTGGGGGAGACCCTTGTGATGGCATTGTTTCACCTTTGTGCAGAATGTGCGGAAGGATATCCTGCACAAAATTTAAATATCCATATATCAAGCTACAGAAGTTGTTCTCCTTACTTACACTTAGGAACTTCAACTTTCTCCTTGCAACTTGAAACAAGTTAATACAAGTACAATGTTATAGAAGGCTTTCATCGCTGGGGATAGGATGCTGTATGCAGTTAGTGCCTGGAACAGTAGCAGGAGGATTGAAGATGCACAGGCATCTTAACCATCACTTTATAGCCCTGCTAAGTGTCTATGCCTGATCTAAAGTAACATACCTCATTATATAGCTCTGAAGAATGTCTGTTTTCTCCCAGCACAGAAACTGTTGAAATAGTGATTTGTCTTTACTGCTGGGCAAAGACAGCTGTCACTCATTCAGCTTTTCTCACTGTCAGCTTTAGGACTTCATGGTGGCAAATACTGACAGTTACTTTTTGCAACAGAAATATCCATTACACTGAGTCTGCCTCTCAGACACTTCTCAGTGTGTTATGAATGAAGTCTGCCCTTGGCTCTCCAAGGTGCCACAGCTTTTCTCCTCTGGCAGTTTCTGATGTGGTTAGAAGTGCCAATAGAGAAATTGCTAGCAAATGGGAAAAATGGGCAGTGAAGCTTGTGGAGAGTCTGGAGCACAAGCCTTATGAGGAGTGGCTGAGGGAGCTGGGATTGTTTCCTCTGGAGAAGAAGAAGCTCAAGAGTGGCCTTATTGCTTTCTTCAATTACCTGTAGAGAGGTTGTGGTGAGGTGGGAGTTGACCTCTTCTCCCACATAACTAGCAATAAGGACAAGAGGTTGCGCCCAGGGAGATTCAAGTTGTATGTTTGAAACCACTTCTCTGAAAGTGTGTTCAGGTGCTGGAATGGGCTGCCCAGGGAGGTGGTGAAGTCACTGTCCCTGGAGTTGTTCAAGAAACATTTAGATGTTGTCCCGAGGGGCAGTTTTGTGGGAGATACCAGCCATCACTGCTAGTTGGACTAGATGACCTTGGAAGTCTTTTTTCAGCCTTGGTGATTCTATGTGGGCGATGTAAAATGAACAGAATATTATTTCAAAAGGCAAATAGAAGATGGTGCTGATTTGGTTGTGTTATTTTTGTCTCTGTTTGTAAACGTTATAGTGTGTTGGTTTGTTTTTCTATTAGGAGCAGAGCAGCCACCCATGTTATCCATTCTGGTAACACCTGTTAGGGCTCAGCTTTTTTTTATGAAAGTCTGTCTAGCTTTTGTCATCTTCAGAGGCAGCAAAGAGTTGTCTCAATATCTATATAAGTTTAATTCACTTTGTGGGGAGATAATAGGTGCATTTACTTCTTGAATAGTGGCACCGTCATTTTATCTTGCTTACAGGACATGAAAAGTATTTGCTCTGTGTTTTCCCCTGTAGCAGCATTGGTAGCAGTACAATGGTGTTTACAGAAGAGCTGAGGGCTTGCTTAGGCCTCCTTGGCTGATCAGAACAAGGCAAGCCAGAGCAGCGGAGCTGGCCGGGGGGGAAGAGAGCTGCCCTTTTACATGTAAAATGGTTAGCAAAGGTTTGCAGAGCATAAAGATTTCCTGGAGCTGAGTGCTAGCTAAGTTAGAAGCACCATGCAAATACACAGTATACTTCTAGCTGATCGTATCTTTCTTCACCTCATGCTGCAGATGTAAAGCAAAGCCTTCTCTTTTCCACATCTTCTGTCTGTGGTTTGGTTATACAACATTTTTCTTTTTTTACCCCCATCTCCTTCTTTTCTCTGACATCTCTGTTCTTCAAACTGCCAACTGAATCTGCTTCTTGTACTTGTCTGAAGTGGGAGGATTTAAGTGCAGCAGCTTTGCCAGAGCTTTCTTGTGGTTTTTATCCAATTTGATTCTAACTTACTCTGTTTCTGTGGTTCGCTTGGGGCTGGGTATTCATCAATATAGAGGTGATGATCAGAAGGGAAAGCACAAGAATTTTGTATTTGTACAGCAATTGGTTCTCTATAGCATGAAAAGTAGCCAACCAAAACAGTCCTGCTTACTCTCAAAATATGTGGCTGTCAGAACTCTTTTGCAGAAGCTCCTTATGGTATCTTTTTGTAATGAGTTGATAATGAGTTTTATTCTCTTGCATAATGCTCCTGAGGAAAGCATAGGGTTTGTCTGTTCATTTTTTTTCTTCTGTTGATTATATTTTGTTCCTTTCTTTTTCTGGTGAAGTATATTTCTTTCTCTCCAGTTATCCTATTTTATGTTAGCTGAATGGCCAACCCTATTTAAAGGTATTTGTAAAGTGCCTCTGTGAATGGTTTAGGTACTTCTGTTCTTGCAGCTCTGCTAACTAAAATGGGAAGAGAAACCACACTTGTTTTTCTGGCTGGCTGTGTTGAGTCATTCTTTAAGGGGGAAAGGCTGCTGCTGTTGAAGAGCTTCTGAATATTTGCCCAAGTTTACTCTTAGTGTGATAGGCTATTTTCATTCCTCCCCTTTCTGTCTTGCTTTTCTCCTTCCTCTTCACTTTCCAGGACTGCTTTAGTTTCTTTGCATTATTGTGAGTCTGTATCACCGCCTCATATGGTGGGGAACTGCTAGTCTGAGGCTAATTGCTTGCTTTCATTGTAGGCTGAGTCCTTGGATTTGAAGTCTTGTTGATGCCATTGAGATAAATACCTTGGACCTACAAGAGAAGAGAATTTCTGATAGACCCACTCCACTCTGTTCAAGCCTATGACTGGGGGTTTCACCGTAGCACCGTCCTTTGCTCTTCAGTCCCACAAGATGGGCTCATTCAGAAGGCCCCGACCACGCTTCATGAGCTCTCCAGTGCTCAGTGACCTGCCACGTTTCCAGGCAGCTCGGCAGGCCCTGCAGCTCAGCTCCAATTCAGCATGGAACAGGTGAGCAACACATACCTTTTTGTGAAGGACTGATCTTTGTACTTCAGACTATTTATGGTGGACCCCTTGCTCTTGCTGAACTAGGTCTGCTTATTAATGTGTCACAGACGTAGCCCAGCAAAAGCATCACATGGTTTTGTGCTAGGATAGAAAGCTGACCAAACTTGTCTGCAAAAGAGAATGTCTATGAAGCAAATGTCATCTCCTCTTGTTGGCTGTGGTCCAGCAGCTGTAAAAGCTTGCTATCTTGTTACTTCAGGATTTCCTCTGCACTGATCAGAAAAGTATTAGAGTATCCCTCAACAGCTGTTGCTGCAGCTTATGTGCTTCAAGCAAGGCTTGAAGATGGGCCTGACTGAAATGATGCTGGCTGCAGAAGGTCTTCCAGCACAGCCAGGATCCTGCCAGATGCTGCCAGCTGGGTGGCTCAGCTGGTCCTTTCAGCATCTCTGGGTAATGCAATGTGATGTGTTTGGCAGATATTGCCAGAAATCTGTCTCTTCTCATAGCTAATAGCCTGCAGCACATAGCGGAGATCCCCTAACCAGTTGTTTTAAAGATGTCTCTCCTGTGAATAATTTCTCTGTGCATGGAGTCCCTGTGATGACTTTCCATTGCTTATTCTGAACACAATTTAAGACTAGGTCTTCTCGGGCTCCTGTGAGAGATGTAGACTTGTGATTTTGAGGGAGGAAAAAATGGAAGTATTTAAGTACAATTAAACTTTCCCTCCCCATTTTAACTACTCAGCTGTTGATGGCTATCTCCTGTTGCACTGAGCCAACAGTATGATTTAAACACTATTATTTATGGATGTTGTGCTGTCTCATTTCTTTTTTGACAGTGTTCAAACAGCAGTGATAAATGTGTTCAAAGGGGGAGGCTTGCAGAACAATGAACTTTATACCCTCAATGAGAATATCAGGTAGGTTGCTGAAATATGTGGAAAAGGAATTTTTCTAGCTGCTTGTTTGGTGTTTCCTTGTTTTTGTTCCCAAGTAGAAATGTACTGAGAAGAGATGAGCGGGAGAAATATGGATGGGTAGGAGAGAACTGAAGCATGTGTATAGAATTTCAGGCTGACTTCTTACTTTTTTCTTTTTTTGCTATGGGGTGCTATGTGACAAATAAAAAATCAAGTTAAAATTGTGTGTGTGTATATATATATATACACACAAGGATCTTGCCCTTTTGTCTCCTTCTATGGAATTTTCCTCTTAGGCCTGTTTTCCTCCCCTTGTTTCTAGTTTCTATAAAGACATTCATAGCAGTAGTAATGTTTTTTTGTTTTTGATTTTTTTCTAAAGCCAAGCTTCTCAAAACCACGTATATAACTTTTATATGAAATGCTAATTTCAGAAAAAGATCAGGAAATACCAATCTTAAGGATTAAAAAGGCCTAAAGTCTAACAGTGATGATAAAAGTGTTGTTTTTCATTTTAAGCCTCATGGTTATCTGTGGTTTCGATCTGATTACTTGGAAACTTCATTTAATGGTAGATAGGATTATAGAGCAGACACAGAGCAGTTTATTCTTGTGTTGATTCCAAGTGGTGCTAAGAGGAGTGTTGACATTTCACAACTGTAGTTCCTTATTTCTCCTCTTTCTCACTGCATCCGCATTCACCCATCACGAATGTTGTCATAGAGGACTCAACTTTTGCGTTTATGTCCTTACCCCATCGCTACTGTGTTTTTGCTGTATGCCAAGTTCAATGGTTACTAGAGCCAAGAACTTACTGAACAGCAAACTACCCTTTTTCCCTAATGTCAAATTAAATGCAGGATGTGAGTCTTTGTCCTACTTGATATGGTCCCAAGGTGAAAGCTTCATAAAGTTGCAATTTCTTATGCTTTAACAGTGTTTAAATGTCCTCAAGGCAGAAGTCCTCAAGTTAGATTTAAGTACTTGCAGCAGTATTAATTCTCTATGGGATGAGGATTTCTGTATGTGAAAGGGAAAAAGCAGATGTTTCCAAAGGCTTACGACACCCTAACCCACAGCCTGCAGTATACTTGAGAACTGGCTTTTGGTTTTTTGACTTGTCTCCTAGGCTGCTGGTCACTGCAGTGGCTGCAGCCTGCTTTCCTGAACTGGTGCAAGCAGGTACTCCTTCCCAGCCTCATGGGGGGGAGGTATGTTGGAGAGTATAGCCCCTGTGGCTGGACTGTGCTTTGCTAGTGTCAGTCAACAGAGTCGGTCTGGACTGTCAAGAGCAAAGAACAAGAAATTCTTTGTGAAACTTGTATGCTTTGTGTACAAAGTGGTGGTGGTGGGAGAACAAGTAAGCTTTTCCACTCACAGGCAGCACTTGGAAGCTCTCACCTTGGAATTAATGTTCCTACAGGTGCCTGAGCATTGCTTACATCTCAGAATGTCATTCTCTGAATAGGCTGTTTTAACACTTCTTCAGTCGAAGGAACCAAGGACTTGCAACTGCCTGCATGTTTGTATATTCATCTGCAGCTTTGCACTTGTGATTCTTGGTATAGCTCTCAAGAAAATATCAGTACAGTGTGTATGAGGTGAGTTTCTAGCCTGACACTGGTTGAGAAACCAAGCCTGTCAGACGGCCAAGTCTTTTGTGCTGTTAGGTTGAGTTGGTGCATCTTTCTCCTTTGTGTTTCTCTACTCACATCATCTGTGGAAGTTAGCTATTAGAACATTGAATTTGCTACAGACTCTGCACAGCATATAACTGTTTGTCAGTGGGAGAAGGGGAGAGTTTTAAAGTAGGGCAGTAATGACAGAGCTAGGAGGCGAGCAGCTGGTAACATCTTGCTCTGGATTGCTTGAAGTCCTTATCTTGCTGTGATTTGACAACAACTCGCTGGATACTTTTTTTTTAATTGTTCTGGAAGTTAATTGTCATGGCAAGAGGGAATGTCAGGAATGCCACGGAGAGATGGGATGTAGGATGCAAGGAGTGACCTGGTCATGGTTAGGAGGGAAAGCCCATCAGGTTCTCTCTGGAGTGCATGCTTTGGTGTGCAGGGATGGAATGGTCCACTTCAGAGAACAAATGTCCTGCTAGGGCTGGTAAATGAGCTGATCAAAAGCCTTCAGGGTTCTACTGAAGCCATTGTAGTGCATCTCACAAACCAGCCCTCAAAGACTTATCTGGTTTCTCCATCTTGCAGAAATAGAAATGTACTTTTGAGACGGGTGGGGTGAATGTAACTAATCTGAGGAAGATGTAAAGGTGGCTCTGCGCCTCCTGAATAAATGTGGAAATTTTGCAGAAAGCTTGGTGAGGAAGATTGCAGTCAAGAGCTATGTTCACCAAGGGTTAGAAACAAGAGCCCTAGTTAATATTCTGTTAATAAGAATGCAGCCTGAGAACTGGATGTCCCAGTTGCTATTTTTGAGCACTCTTGGTAATGCTTCACTTTTGTGAAAAGCAAAACTCTTAAATCAAGAAAAAAAAATGCAATGTTTTAGTGTTTTGCAGTGGGAAGTGTTGAGCACCTTTTAAATCTTAGGCAGAATTTACTGCTGCAAAATTTACCATCATAGTTACTGAAAGCTGGAAGTTCCCATGCTTTAAACTGTAAGCTGTTTTTATGATGCTTCTGATTTAAAGCAACCCTGTTTTTCATCTCAGGATTTTGAAGCATAAACATATACTGGAATTTGGAACTTTTTATTATAGCCAAATTTAAAATCCAACAGTTCTTAATCAGAAGTATATGTTGAGTAGCTTCTGCATGCATGTATGTAAACAATATCTTACTAAATTTCTAGAAATGTGTTCTTGAAAAATATGCTGTGTTTTCTGGTTTTGGTTTTTATGTGGTAGCCATGGGGAAGCCACAGCTGCTGCTTGCATGTTTACTTCATAGCTTCTCCTTATCCTCTCACCTTCTACTTCCAAGAGAAAAGGAAGTACTGTGGGGGAGTTATACTATTTTCATTGCAATGGAAGGTGACTTTCCTTAAAGAAATATCAGAAAAAGGATGAACTGTAAGCCAAACAAAAACTTCAGAATTATTTTCCAGCTTCTTATGCGTTCAGTGATGTTAATGTGGTTTTGTTTGTTCCAGGTGAGTGGCTTATCAACAGAAGGTTTCAGGGAAGCTGTTTCTTCATAATTCTAGAGTATCTTTTGTAGGTATTGGTAGAATATATACTTGGATGTAAAAAATCTAACTGTTGTCAGGACACGTTCATATGTGTTCAGGTATCTTTGGTATGACTGGTAGTGAAATGTGAATCTTCCTGTAAGAAGTGACCAGCGATTGCTCTTACTTCATGGATACATTCCTTCTATCTACAGACGGCTGTTGAAGAGTGAACTGGGATCCTTCATCACTGATTACTTTCAGGTATTACATAATTTACTTCACTTCTTGAGATTCGGCCTGTTTGGTTTTCTAGCATACAGAGTCCTTTTTTCAAGCATGTAACCTACACATTTCACCTTTGTTTTGCCATGAGAGATCATGGAGGTATGGAATATCTTTAGTATGGCCCATATAGCCCTGAAAGTAACCATATTTATGGGCATATATGCTAAATTAGGGGTAATCTTCTTTTGCCCTTAAGAAGGGCTACCAGCAGCCTGCCTACCAAAAATCAAGGGATTTACTTGAACTTCTTTAAGAAGATGGGTTGCTTTCTTTTTTGTTTTGTTTATTTTACTAATAAACAAATAAGCACTAAGGATTCTGGAATACGTTTTCTGAAACAGGCTAGCAGAGGGGAAGAGAAAATATAACAGCTTTCTGTTTTTGGGGGGGTGCAGATAAGGAAGTCCTTATCAGCAGGAAATCAACCTGGTTACTGTTTGCCTTCTAGAATATAGATGCAATCTCTAAAAAAGCAAAAGGTGAAGGATTAGGGAAGATGCAATCAATCAAAAATCTGTTATTGCTTCTCACTGATGTTGTCCAGATAGACAGAGGTTCACATGCAACCACATGAAAGCATGTGTAAGATGACTTTGAGAGAACACCAATGGCTTTCAGTATTGCAAGTTTTTCAGTGTAGTGCTGATTTTAAAAAGAGGTTGCTGAAAACAAGAGGGATTTTTTTGTTGTTGTTGGCTTCATCTCTTTTGAGTAAGAGAGAATTTCAGTACTTTCTGAGGTGTTATGCTGCTGTGTGCTTTGGTAACAGTTTTAAAGGGGGGAGGTGAATAGTGTTGTTTCCTATCAGTATTAGATTACTTAAAAAATAAAAATCCCCACTGTACAATCAAGTGAGAAGCAAGCTCTGCCCTGGTGGTGGTTTTGTTTCACTTCTTTAGCCCCTATCTGTGTAACTTTCTTACTGGAAAGAGGTAGCTCCTGGTGGTAAGCAGTGGGACGTTTCCTTGAAGGGTAGTACAGCAGAGAGGTGGTGAACCTGTAGTACAAACCCATAGTACTGCTGGGTTGGAAATCTGTTGCTGTCCTAGTTAACTTGAAAGTAGTCAAAGCTTTGCAGCTAAATGTATGAGGAAAACTGAACTTTGAAAAAGCTTCATCAGGAGCCTGTGTACTGTGGTGCTGGGCATGGCACTGCAGTCTGGAAGAAGTAGAGAATTTCAAGGGTTAGACTGCAGTCTGTTCTGAATTTGTTTTTCTGTCAGTCTGTCTGCTCGCAGTTGTATGAATTCCTCAGCATGTATGTAGTAGTTCATCTGCTGTTCTCTCACTGAATCCTGTGACTAAAATTTATTTCTGGGGGACTTCTTATAAAGCTCAGCTTTATAAGAAGTAACTTGGTATCCATCAGGCTTAGCCTGAAGCAAAACTCTCGGTGCTGGCAAGCCACAAAGACAAGCAATGTGAGATAAAGGCTGCTGTAGGAAATGATCTTTTTTTTTTCCCTGCTGTGAGTTAAGGTGCATATTTCTAATTCTAGTTTGTCAGCATGTGCCAGTGGTAAATGTTACTGTTCCCTCTGAGTGTCTTTAGTCAAAAATCCCAGGGCCACAGGATTGGGAAAGACTGTTCACGTGACAAAGAAAGGCTGACAAAATTTTGTCTGTGGATTCAGTTTCACTGTTGACATCAGCTGATCTAAAGCTAAGTTGCACCACCAAATGATTTGGCTGAAAAAGAAAAGGGAAAAAATTCCAGGTTTTCCATTGGGTTGACTTCCCCGTTGGTCATGTGCTCGTCCCCTCTGATAGTAGGGAGGTGATAGGAGCAGGTCACCAGGATGAGGGGGGCAGTGGAAATGCTAATTTTGGCACAGACTTTTTCTGCATCTCTTAAAGCTCTCTGCAGAAGCTATCCTGAGAACTGAGTTTACTGTTAAGTTGAAATAGAACCTGAAGGATCTGCTCTCGTTTTTAACCTGGCTGTTTTAGATTGCCTAGCAGCAATTAGAACAGCTAATCAGTTCACATAGCATTTGGATGTGACAATATGACTGTTTTCTACCTCTTAAGCTGCAACACTTGTAACAGGAGCCACTAAGGTTGTTTTGGTAAATCCATTATATTATGTATATTTTATACCCATACAGAGAAACTTTATTTTTTCTAATCACTGAATGTTTAGGAGTAAAACTGAGCAAAGATTTCACTAGTGAGACAAAGCTACTGTTGTGATCATCTCGAGTTGATTACTCGCAAGTCATTTTCACCAACTCCCATGAAGATTGCCAGGTTTTAGTTACTGACGTTGCTAAAGGAATGTTTAGGAAACTGATGGGGTTTAAGCACTCTTTGTCTGTGACCAAACCTTCGTCATACCAGAATCTGGTTTGTGTTAGGAAGAGAGATGTAATTCCTACAAGAGCTTTGGTAGAAAGTCAGATGTTTCATTCTGAAGGAGGTCTGTGTTTATAAATCTGCTGCTTTAGCAACCCAGTTAGGTATACAAGCCGTATCCTTGGATCAGAGTCTGACTGCAATTGCCAAATAAGCTCGGACTCAGCATACTCAATACTTGTTGCAGATTTGCCTTAGTTGATCTGGGTCTTCCAGCACCAAACTTATCCATGACCTGATACAATAGATTCCTGCTGCTGCAAAGGGGGCATGTTGCACCCTCTCCTCTGCTCAGTAGCTCATTCTGCTTTCACTGATGCTTTAGGTGGCTGGGTTAGCAAGCAACAGGCAGGGTTCCCATGTTAAGATGCCAGTGTTTGGAGGAATGTGGTGAACTGAAAGTGCTCTGGGGCAGCTGTAGGATTTTCCAGGTGAGCTCCCTTCATGCTGTTTGATCCTTACAGTTTTGAAGAATATTTCTGAAACAGAAAGCTAATGAGTACTGATGCATTATCTTTGTCATTCTGCCTGTAGCCTGAAAAGCAAACCTCTGGAGATGAACTGTTTCTTTTCACTCTCTGGGGCTTGTTAATCTTGAAACTTGCAGAGGAAAATGGAAACGTTAGCTGTTTCACAGCTAACCGCTTTAGCAAAACTGCCTGGTTTGTGCACGTTAACCCTGAACTGCCTCCTCCCATGGCAGAGACCCCATCCCTTCCCCAGCACCACCTCCTTGATACATCCCAAAAGTTGTGACTGCACAATGGCCAGCTGGGTAGATGTTCTTTTTCTTCAATGAGAGCTTTGACATCTTGGAAATAGGAGTGAGGCTGCTATGTAACTCATAGCCCATTGCAGCATGTGCTCTGGGAGGCAGGGAGCCCTGGCTCAGGGTTAGGCCCAGCTTTCTGTCTGTATGCAAAAGTCATATAAACCACAGTGCACAAGACTCCTGTCGCTGGTGTGTCAAAGTCAATAAGATCAGAGTGGATAAGTGCAAAAGGCTTCCACTTTTGCCCGTTTCACAGAAGGGCATGGAAACAGCAGCGTGGGTACTGAAGTGGCTGTTGCTGCTCAGTGAGGGCACCACTCACACTCCCAATTGGGCCTCCTTCATGCCCGTGGGCTGGAGTGGTGCTGCCTGTGAGGGACCAGAACACCTCCTGTGTGATCTGCAGGGCTTGGCTGAGCCCTGTAGCAGTCCTGTGTGGTGGGCTGCTGTTTGCTGTTGTATTTCTGTCTTTCTGTGGCTGAAACCCTCCCCTCAGGCAGGTCTGCTGATTATTTCTGCTTCATCTGGTGCTTTCTAGGGACTGAACTGGTATGATGCAACTTCAGAGGCTCCAGCTTTGTTAGCATGGGAGCCTGGGCCAGTTCAGCCCCTGGCTTGTGAGCCCAGTGCAGGGGCCAGTCCTGGGTGGCTGTGCTAGCAGATGCCTGCCTTCAGGCCTGTGCACCTCTGCTCTGTGGATGTGCATGATTCACTGGCAGTTACTGCTCAGAACTTTCTGCTGGGCTGTCCCCAGGCAGGCTCCACATGGGGCCATGCTTATGGTAGCAGAGCTGTGTGGGCACAGCCACATGGGATTTTCCTGTAGCTGCTGCCAAGTGGGGGCATTGTGGTCTGGGTCACGGCAGAGCTGCCTACACGCCTGCCTACTCTGCTTTCCTCCTTACTCCCTCTGCTTCACTTTCTCTCTTCATGTGGGGATTCTTATTTTAGTCTGGATTTTGAGCGAGGCTGTCTCTAGGAGAGTGATTTAAGATATTGCTTCATTTTTCTCTTGTCGTTTCTACATTGGATCAAAATGTTTTCTGTGTTTCTGTCACCGTTTTTTCCCTCTTTCTAGAAAGAAAATAAAAGTGGGGGAAGGGCGTATGCTTTGGGTTGGAAATTCTGCAGCTTACAGAGACTTACATTTTTAGAACACTGCAAGAATTAGGTAGGTGTTTATGTGCAGTTGGCAGGCTAAGTAGCAACTTGTTAGAAAATACCTGGTAAATAAGTCTGAGTGATATTTTTTTTCTCAAATTAATGTCATACCATCCTGTAAACAGTGGCTCTGAGCTTGCATTTAACACTAGAACACAAAGCCTCGGTTGGTTCAAAGAGGAATGCATATAAGAAATGATGGCATGTGTGGAAGAGAAACTTTTTTCCATCTAGTAAAATGGGGCCAATTATCTTGTGCTTGCTCTGGACCAGTGTTTTTCTGTTCCCACGTTATGTTTCTGCTTGATCAAATAGTATTAATTTGTTCATCTTAGTGTGGCTTGGAGTTTTTAGAATTTAGAGCTCAGCTTGGAGAGCTGAAGGAAATATTTTTTTTTTCTGTACTTAAATGGGTGTTCAAACATACTTTTTTACTCAGTGTGGTGATGTATTGGGAAATATTACTTTCTTTTTTTTTTTTGTTTAGGGAGAATTCCTCTGTGCCTTGCAATCTTCAGATACAAGGCATTCAGATAAGATGCAACATCTCCTGTGGTGGCTTGGGCTTTCTCTTTTTTTTTTCCCTGTAAATTGTTGCCCAAAGCTCAGCTGCTTTTCACTGCTTTCAACTTGATCATAATCCTCCAGCAGTGCAAGCTGCAACGGTGGCAGGACTGTCATGCAGAGCAGCTCCTGCTGGTTCTGCACAGGCCTTTTTTATGACCAGGCACCTGCACCTCCCATGTGCAATGTCTCATTTGCTTCTGGCTAAGGCAGCTGGGTTTGCTTGGCCTCCTTGTGCTGTGCCATCGTGTACTCTAGCTGATTTTGATCAGAGTATAGCAGGACCCAACGCAGGCCGAACTTTTCAGATAAACATCCTTTAAGCCTGTTTTGGCCAAGTCTCTACTTGATCCTGCTTGCGAAAGTCTTATTTTTCTTTTTTTTTTTTTTTCCTCCTCTCAGCTCTGTGCCTCTGTTTTGCCTCTGGCATCCAGGATAAAGCAGTAATGAAACCTGTAACCTAGGCAAAGTCTGATACAGACCTTTGCTGTGGTTGTCTTTATTACATTGTATTGATTTATCAGCAAACCATGAAGGATTTTTTTTAATGAAACTTACCTGTCTTGCTTCTTTCTAGAAGAAAATATTTGAGTTGAATCAATTTCTAAGCCTATGACTTGATCAGAAAAGAGAAAATTTGAGATGATTGGAACATTTGCTGTGACTGTGTGTTATGGAACTGAACTTGTTTCTTAGGGCATCTAAGAATGAGACTGTAATCTTGATAGTACATGGAAATAGATACATTCATAAAAGCATTAAAGCAGAAAAAAAAATTGTTCTGATCTGGGCATATCAGGAACCCAGAAAAGCAGGCTTCTTTTCAGAAGAACTTGATGGCTTTTTGAGCTGGTGTCAGCAGTTGGGGACTGGTGCTGCTGGAGCTGCCCAGGTGGCTGCTGAGGTGCCAGGAGCAGCAGGAACTGGAGCAGACCAGTCTAGGAGGCACACAGCCTGGGAGCATCTACTCGCTGTCTCTAGCGTTGAAGAGTGCTCTGCTGGCACCCACAGCCCTTTGACTGTAGTTAGTCATTTGCACACTACTTGTGAATGGATTCAGAAGGTCACATGCAGAAGTCCTTAGGGCTCTTGTCTCCACACAGTTGTCTGTGTACAGAATGGTAATTTTAGCATGTTCCTGTGTTGAACAGGAATGTTCAGGTCAGCTCTGACTCCCGTGCTGAAACTGCTAGTGTTATTGGATAGTAGACTATGGAAACATTTTGTAGTTTTGTTGGACTGTGTGGATAGGATTGTTTCTGTGCTGTGTCAGAGCTAGCAAAGGTTAATCTTGTGACTCGGATGGGCAATTCAAATTATTTCATCCTGTGTTTTGACTGTAAAATGCTGTTTCTGATGTGTAACTAATTTAAAGGAAATCTATATTCTTCAAATCTATATTCTTCATTACTTGAGAATAAGACTATACTAAATATTTTTGGGTTTGAATTCCTGGGGGGGAAGGAAGAAGTCCTACTAGCAGGAGTCCTAAATTAGTTTAAAACAAACATGACCATTGATTCTTTTAAATATTGCACGGTGCACACAAGAGAAACTGTTACTGCTACTGCCAAAGTTAACCACTGGCAGAGAGCATGGCCATTCCTCCCTCCTGTCATGAGTGAGCTTTGGGTATAAACAAGGGGACTCTGCACCAATAAAGTGCATCTGGAAATGGGATGTATGGGGCAGGGGAGACCTGTGGTCCCAGTTCAGTATTGACTCTTGTAGATGGGCAGATGCAGAGGTGGGCTTCTCTCTTGGCCTGGGCAGGCTTATGCTGTTACCTGCTTGTGTACACTGTGACCAAACCAGGCTGGTATGTGGTTACAGTGGAAGGCAGGTCTCACATCCAAAGCAGCATCACAGGGGCAGGTTTGTGGTACAGCGGGAGGTGATATGGCAGAATATTGTAAAGGCAGTGTTATTTGGGAGCAAAAATAGGTATACATTGTTTCTCAGATGCTGAAGCAGTTGAGACATGCAGCTTTGACATAGTTACCCATGAAAGGTCTTCCCCTGCACTTTTAGACAAGTGTTTCAAGTAATGTGCTGGGTCTGTTCTTCCAGTTGACTGTCAGAGGGAATTGATGAGTGTGCAGAACTTGCAGTAAGACCAGGTCTGGTGGCAGTGTGTTGAGCAAGTACTGTGGCACGACTGATCTTCAACTGTATATAAAGTGGGAAACAGCTGAAAAAAAAATAAAAAAAAGCATATGTTCTTCCGTGTTTGTTTTGAGTAATGGAAAAGGCAAATGCATGTCTCTCTTCTCTTTTGGCAGAACCAGCTCCTTGCGAAGGGCTTGCTGTTCATAGAGGAGAAGGTTAAGCTGTGTGAAGGCAAGTACAGTAAGAAACCTGTTTTGGAGTGGGGTCCTTGTGGGCTCTTTCAAGTCATGCTTTGATGTTTGGCCAGAGGAGATGACTCACGTAACTGAAAAACATGCAGCCCTTTCTGATACTATCTGAGAGTCACCCAAACTATTGGGGTCATGTTGCACTGCAGTCTGTGCATTGCTTATGGCTGGAGGGCTGTTTGCAGAACTGTGTGTCTGCAGTATTCCCGCCAGTCGTGGCTTCACCATGAGAGTGGTAGCAGGGGTCTTGGATGGAATTTGAACCTGGGCTCAATGCACTTCTAAGCTGGATGCAAATCCTGTTGAGAAACTGTGCTGAGAGTCCTCTGCCTTTCATTTCTGAATGTGATTTGCAGCTCCATAGTCTGACTGTTTGGACTCTTGGAAGCATGATTTTGGTTGCAGCAGTACTGTGTCATTCAGCTTTTGAGAGCTGAGCTAACAGGTCTTGTGTAAATGTAAAGAGAAATTGATTATGTGGAGGGGATTGGGATTCTTCAGGAAAGAAGCTAACCATTCATGAAGATCTGTTCAAACCACTGGGTTACAGATGCCTGTTGCCACAGAGCCAGTGGACGAAGGCCAGCTTGGAGCAGCAAGGCTCGGGGGTAGCTGTTAGGGGAGTTAGTCTTGTTATTAATGGTTTGCTCAAGCAGAGAGTGCTGGCTAAAGCACACATCTTTATTCAAAACTAGGCTACCATTTGATTTGACCCAGTTTTGTAGCCTGTAGGGAAGATCCCTTGCTAATCATCAGCTTGCGGTATCTGGGTCATTAAATGCCAATGGACACTTCTAACCTTGTGTCGTTGTTGTTGCTGGTTCCTCCATGCTGTTCTTCATCAAATGACTCTGCCCAGCATGCTGTGGGACTGTCTAGCTGTGCAGCTGCCCACCCTCTGCTTGGTGTGTGCTTCTTTAGCACAGACCCTGTAATGGAGGGGGGAAAAAAGGCAGTTTTACCCACTTCTTGTGAATGTGGATGCCTGCCATGCTGCTGCTGCCAGCTCTTCAGACTAGACACTGAACGGCTTATCACAGTATGATATTTTGTTGGTTTTTTTTATTCATATAAAATTATTCAAGTTTCTGCTTTAGCACGAGGAAAAGTGAGTTACAGACTACAGCGACTTGAAAGCAGACAGGGAGTAGTTTGCAACCAGTCAAGCAGTTTATGTGGGTTTAAATTTCCCAGGCAGACAGCAAATTCCCCTTGGTAAGCTTTTTTTTCCCTCCATCAAAGTGGAGTTCAAAGTGACCCTGGATCCACTGCATCTTTGCAGGCTGGCATCTCTATGTGAGATGACTTTTCCTTCATAACATGTAGACTTGTTCCAGGTCCTGTGGTCGCAGCAACAAGAACTTCTTGTACATGTCCTCTGCTAGTTCTGTCTTCCTGGAAAATTTTTCCCGTCCCAGTACTGAAAGATGGAATCATGTCCCCACTGCAGGGCACGACACTGTTTTACTGTGTCTGTTTTTTTCTAACCTCAGTCTCATATTTTAATGTCATATTTTTCTTGATATACTCTGTCAGACTCTTCTTCAATGCCTGTAGGATTTATGATTTTTTTCAAGAAACAAACCACTCTGCATTGCAATTCAAAAGGAAAAGGATTCTGGCATTTCACTTTTATCTTCACACAAATTAATTACAGACCTGGGGGGGAGAGAGGGGGAGAAGTTCACCTGCTTCCTGTTGTCTTTTTCACTTACATCTGGCAGTTTCTGGCGGTGGGTATCTGTTATGGGGGTGCTGGGTAGGTCTCATGTGCTCAGCTTCAGAAGCTGGTGGCATATCTGAGATACTTCCCTCTCAGCCCTCCTGCAGTCAGCGAGGTCTCTGCTTGAAAGGAAACATCTGCAGTACCTGGTCCTGCTGACTCTTCCTTCTGACTGGGTCATAAGCAACGTGACCAATGGCTAACCCACTAAAAACCTCACGTGGAGGTCTCCACATGGGGAAAATGCTTTCGTGCATAATAAGGCTTCCCTTAGATACAGTTTTATTGTCTTCCAGTTCCTCATTTCAGCTTGAAGCTGAAACTTTGAAGCTGCCTTGAGCAGCTTTCTTCATTTACTGCTCCTTGAGTCTTGTCTACTTGAGAGCTCCACATGAGGATCTGTGAGAGGAAATGAATTTGTCAGAAACTTTTATTATTGTCTGTATTTGCTCCTGGAATTTCTAGGGTTTGTATCTAAAACTGGAAAAAAAAGCTTGGGAAAACATGGGTGCTTGTGATAGGAAAAATTACCAGAAAAGCTTTGAGGTTTTGGGCTTAAGTGCTGAGAAACATACAGGTCTTTAAGTTAAGCCTATAAGAATAATTTAACGTGTCTGTCCAAACTATCATGTTTTTTAAAGCTTTTTTTTTTTGTTAATAACAGGTTTTTGACCACAGTTGTTTCTTGTTATGGGAGTCATGAGTTGTGTACCATGGTCTGCCTTCATTTGAAATTTCCACTTATGCTTGGGGATATGTGTTGAAGTCAGATTCACATGAGGGCTAACCACAAGTCTGTTTCACTCAGGAATCTTCCAGTTTGCCATGTTTGAGAGAAGCCATTAGAGGAGTGCCATGGCTTTGTGGCCTATCAAAGTTGTGGTCTCCTTCGAATTCATGACTTCTTTGTCTGCTCTTGAGGGTGGTCAGATGCTGGAGATGAATTTGCTCTTACAAAAGGTCTCTCTGACTCAGAGGCTGCAGGAGAGCTGATACTGGCTGTGACCTCCCAGCTTCCATATGCAGCTGCTAGCGTGCAGCTAGGCTCCTGTAATAGTCCAGTAATTGTGAGCTGTGAAGTTGCACAGTCCTTTGCTCAGAGTTAGAGCCTCCTCTCAAAGAGATGCTTTGCTGTTTTGTTGGAGTTTCTCGTGTTTTGCACAGGGCCTGTTCTCTTCACACTATGTGACAGAGTGGTTTGTGATCGCAACCTTGTGTCTCTGCCAGTTAAGGTAAAGTTTAGCTGGGGTATGTTTGTTTCTGTAAGAAAAAACTGAATGTGAGTTTGTATCTCTTACTTGGGGAAGGAGAGAATAGTGGAACAATTCAACTGGATTTCAGTTGCGTTTATTGCTCCCAATCTCTATTTTTGTAGGTGAGGATCGCATTGACATCCTGTCTGAAATTTGGGATCACTACTTTACAGAGACTCTTCCTACGCTCCAGGCAATATTCTACCCAGTCCAGGTAATCTTAATTAAAGTAACTGTGATGTCTGCTAACACCACAGGGAAATGTCTGTTTCAGCAGAACTGGCTAGTGCCTAAGCAGGTCTCAAAACCTTGAAGCTAAATCTGAGCAGAAGTAGCATTTATCCAGATCGGCATTCATTTCTAAGAATGCCTGCTAAAATCTGCTGGATGAGCAGTCTTCTGAGCTTTTATTTCTTTGTCTACCCTCTATCTGTGCTTAAGTAAGCTTGTACACCTATATTATTGGATTATTTGTCTATATTGAAGCTCTGGACCATCTGCAAAAATAGGTTCTTCCATTTCTAAGTATTTGGAACTCTGGTATGGATGTCAGTGACGATTTGTCTTCAGAGAAGGAAATACGAAGACCAGATCATGAACGAATATGCCTTACCCATTCAAACTACTTATGGAGTGTTTACTTCCAAGCTGTCTTGGGAAAATCTTCTGTTAGGGTTTCTAGAGCTTTGATAAAGGGGCAAGTAAGTCTCTAAGGATGCATGAACAACTTGTGTAAGACTTATTTATACTGAATATTTTAAATCTGAGTATCCCATCAGAGTTATTGGGCTCTATCAGCTTTTCATGTAGCTTTGGCCAAAGTTTCTGTATGAGAAATCTGGATATCTCCCTAGGCTATTTTAATCTTCTGTCCTGTCAGAGAAGCAGAAATGTACTTCATAAGTAGAATGACATTGAGAAATGCTACCTGCCTTCTCTTGACTTTTGACTGTTTCATGAGATGTGTTTTCTGGAAAAGCTTCTTTTAGTTATATACCCTTTGAGCTTTATGTGCTGCCTTTCAAAGAAAACAATGTTTGCCCCCTTTTCCTCTAATCCTATTAAAGCCAGCATCTCCTAAAAGAGTAAAAGCCTTCTGTAAAGACAGACACTAACCTTTTTACTGTGTTTATTCTTTCCTTGCTGCAGAAGCTTAAAGGTGGGTGTTTGGCAGCTAAAACTGCACAATTCCAATATTCTCCATTTCTGTCTTCACAACTAACTCGCACCAATGGAGTGATCTCATCTGTTTATGTAGCAGTTTGCCTGTTCTGCAGTTATCTGTGCACTGTAGAAACAGCGGAGCTATCTGCATTATGTGGTACCTGCAAATGCTGATAATGCTTCCACTTACCAGAAAAATCTACCTTAGTGCAAAAACTACCACAGAGTAGTTGCAGCTTTGGGAATTTACTTGGTAGTGATTAAACTATGAGTATGGGATGTTGAGATACTTTGAAATAATAACTTTTGTAGTGTCTATCTTGTTGCAAAGTCTTCATCAAAAATCTTTTACAGCAACTGTTAGGGGAGTGTTATTTGATAGATGAAGAACTGAAATGTAGCAGACTGAGTATTTAAAACTTTGCAAGCACCTGTGTCCTATATGTTTATGGATTTGATTCCTTCTGGATATACCGAAGAACCTGACTCTAAGTAAAGCTGTCCTAGGTTACAATTACAATGAAGTGAGTTGCTGGTGCAGCAAGAAACTGATGATATTGCTCTTATCCCAAGCTAGTGCCCTTGTAGTAAGCTTGGTTTTTCCTACAAATGAGGGACTGTATGTGCCTATTTATCTGATGTACTACCAATAGTAGAGAGAGATCATCTGCAAATCTCTTCCACCAAGTTGCTGAAGATACGTTGCTCCAGTAGCTGAGAAGGTCCGTGTGTGGCGTTCTACGTTTGGAACTCCTTTGTTGCAAATGTCAGCACAAGCATTTTGTAACTTTGTGATCCTGCTGGCTGACAGTTCAAAATGGAAGTAAGTCAGCCAAATATGTGAGCATGTAACCAGAAGTAACTTTCTATCTCAACCAAGTTTAAACCTGAGGCTCATTGCTGTTGCAGAAGTATGACCTTTAAGCAGCCAAGTGGGTTAAATTGCTGTACAGAGGAAAACTATGTAAACAGGTCACTGACTTTAATATAATTGTAGCTGTTGATGTAACCACTTGGTGTGGAAAAAGAATAGCAAATCTTGTTTTGTTTGGCACAATGAAATCTTTGCATTTTGAAACGGGGTATGAAATTGAGCTAAACTGCATGATATAAATAAAGTGTGCAGCTGCTGAAATATAGTTTGGAGATAAATAGAACCAAGCAGTTCTACACCTCAATGTTTCTAAGCACTCGGTTTAAAACCAAAGTGCTTTCACAGTGGCAGTGCCACCTGCCATACCACTGGCTTTAGGTCATATTTACATATTGATGATGCTGTTAATTATGACATTAAAATCATTATGAATTAATGATTAACTGATGTTAATTCCTTCCAGCTAAATATTTGCCTCAGTGAGTATGTTACAGATACTATAAAATGGTTGCAAAATAGAGTGCAGGTCAGAGATTAATGTGTTGGGGAGAACAAGGAAAACTTTGGGCTGGAAAGTAAGCAGGGTTGGGAGAAAACTTTCTGCTGTTAAATGGGGCAAGATAAAGTCACACGTATCTTAAGCCTGGCAGGAGGGAATGTAGTAATGCACCAGAATGCCCAGTATGGTCCAAGGAGGCTTAATGCTCTAAGAAATAGAACAATGTCTTCACTTGCTAAACCTTCTCACTTTTTGTTGTTAAAGGCCACAACGTACCCTGAGGTAGAAGTCAAAGCTGTTGCTTTCATTCCATCTAGTTGCTTTTTAAACGGTGTAAGTACAAGCAGTCTAACTGGCTTTGTTCTAGCCTAAATCCTAAAATCTATAGTTGACTGCATTGTGGATTTTTGTCTTGCCATCTGGGTCTAAAGAGCAGATGTTGAGCAGACAGATACAGAACAGAGGTAGGCTTGATTAAGGAATATTCTGTACTGATCTCTTTCTCTACCAAATCTTTTGTGATTTTTCAGCTCCAAGCATCAAAAGCACAAGTTGTATCCATCCTGGGCTTCATGTGTTTGTGCCAAGATTGGCTGCCAGTTGGATTTTATGAATATGTTAGCTTGTTGAAATACAGGCTTTTATTTTTTTTTACTCCAAACCTAACAACACATAACATAAGAAGTTACTCCTTTGAGAACTTATGTGAGATTACTAAAGTGCTGAAAGTTCTCACACTGTGCAGCTGTTGGTGCTTTGTCACAGAAGCAATGGGCAGGGTAGTCCACTTCTACATGTTATATTTATGTTGGTGTGGTGTTTCCATATCCCTTTACCAACTCTTGGATTTGTTGCCTTCTGTGTTTTCTAGGGCCAGGAGCTGACCATACGTCAGATTGCTCTTCTTGGTTTCAGAGATTTGGTCTTGCTAAAAGTGAAGTTGGAAGAAATTCTTCCTCTGGTCCAGACAAAGCTCCCAGCTTCCATTGTCCAGATGCTGTTAATTCTGCAGGTGGGGAGCTTCTTCTTTACTCTGTTTCACTCTGTTTAAGATTCTTGTCCTCACCTAACTGATACAAATCTTGGAAAGGAGGGTGGGGAGGGCAGTGGGTGTCATGGAGGAGAAGGTAGGTGTACTTATGTGAGAGTGCTAAATGTAAAAATGAAAGCTGAATTTGAACAGTGAGCTTTTCTGGATGTTGATAAGGATAGGTCTGTGAAAGGGCCAGGTTGGGCGTGGATCAGATCCCCTCTGAGTCTTTTTTTTTTTTTTTCAAGGCTGAACAGACCCAGGTCTCTCAGCCTTTCCTCCTAAGGGAGGTGCTCCACACCCTTTATCATCTTTGAGGCCCTCCACTTGACTCTTTCCAGGAGAGCCCTGTCTTTTTTGTGATGGGGGAGCCCAGAACTGGATGCAGTACCTCCAGGTGAGGTTTGACCAGGGCAGAGTAGAAGGGGAGGATCACTTCCCTTGGCCTGCTGGCCACATTCTTTTCAATGCACCCTAGGATACATTGGCCTTCTTTGCCAACAGGGCACTCTGCTCTGGCTCATGGCCAACCTATCATCCACCAGGACACCCAGGTCCCCCTCCTCAGAGCTCCTCTCCAGCAGGTCATCCCCCAGCCTCTACTGGTGCACGTGGTTATTCCTCCCTAGGTGCAAGACTCTACACTTGTTGTTAAACCTCATCCAGTTTATCTCAAAGATGATGGAGAGCAGCTCAGCGATCACCTCTGCCACCTCTCTCAGCATGTGTGGATGGATCTCATCAGCACTCATGGATTTACATACACTGATGTTGCATAGGCACTCTTGGATCATCTCCTCCCTTGCCAAAGTGAAGCCTTCCATTCCCCAGCCCCTCTCACCTCCACAGTCCAGGAGTCCTGAGGGGGAGTTCCCACAGTGAAGCCAGAAACCAAAGAAGGTTTATCTCTGCCTTCTCTGCATCCCCTGTTACCAGAACATCCCCTTCATTTAGTAATTTCCCTAGTCTTCTACTCTTTTACTGTTGACACGCTAGCCTGCCCCTTGATTCTCACCCACAAGCTCTCCACTGGTGCATCACCTTCTCCCAGGTCAAGTTTGATGTGTTCTAGCTGCTCTCTCACATAAAGAGCATCCCCACCACCCTGCCTCACCATCCTGTCGTTCATAAAAAGCACATAGCGATCCATGACAGCATTCCAGACATGTGAACTGTCCCACAACATCTGTGATTACTATGAGATCATGGCCTTGCACCTTCATGCCCTCCATTCCCCTGAACAGAAGGGAATTGTGTATCACAGTTACCCTTCTGTCTTTCCTGGCAGAGGCAATCTCAGGTGTGGAGACAACCACCTCACCCTAGTCCTCCTAATAGGCAGATGCTTGTTCACCTCATCAGTTTCCTGCACTGTAAACATATTGCTTGGGGGACCTGGGGAAGCAGGGTAGGCAGGCAGGGAATGCACCCTTGATGGCAAGCTGACACTTCTTTTTCCAAACCTCCTTCATGTCACATCTGTCCGAATGTGATAGGGCAGGGGGTCCACCACTTTTTTGAGGATATCTCCCTGACCCCTCCCTCTGTCCCACCAGCAAGTCACTCCAGCAGTCAATCTTCTGTTCACATTTCCTGGTGGTTTTCAATCCCTCCCCCTCCTCCCTGAGCTCCACCACCAGGCTGAGCAACTCATCCACCTGCTTGCACCTCGTGCAGGTGGCATCCTGGCCGCTCTCCCCTGGCAGCAGCAGCCTCAGGCACTCCTTGCAGCCAGAGACCTGAACTGCCACATTTCTAGGCAGGCCCTCTGTCTGAGTAGCTACAGCCTTCTTGTGGCAAGCCTGTTGTCTGCTGGAGACCATGGTTAAACCTACAGTCTCAACGACTGCTAATAGGAGAGCTGGTCACTGGAGCAAAAAGGGACTGCACTTGTACACCCTGCCACTTGACCCACCTCCCATGCCTGCTGCTGCAGTACTGTATGGGTGGTCCTCTCACTCTGACCCTCCCTGCTGACAGTGGACAGCAACAGCCTTTTCTCACCTGGTGTGCTATTTCTGCCCTCCCTAATGCTGGCCAAAGGTCAAGGTCAAGAGATAAAGAGTGGGCAGTGCCAGCTCCACCCTGCTAGCTAAGCAGCCTGCCCACAAGCTGCCAGCCCCATTGCTTTGCTGGCTTAAAAAAAGCCTTAAAGAGAGCTTTTTGGTCAGCCTTTTTTTGCTTTTTTTTTTTTCTTGGCCCAGAGCAGTCTTACGTGCCTTGAAGCTGGTCTCTGCAGCAATCAACAGCTTCCAGACTCTGTGTACACCTCTAGTTCTCCTGATTTCTCAGCTTTGTAATGACCTAGTATGTCCCTCCTTGTAGATGATAAAGGCATTGGAAGGATACTGCCTGCTGGCTCCCTAATACCTCCTCTTCTCCTGGATGGGATGGGGAACCTTGCCTGTGTCAGGAGGAAAATCTTATGGCAGTGGGCAAAACAGTGCAGGTTTTCCAAGGGCATCTGCTAAGAAACACAGACTTCTTGTGAGAACTGTCCTTTATAATCAGGCCTAAAGGCAACAGTGTCCCTGTCTTCCAAGCAGGACATGTATGGCCAAGTTTACCATTTTATTTTTTTATTTATTTTTGAGTTGCTCAGCCTGACAATCCTGAAAAATACCATAATCCAGGTGGCTGTTTGGGTTCCTCTTACTTCAATTTCTTTTCAGATATACCTTATGATGTGTGGTGGGGAATAAAACTTGCTGAAGCATGTACAATCAAAGTTGCTAAGTAGCTAAGCTAATATTTCTGTGATAGTTCTCACTCAGTTCAAACCTCCCATGTGACCCAGGCTGTAATGGCAGGAAGTACCAGAGTGCTAGCTCAATTTCCATAAAGTATCTTAATAAAAAGACATCTGGGGGCAAAGAGAAATCTAAAAGTGACACATCTGAGAAAGAAAAGCCTAGTGTGGGTTTGCAGGAAGCTCGTCTGCAGGCATTTTCTGAAATTACAGTTAAATTGCTTAGTGTTAGCCACAATCTTTCATAGCCGTGTGCCAAGCTAGAGAGAGTGCTTCTCCTGCAGGCCTGTCTTAGGGAAAGAGCAGGGCTTTGCCCAAGCTGTGGTAAGGCGTTTCCACAGAGATGTTTCCTGGCAGAAGTGCCTCGGTGTAGCTGTATTGCTGTAGTTATTCTGTGTAAATCTCATGTTACTGTTGCTTGTACCTACCTTCCTATCCTATGGTCATAACAAAAAAAAATAAAGTCCCCTGGCAGCCTGTTGCCTATAGGAATATGACTGTGATGTGAACATGGAGGTTGATGTGAACAGCAACCAAACCTCTATTATGGCTCTTCAGCTGTGATCCTCTAAGGGCTGTGCTAATACAACCGAGGTATTCCAGAGCCAGGGTATTTGGAAGACCCTAGGCCTTATCAGAACTTTACTTTGGAAGAGTAACGATGGCTTTTCGTGTTTGAATTTCAGAGTGTCCATGAGCCCGATGGCCCCAGTGAGAGCTACCTGCAGCTGGAAGAACTGGTCAAACAGGTGGTGTCACCATACTTGGGTTTGTGTGATGACCACAGTTTGTCTGGTAGCACCTGCTTGCTTGGTAAGACATGCAGCATGCAAAAGCTCTTTCAAATACTTTGTGTGGTACACAGGTTGGGTAGAGGATGCAGTGCACATCTGTGCTAGAAAGGAGGTGGTACATAACTCCACAGGAGAGAGAGAAAATGAAAGGTAAAGCGCCCTTAAGAAGGTCCTGGTTAATGTATTTCTGAATGTAGTTTTCTCTACTCTTTCTGGAGGCAGGTTGGATTTTAAAGCTTCTCTCTGTGGTCTGAGCCTGAGGTGCTTTCCTCACCCTCTTGCACTCGTGATATTGCACGTGTTCCTTGACTGCCTGCCCTCTGTTCCTGCTTGCTAACCTGCCTTGATCCCAGCACTTGCTGTTGCATCCACCACCCTTTGCAGATTGCTCAGTTCTTGTCTACTCATCATAAGGGGTTATGTTTTAATTTTTTTATGTGGAGTCTTTCTTGTATCTGAGCATTCTGCTTGGAGGAAAAAAAGTGTCTGTTTAAACTGTGGCTAGATTGAGCTAAGAGTGAGCTGGCACCACACTTGAGAAAGCAGATGCTCATAGTAGAAAACCTCCATATATGATTCAAGAAATCTACTAACAAGCATGGCCAGTGGGAAATATTGATTAGCTAAGAAATAGATATGGTAATGTTGTTTAGGTAACCAAACAGATTTAAATGGGGCGAGTGAAGAAAGCTGTAGCCCCCTTTTTTCTGTGGTAAGCTGTAGCCTCTCCTTTGACACAGACTTTGTCTGGATCAACACACAGTCTGTCATAAGACAGACTGTTACACCTTAACAGCACGGGCAGGGTAAAAGATGGACTCATGGTGGAATGGTTCATCAGGGCTTGGATGATCTGCATCTGTAACAAATTCTTGTCATTGCTTTAGATAAGCTGTGGTTCAGGCTTTTTATTCTTGCTGGGCAAAGAGATGTTAGGCTTAGGCATTGCGTTGCAGACCAGATCTGTGGCCAGATGTAGACTGCAATCACCCTGTATATGTTGAGCTTTGACAAGTGGTTGTTTGGCTGTTTTTGGATGCCTGCATGGTGCTGGGATAGTGTGAAGTGCCTGACCTTTACTGAAGCTCCTTGCCAGCCTGGATTTCTGCCAGCTGAGCAAAGCGTTGGAGTCATAAAACAAAAAGTTCACATGAACTGGCCTTGTGAAGTTCATGTGCCTTAAAATCATTGTACTTGCTTGGATTTTAGCTGTCATTTACTTGTTTGCGTTTTTAAGGAGGCCTTTTGCCCCTGTTCCACCCTGTGCTGAGGAAGGGGAAGAAGTAACTTGAGTTTGCATTACACAGCAGAGACAAAAAGAGCAGCATCTTTCTGCAAATAACCTTCTTGTTTTCAAAGTGCTCCTGTGGTGGTGGTTTCAAATAATTGCTGCTTCTCACCAGTTTTCTTTCTTCCTTTCTCCTTTTCTTCTGCCACCTTTTTTGCTTTCTCAGAACCAGTGTATTCTCTCACTAGGCAGCCTGTAATGATAGTGAGTCCCAGCAGTTTCTCTGCCATACAGTGGCTCTGTTGTACCTTTCTGTTGGGCTTTGAGTGTGCTTGCATTCTTAGTAGATGCTGTGGACTGCAAACTGCAATCTAGAACACAGCCTTCAAGTTGCACTGGTGTTGAGAAATGCAGTTGAAGAAGGTTGTGAATGCAGTTGAAGAACTGCTGTGAATAAATCATAAAGCTTTGGCCTTCAAGGCTACGGTGTGTTAAACTTGATTTAATCAGAGAGAGGAAGGCAACCTTCCTGAAGAGAAAGCATCTTTTCTGGCTGTTGGCAATAGGCTCTCCATTATAGGTGAAATAACCTTCCTTCCACTAGAAGCCCATGAGAACTCACAAACTAATCTTCGAGTTCTCTGCCACTCTTTAGTCTTTTGTGCCATGATGTGGTTGTGGTTCAGCCACTGTGTGTGCTGGATCATAGCTCTGGGCAATGGGGTTTGGAGACATTAAGCTGAGATGCCTTTCTCCCTAGAGGACTACTCTGACAGAGATTTTGAATGGGAAAGGCCATAGAAGAAGGTCAGAGCATTTTATTTCAGCACTCTGCTGCTTGTTCTTCTCCCCATGGCCAGATTTTTGTCTTTCTGGATGAACTTCTGTCCATTACAGTTCTTATGATGATTTGATACAGTGCATACATAGCATTGTTTTGGTGTTCCAGTGGTGAGGCAGTGCCCTTCTGCATAAGAAGATAAGCACAACAAGTGGGAGACACAAAGGATAGGTGGCTTGCAGAAAACAGACTGCAGTCTTATGCTTCTCAGCCATCAGTTCATAGCTGGAAGTTATGCAAGAGTTGCAGACTGTTCTTAATTTCCCAGAGGACTGTGATTGCTTGCTAGAGCAATCAAAGGAGGAAGAGTAAAGCAATAAATATGTTCAGAGTTCAGCCTCTTTTTCTGACTGTTATAAAGAATTGTACTTCAGTTTCACAAAAATCTTCTGTGGATATTTGTTTTTCCTCAAAAGAGTTAGGTTATCCCTCACTTGAAGAGAATGATAAATTCTTCACTATGTTTCTCTGTTTCAGTACCTGATCAGTGATGTGTAACCCATTTCTGCAACTAATCTGATCTTGAAAACCCCCATTGAAGGAAGATCCACAGCTTTTCTGTGCAGCCACTTGCAGCCCTTGTTCTTTGCATTCCACCGAGTTGCTTTAATGACTTAAAAATGTCTTCTGCTTTTGTGGGGGAGAAAATAAGACCTCTTGTTGACTGCTCAGTTATCCTATTTTTAACAGGTACAGCTTCTGGCTAAATATTTGGTGGCTAGAGAAGGAAGAAACTGTAACTTCTTCCAGTGAGGCCTGCCAGCTATGCTATATGCTTCCAGCACACGTTTCTGTGGAATCCCATCAATTTCAATGTGACAGCAGGAGGCAGGGCCATTCCCCAGTGCTGTAAAGAGAGATAACACCCATGGCTACCTGAGATAAAATTGGAGCCCTTTGGCCTTTAACTTATTTCATGCTCCTATCACCATCTTCCTCTCCCCTCTGCCCTAACTTCTGTGAAATTTTATGGTCAGAGATTGACTCTGACAAAGGTCTAGGTTATCAAATGCACTGAGATACTTAACCAGCTGTGTTTCTAAGCCCACCAGTGAAATGCTGTCAATGTCTTGTTCCTAGTGCTTCTGCTAAGCTATGCAGGGAGTTACCTTCTGGATAGTGATCCATTTGGAGTCTGAATTCAAGCTGAAGCCACTGAAGTGTCAGAATAGATCTTCACAAACTTCAGGTTCTTCACTGGGGAGATCTGGTTGTACACTTTTGAATTAAATGTTTGGAAAGCATAGATGTGGGAGGTACTTTTCCTCAGGTGCATTAAGTGTTTGGCTAGTGTGTCAGCAAAGAGCTTTGCATCATGTTTTAGTGGAGTGGAGATTAAAATCTGGCTAGTGTAATGCACGTGAGTGACCTGACCTGTTATCAGAGATCAGTGTCTCCTTCAGAAATAGAAATAATGACTTGAGCACTCTGCCTCATTTTCAAATGTTAAAAGAGAGGCTTGGCTTGCCAAGAGAGCTCTCTGAACGCTATCCTTGTTTTCCTCTCTAGCTGCTGATGTTCCTGACTAGTAAACTTCAACTGGTGATCCTGTAGACAAATCCCCCACAACTGCTTCCCATGATGGCAGGCGTTGCTCTGCTAATTGCTTCAGTATTTAAGTCAGTGTATTTAAGGAGCATTCAGGAGTTTTAGAGGCATGATCCAAGGCTATTGGAGTGTGAAATCAGATGGAACTAAAACACGAATTTCTGAATTATTCATAATTTCAAAAATGGCCTTTGTCTTGCTTCATTTCAGCATCAGCCATTGCCATTTTCTGTTTGTCCCAGTTGTGTGACTGTAACAGAAGGGAGGAGAAGAGCCGAAGCTTAGCTTTCTCTCAGTTAAAACGTGCACTAGGAGTAAGCTTCTGTTGACTGCTTGCCTATGTATAAAGCCATGAGAGCATGGGTCTGTGTGCAGCGTGGCTGAGCTTGCATTGGAGACTGGCTGTGTGATTTGGGTAAGCTGTGGCCATGCAGTGGCAGTTTGGGCCGTGGCTCACACTGGCTGCACATCTGCCTGGTTGGTGGATATTTTCTGCAGTTCAACCTGTTCTTAGTTCTGGGCTGAGCTGGAACGTGTCTTCTCTGTCTCCTCAGTGTTTCTGGGTTATGGTGGTTACTGCAGTGTGGTCAAACTCAGGGCCTCTGCTTTATTTTTGTACACAGCAGGCAGTATTGTACTCCTGTTCCCATGCTGATAAAGTTTTGGGGAGAGGAGTGTGGTCTTGTGCACTGCTGTTAGTGTTTGCTTCAATGCCAGCAGGCTTTTACAATCTCCCCTTCCAAATTCTGGTCAGATGTAGAAATCCAGACGATGTTAGGTGCTGAAGCATCAACACCTGCATCAGCAGCTCGGTGAGGTCTGTTCCTCAGTGGGTGTGTGAACAGATGCACACGTGAACACAAATACACGCAGTGTGTGAGCTGCAGAATGGTGAATGCAGCCTGGCTGGCTGGATGCAAACAGTTGCAGTAGTTGAGGAGCACTTGTTAACCATTTTGCCACAGAGCTCAGGGACATACCAGAAGGGGACGTCACGACCAATTTTTCCAGTGTATGTGCAGGGAGGGTTGCCAGGCTAGGCAGGAGCAATTTTATATTATTGCTTCCTACACTGTGCTTGCATTCAATGGACTTTAATCTCTCAGGTCTTCAGGCTTGGCTGTTTCAGCAGCACTAAAAGTTTACGCACAGGCTGGCTCTTCTTTCTCACGGGAATATTTTTATTTACTTGTTAAGTGAACCCTAAGCCATGACTGTGATTTTTCTTTTTCCTGTGTATCCTGGCCTGCAAGCTGTGCCAGTTTAAGTGGAGCACAACTTCATTTTAAATGTGCTGTTTAGAATCAGAGGAAAGGAAAGATTTTTGCCTCTGCTCGGAAAATCTGTAGCAATGAAGTCAGGAGAATCTACCACTTTTTTCATGGCTCAGTTCAGTTTCATCTCCTCAGGCCTCACCTAAGCCAAAAATATCTCTGCATAGATAGAGCTGCTGCAGGATAGACATAATGTAAGTATGAATTTGCGGAATTGCATATTGTAATGAACACATCAGAAAGCTGCTGAGCTCCTTTTCTCCTCGGCACCCATGTGCTGAGCAGCCCATAACAGTGGCTGTGTTCCTAGCCTAGAGAGGAGGTGGGCACCAATGTGCACTGCAGACTCTTAGCTCGAGTCAGTCGTGTGACGAGTGAATAGCTACCCCACCACTGGCTCCTTGCTTTTGGCATCAACACTTGACTTTGTCGACAGCAGTCAGCAAGAAAGAAGCCCTGGTAAGTAACGTGCAACGTGGAGAAGTAGCTGCTGCTTGGACTCCCATGTTATTTGAGTCTCATTGACACCGGGCCAATTTTCACAGCCCAGGTGCAGACAGCACCAGTGATGCTGGTGCTGCGCTGTGGTGCTGGTGTGCTGCTGCCAGTGGCTGCAGGGTGTTAGAGGAGTGCTGGTGTGGTTCCCCTTACGTGACCTTTCCCTGGTGACTGACACCACGGCTTGCTGTGCTTGAATTGCAGCAGACACATAAGGAAGATATCAACTGTAACCTGCCTCAAAACTTACTGGTGCAAACTCTTAAGCACAAAATGAAGTGCTCTGAATGTGTTAGTGAAAGCACAAGGGTGAAGTGTTGTCGTTATCTGACTGCTGGCAGTGGTGGAGTTTTGGCTGCTCGGCTGTTTCTCCTTGTAACAA
Organism: Cyrtonyx montezumae; assembly: GCF_038088225.1. Lineage (NCBI taxonomy): Eukaryota > Metazoa > Chordata > Aves > Galliformes > Odontophoridae > Cyrtonyx > Cyrtonyx montezumae. The sequence goes on along the minus strand of NW_027071826.1, from coordinate 39,168,632 downwards.
TATTGAGCTTGTTTTCTGCCCTTCTTATTGATGTGAGCTTTCAAAGCTGTTTCATAACCTTCAGAGATGAGTGCTTTGCTTTGCATTTGTTACTGTCTCCTGTAATCTGCAGTCTTGTGGAAAGTCTCCTGCATGATCTGAAAAGCTTCTGACCTTAAGACTTGAAACCCTGCACTTCAGGGAAGTTGGTGGAGATGCCCAGGGTGGCTGCAAGCTGAGTCCTCTTTGTTCCTGGCAGCCATCCTAACAGCTTGGACGAAGCTTTGCCTCTGCCCTGTCACTCATTCCTGCTTCCTTTTTTTTCTTCCAGAGAGGCGGTACTCCAGATCCCGTTCCAAAGCTGGTGGACTGAGTTTCTCCTCTCACCTGGCAACGAGTCGGCAGCCCAGCGAGATGGCCCTGACCCCTCTGACAGAGCAAGAGGGTGAAGCTTATCTGGAGAAGTGTGGGAGCATCCGTCGCCACACTGTTGCCAATGCTCACTCAGATATTCAGCTCCTGGCGATGGCCTCCATGATGCACACAGGCATGGTGATTGAGGAGGCAGACAGTAATGATAAATGTCTCCTCTTACAGCCCAGTTTCAATCACAGGCAATGCTCCAGTGAGCCCAGTATTGCTGACGGGCCTGAGGGAGGCATGGCAGCAGGCAGGCAGGACTCAGCAGAGCTGAACTGCACATCGGTCAGCTAGAAGCCTCTCTGAGGAGAGAAAGACCGTACGTGCTGAGCTGGACAAAGGCTCATGTCACCTCCATTGGAAAAAAAGGAAAATTGGAGTTTTGCTCCTGGGGTTGAAATGGCGTTGATGACCTAATGTCTCTTTGGGAATGCTCTCTGGACTTGCTTCCCTTGCTTGTTTGTGATCAATGTTGATCGAGGTACCAGCCTGCTCCCGAATGAGCGTGGTGGTTACAGAGTTAAACACTGCAGTTTACCTTCTGTTAGCTCCTTGACTGTACTAGCCTGAACCTTTTGGCCTCAGGTTTCCTTCTGTTCCTTTGGTATGATACAAATGATCCTCTTTCTGCTTTTGTCTTTCCTGGTTTTGTGCTACTTGTTTGCATTGGAGGACCCTGTGCTTAATGTTCTTTGCTTCCTAGTTGAGGTGGTGATGACTGAGGAATGCCTTTTTCTTTTTCGAAGTTGAACTCAGGGATGAGACCACTTGCATCTTGCTGAAAGATCTGTTTGGAGGGCTTGCAAGAGAAGGAGAGCCTTTGCTCACTTCTCAGAGCTGTGGGTGAAGAGTCCAAACCTTAAAGAAACCGGACTGTTTTTTGCCTCACACCTGATCAGAACTGGCTATGTGTGGAGTGCCAGCTGAGCTCTTCCAGCGTACTTTATTCAGTTTCAGCAATGTCCTTAGGGCTGGAGCTATAAATTTGAGTGCAAAGGAGGAAGGTGTAAACTGAGAGCAAATACAGTCCTGAGCATCCCAGGGTTTGGCATCAAATTGCTATTAAAAGTTTTGGGGTGGTGCAGCTGCAATGGAAGGAGAAATCTAAACGAGTCCATTCGTAAGGGGAATGCTCATGCATTTCTGTTGTGAGAACGCTAAAGGTGCTTCTCCAGGAAGATTGTCAGGAGCACAGAGCAGGAGGTGACATGCACGGCTTCTTCCTTGAGCTGCTCAGGTACTCCCTGCACTTGCAGGACCTGAGAGCCCAGAGATAAGCAGCTGGGTGCCGAGAGGAGCGCTGTCCTTGTAGCACATTTGTGAAGTGCTTCTGACCTCCAGTGGTATCTTGCTCAGTGCAGCGTTTCTTTAAGACGAAGCAAGGACTACTTGCAGTCTTTGTTCCTGTTTTTGTTGTGAAGATAGGAGTGGGTCCAGGTCGTCAGTGTGTCAGGAGCTGCAGTGCCCCTGTGTAGCACCACTTGGTACTCAACTGCTGCTTTTGTGGGAGCAGAACCGATTTGTTGGAGCAGTCCCCTGGGATACGCCACTGATGTCTTGCTAAGCAGATTTGCAAGTGTAATTACAGGCTTAAAGGTGAACTGAAATGCTGCCTTAAATGTCCAATCCCATTAGAAGGGTGGATATAACACCACAGCTACTAGAATCCAGCCCCTGTGGTACTGACTGCAAATAAATCTACCCTGGCAAGGAAACGGGAAGTTAGGATGAGCCTTCAGGATGTGTTCTTGCACGCCGTGACGTTAACTGCAGGATTTGCCCTGTTGCAGTTGGGCATTAAGCTGAACTGAAAGAGCAGCTCAGACCTGCTGGGATTTCACTGCAGCAGTGTGTGTTTCAAAAGCAAGTTATGGTTATGCTGTGACAAAGCACTGGAAAAGCCAGCGATGAGCACAGGTCTTGCTGTCTGCGTGCATGAGGGAGTAGCTTTGTCTCCTGTGGTTTGCAGACCTTGAGATGCCTGGAAGGGACTGTGTTTTCTTGTAGCTGGCCACCTGTGTTACCCTTGCTGCTGGCCTTGTAGAAATGTGCTGTTTTGCTCCCCAGATGTGCTCACGTAGAGAGAGGTTTGGTGGTCTGTTTGCTGCCTAGGAGGGATGTGGCAGGGGAGGCAGGGAGGTGGGGATTTAAGCAGTCCTTCCTTGAAATGGATTCTAGGGGGTATTACTTTCCTATTCCTAATTTGGACTGATGGTACCACCCTGATCCTGCCACGTGCAGTGGCTTGTGGCCTTCTCTTGGCCGCAGTGGGCACGTGGGGAAGCGGTGGTCCTGCAGCATGTCAGCTCACTAATACAGGCACTCCTCATCTCTTTCACTTCTGCTCTCTATTTCCCTTCTGTGAATGCCCTAAGTGAGCAGCGCTGCCTTCCGCGATGAGAATGACTATGATGTATTTATTTCCTGACATACTCTTGGATCACCTCCAGGGTTAATAGGAACCCAGTCCTGGTTTTAACTTGAATGTCTTTTGATTTACATCTATTTATAATTTGAATCATTTTGATTTTGTACCTGTTACTTTGCGAAAATTTGCACCGAGCCACTCTGAACCGTGCACTTCCCCGGTTGTTCGGCTGTTTTGTTTAGGGAGAATTAAAGCTGGTGGCTTTACTTTGTAAACGGAGCTAACCTTGTTCTTCAACCAGCGCGGAGGGTGTGGTCTGAGCGCGGCTCGCATCGGTGTGGCTGATGGATCTTGATTGTGTCCTTTGTCAGCACTGGTACTGCTGCCTTCTTTCTCGGGGAAAGAGAATGCCGCAGGGCTGGGGATGGCTGTGGGCTGCGAACTGCCCCCTCTGCTGGGAGCTGCCGGGTGAGGCGGGGTCAGCCCCTTCCCCACAGCCTCGTGGCTCCTCCACGAGGGTCTTAGGACTCTCCCCTACTCTGAATTCACACCGCAGCACAGGGCAGCTGCTGCTTGCAGCAGGGGAGCTGCTCTTTGAAGCCTCTGTCACGGGGCTTCGGAGTGAACCCCTCTCATGCCACGAGCTGGTTCATAATTCTTGTGGAATAATTGTGCACTGCGTAGCAACAGCCCGTTACACTGCAAAAAGGATTGGAGTCACAGTTATTCCTGGGCTCGAAGTTCATGAGGACAGCTGCATTGGCTCATGCTCAAGAGTTTGCAGTCGCTATTGTCACTGAAAAGACCCTCCCCACCCTTCTTTCTCAGTTCTGTGAGATGGCTCAGGCTGCTGCAAGAGCAGATGAGAGTATGGCTGGGAGATGCTCGGAGCTGCTGCACCAGGACAAGCTGGAAGGTGATGGAGTTAATGTATCTTAAATGTTAGTGAGAAACCACAAGATCCTTTTCACTGCATGACCCTTAGAATGATTTATTTATTGCCATCATCGCTAAGCAAGCCCTCTTTTCCACTGTGTTTTTTTAATCCACTTCAATCTAAGCAGCTATCAACTAACAGATAGTGATGGCTCTTGGAGCAGAATCAGGAGTCCTTCCTTCTCTCCCGTGCATCTCTAAGGGGCAGCTTCACTATTTATTACAAGGGCTGCTACTGCCTTCTCTCAGGCTCCATCTCCACCCAGCTGAATTATCATTCGCTGTTCGGTTGCAAATAAAATGAAGAGGGGGAAGCTGCTCTGAAGGAGGGAATGATGGCACCTGTACTGGAAAGCTCCTGCAGAAGGAGGGACTTTGAGTCCAATATTCTGCTCCGGGGCACTGGTGAGCTGAATGAGGAAGGTCCAGGGAACTCAGGTAAGCATTTGAGACTTTGTAGGTCTGGGATGCAGAGTGAATCCTCCTTTACAACCTTGTGTGAGTGCTGGAGAGAGCAGGGGATTGACTGTGATTTTTCCCCCACCCCCTCCCCCAGAAGGGAGAATGAGAACTACCACGTGCTGAGCATTACAGTTTGTTATGATGCATGGTGACTGAAGTCCCACTGAAGTAACCTGTGGAGAAAGTGTAGTTTTAACTCTGCTCCTGGTGGTGGCTGCTATGGAAAGCATCATCCTCATTTGATGAGTCCCAGTGGCACTTTAAGTACAGATTCATTTGTGAGTTTTAACTGCAGGGATCCACAAGGGATGCAGTTTGATGTGAAGAAGCCAAAGCTTCAGCCTGAGGAGCCTCTCTCGGTGATTCACTGAGGTAAGTGGAGTTTGTCACAGCTGGTGCAATACAGAAACCAGGACAACTTGTACATGCCACTTCTCCTTGCCAGGAGCTTGGTTCCTTGTGTGCTGCCAGGAAGGCCTGACTCTGTGTAGCTGGAACTGCTGCTTGATTAAAAACGGCAACAGAAACACAGGAAGAGCTTAGACAGAAACAATACAATGCATGGGTGGCTGGATGTGGAAATGGAAATAAAACCAGTAAGCTGCGGTGTACCGTTGTAGGGTTTGACAAAGTCACTCTCGCTGACTTCGTGTTTAAGAACAGAACTGTAGGCACTTTCAGCATTATGGAGCTGGTGGCAGCAGTTACAGCGAGGATGAGTGCTCCTGGAAGCAGGAGGGAAAACTGAGGAGTCAGCAGTGTGGACCTGCAACAGAATTGCTGGGACTCTGCAGCCTTTGCCTGTCTCTGCAGAGTGTAACAGGTGCAGTGAGGTAAGAGATGTCCTGCTTTTTATTTTTTAATTCATATCAAGTAAGTTAAGTTGCGTGGAGATCAGTATATCTGAAGAGCACAAGAAGTAGAAAATGAATGTTTTGTGGCACTTGGTCACAGGGTATTTAGCAAGCAAGCACTTTGACTTTTTAATAAGTAAGTTAAAGAATACAAGTAAGTGCTTCTACCAAAATTATTAGTGCCCAACTGCTAAAATGCTGCTCCATTTAATCAGGCAGTCCTTAATGCTCTTCAGGAAGCTGAGCAGAGCAGGGCTTTCCTGCACACCATGCTGTGGCACATGAATGGCTCTGGAGAGGGCTGTGCGCCAGCCTGACTATCCACGGTTGTATTTGTGAGCTGCTAGTGCTAAGTTGCAGGTAAGGTCTGATTGTGGCAGCAGAGCAGTGAAGCAGCAGCTCCAGCTGGGGGAGGAAATCACGGAGCACAGGAACTGCATGGGCTGTGTTGGTCCGCTTGCGTCAGAGCAGGAGGAGGTGGCTCATCTGTCAGAGTCCGCACAAAAGCTAATAGGAAAATCATCTCCCATTTCACAGTTTCCTCCTCTGAGAGTTTCAGAAATTTCCTCATTCCGTCTCAAAGGGGAAAAAAAACCCACCCAACCAAACGTTAACTTTTTACAGCTGTGAAACCCAAGCACTTGCTTCCACAGAACAGAGGGCTTCAGTTGTGATCGCTGAAAGAGGGGACAGAAGAGCACGGCTCCAGCCCTCCAGCGAAGCGCCGATCTGTGCTGCACCTCACTGTGTGCCCGCTCCCCAGCACACAACAGAGGCAAAATCATGGAGGTAATACTGTGTGTTTTTATCCCGGTGAGAACAAGCACAACTCTTTCGGAAGGAACTATGACAGGAGGGCCTTGGTAATGCTTCTGCTTAGAATAAAATATTAGGGTGGACTCGAGCTAGGATTAGTACATCACGTTTTTTCTGCTTCTTCAGAGGGAAGGGGGAATTAAAAATGAGAAATAGGCAATTCTGTCTTTGAAAAAAATTATCTGTGAACTGCAGTTGGTGGCAGAAATAGCACAACATCTCCACGTGTTTCCATTTACGGGAACTGTAAATGTAAGCTTGACTTTGGGCATGCTCTTTTCACACAGGTGTGTCTATTTGTATGGAGCAGGTGAGGTCTCAGAATAAAAAGCCACTGAAGAAGAAAAATGAAGAGCACAGAAGTAAAGAATACTCAGGATGCTGTCCTTTCAGATGCAGCTAACAAAGGTCAGTGCCTTTCTGTCTCCTTGGCCTTCTCTATTTTTTCTGTACTTCTGCCAGTTCTTGTCCCTGGTTTTCCTGCTGTCTCTGTTCTCCCCTTTGGCCCTAGCATCCCCAGCTGGTTAGCCACAGTTACTCTGTTATGCCAGGCTCAGCCCCTTCTGTTTGTCTGTGGCCTGAATAGTTCTCAACACTTAAGTTCGAGGATCATCACCCCAACTGCTTACTTTCAGTAGCTCTCTGTGCGTCTCCTAACAATGACTGAAGCTATCACCACCCCTTTATGAACTACAGCAATCTTTCTCTCTTGAAATGCACTCTACCTTTTTTGGTTTTTGACTTAGGGAATACATACTCTTTCCCCCCATCAGCCAACTGGAACCCACAGGACAGAGAAACATCCACCTTCTGGAGCAGCTGGTGTTTTACACAGCTGCTGCTTGGAATAAAGACGTAACACACAACGCGTGGTTTAATTACTTTATTTTTTTTAAAAATCCTGTCAGAAATATAGCTGTGTGTTAATTACAAAATATATATTAATCTGTCGATACTTTAAAAGGAACAAGAGTACTTTACACTCTGGTCAAACAGAAACCAATACAAACCTTTAACACTGACCCCACAGTGATCTCTTGCATCTCTCATTAAGGTACTTTGATGACGACAGAGTCTCTCTAAATAAGAGCAGGAAGGCCACCCTCATTTCTATCATTAACCATTTCATCCCTCGCTCGCAAACACCACTTAATTTATGTAGCTCACATTATCTGAGCTCCCACAGATACATCACATACCAACGTTTTCAGTACATTGTTCCCTGCCCTGCAGGGGAAGACATTCAGAGGCAAAAAGAGAACACATTTGCAATATATTATAATTGGAAAATGTGCCATAGCAGCTTTGCAATTACATATACTGAGTCTGACTTTAAACACATTAAAGTTGACAGAAATTCAGAAGATAAAGAAGCTAAGCCCACTTACTGAAACACCTTGAGATCTAAAAGTGCTGCAAAGCAGCAGCAGTGACAGAAGTAGAGAACCTCATTCCTGAAGAAATTATACTGGAAACTGACTTAATACTCCTATTCCTGTGTTTGTTTCAGGTACAGTGCTCAAGGCTGCACGCCCTTCTGCCTCCATTTTTAAGGGGTTCTCAACACAGCCTCAATGTAATGGTATTTCAGAACAGACAATTGAATTTGTAAGGTCAGAAAAAAGAGGCTACTGATTAAAAATATTTTCATGTTGAACCTGAACATCTTAGTCCTGACCTCAGGGAAGTCTGCATGAAGGATAAGTCATGAAATCTACAGTGAGGTGGGATCAGTCCACACTCATCCATCAGCTGAAGATGCTAATCTTATTTGGAAGAGAAAGCACTGGAACTGCAGTTAAAGGTGGAGAAAGAGTGAGCACACTGGAACAAATAGACGAATTGCTTCATTAGCATTTATGTTTCAGGGCAGGAGAAATTAATATTTAGCACGTTACCTGTCTCTTACGTAAAACTCTGGCATTACAGTAATTTGGCATCACTCAGAGTTCCATTTGATGATATCAGAACACGGACAAGTAGAGCAGCAGCAGTGCCCTGAGCACTCCTACCGACGTGGAACACACGGCTTTCTGTCACGCTTTCTCTTTGCTACTGGGTTGTGCTATTGGACAGTGTTAACCTGAATCACTTAAACTTCTGAACCTGCCACTGCGTTTCTTCCCGAGGCAGAACTGTAACAAATACAGCAGATAAGGCTCAAAGCAAGAATTCACTCTGTTGTAGTTGACAGTTCCTAGCACAAAGCTTCCAACAGAGTGTTACTAATGCACGCAGTGGGTCTTTGTTATAAACTCTTAGAGCACAGACGGGGCCCTTTTGTTAACATCACCAAGGGTGAGTAAGGAAGTGAGAGCTGCTTCCTGCCACAGCTTAGCAGTCCTTCTGCCTTTCTCCCCGACACATCCAGAAAAAGGAGAACAATACAGTTTGAAGAGCTTGGAATAACAGCCTGAAAATGTCTGGAGAGCTATGGTACAGTGCTAAGAACGGCCTACTGGCTACAGCAGATCTGGGCACTGTTACATGTATTAAAAGCTCTTCACTGAACATGGCTTAACCACTACCACTGCTCTAATGGGAGACAATGGGATGCGGCAGTATAAAATTGACTTAAGAGGTTTACAAAGATAAGATGTAAAGCGTGGATCTTTTCCTGTTATTGAGTAATACAAGCTCAGTCATCCTCCAGACAGTAAGTGATTTGTGACTGTTACACTTACAATTAGCCAGAAGTTCAGTAGTGATGACCTCTTATTAATCATTAGGCTCAATCTGCAAAATAAATTGTTTCGGGTAGAGGCCTGCAACTTCTACGCTCCTGCAAGTGGGTGGAGAACTCTCCCAAACCAATGCACTGTAGTATTTGTTAATTAGTCTTGTATACATGAAGTATATGCCCTTTCCCCTGATGACTGCCCCTGAGGCTGCTCTGAAGGGACTCTGTACTTGGGATGCTTTTCAAGTTGCAGAGTCCCACATCCTTACACTGTTGCACTAGTTTGCAGAAGTAATGGAAAAGAGATGTAGGGCTTAACATCTCTCCTCTGCCTCAGGGTGCAGGCTTCAGTTATGGGGTGAGCAAAGTGTCTTTGTTTTTGAAGGAAAAGATCCAAACTTTATCAGTACTATGGTAAATTATTAGCACCAGTGAACTTACCTACTGAGCTCTGCCTGGTCTGAACAAGTATTCATATGGCACAGAAATATGCAGCAGAGAAAACAGTAACAGATGCAACGTGAGGAAGCTCATGAATCCTTGAACTTAGTGTTTGGCTACAAAGCTGTTAAGGAAGGCAGGCTTCTTTTTTCCTGAGAACAAACAGGACTGCAATTTTTCCTCCCACCAATGAATAGGCTTTTCTTCCCTCCTGAAGTGTGAAGGAGGCCCAAGGTCCTATTGTCTGATGGGACAGGAAACGGCCACAACAGCTGGATGCTGACACAGCCAGCTGCCCACTGAGAACTAACAGGAGATTATGCAGCTCATGTCACCCAGAACAGCAAGAGAAGGGAGGACGCAGATGCAGATCACAAGTTAACACTGCTTCGAATTTAGGTTTCAACAAAAAAACAAACTGCAACCCTGACTAGTTACTTATACACCTTCGTTCATCTACCCACCACCTGAAAACTCATCTTGGCCTAATGCTACACTTACCTCTAGTGGCAGCCATTGAGATTCTGGGCCTGGAACACAGCCACAGAAGCATGGGTCATAGAGAGCACAGGGGAGTAGCACTTCTGGACCATCTTTCTTAGAGATATTTCTTCCAAGAGCTTGGCTTGCTTAGCCTTCCTCACAACACCACCACCACATACCTTTCAGAAATTCTAGTATCAACTTGATCTTGGCGTGCAACTTCCCGAAGCTAACTGCAGCACAGCACGGTCAAAGCATCTCACTCTAGGTTATGTCAGCAAAGCCTTAACCTGACTTCAGATTTCAAGAGAAGCACAGTCAATTACAAATCCTAGACAAGTCAATATAGAAACCATCTCACCCGAGGCGAAGCTTTCCCAAGCTCCATGAAAAAAAGCCCAACCCTCATCTTTATTAGTTCACCCACCTATCTATGATTTCCCTGCTACACAGTCTATTCCAAGGCACTGAGCTGCAAAGTTTCACAGATCTTTTCTGGCATGACTTACACTTTGCCGAACAGAAATGTGTAGGTATGTCAGTAGGATTTTCCTGTAGGCAGTTTAAGTTTCGATTCACCATGCTACTTTTAGTTAGCTGGCTACAGAAGTAGCTTACAACTTCAATGGAGAACAATTGCTAGCATATGAACGCATGACCTTGTAGAGCTATTCCAATGGAGATCAGCTACGGTGACTTCTACGATCTTATACATTCAGCCTATACAGACAACGGAGCGTGCACGGATCTGTGGTGGAAAAGTACGACCAGGGCTCCATTCCCGCCACCAGGGAAGGTTTGGTTACACGGCTCCATCAGTGCTGCGAGCTTGGAAACCTTCCCTGCGAAGGCTGTTTAAGTCTAAACGTGTCAGAACTTCGCAGCGCACCAGGAGGGTATCATCCTTTACAAAGGTTCTTTGCTTCAAAGTTTGCAGGTGCATGAAAGTCACGTAGCCAAAACCTTTCGGATTGCGGTGAATCGTCGGTCTCTGGAAGGCCAGTAACTCTGGCTTGGCTTCCATCACTTCTTCATGATTCTGCCTTTCAGGGCCGTCCGACTGATCCAAAATAGAAAGCCGTATGGTGCCTTGGAAAGGCCAGGGCAGGTGGCTGTCATACTCTCCCTGCATCGTGTGGACAAACAGAGATATAAAATTAGCGCAGCGCTGAGCATTCGGTAACTGGATATGCAAGCGCAAGCACAGCTTGTAGCCAGGCTTCCCAGTGTAGAAGCCAGGACTGTGCATCACAACAGGCCTCTCCTCCTCCTGCGCCTTCTGAAGTCCACTGAAGTTCTCGATCTTCCAGATGTAGATACCATTGCACTGCTGTGCCTCCATCTCAGTGATCCTGCCCTCCAGGGTCCGGATGGTGCGCTTCAGCTCCGCCATGTGAGTGTTCTGCGTCTCCATTTTTGCAATGAGTTCTCTGATCTGGTGATCTTGTCTCACCAGACGACCTTCCAACTGCTGAATAGTTTCTTTAAAGTTTTCAACTTCCGGATTACAGTTATATGGGGCACGTGACACATGGGAGAAAAGGGCGGGCTCAAACGGGAGGCCGTTGATGAAGGGCACGGGGTTTGTAGCGGTGACACTGATATTCTGAATGCTCTGAGCCATCATTCTCATGTGAACCTGAGTGAACTCCTGCATGTGTCGCGCCAGTTCGTTCCTCTGCATCTAGGATTTAAGAGGCGGAGCATAAGGAATGAAGCACACGTTAATCACATCCTAAATGTGGCTCTGAAGTAAAACAAGAAAGAGTTCTGTTATGTGAGAACAGCTAGAATGAAAATCAAAGAGGAGTGATGTGACAAAGCTGCAATGGTGATGTGAGCACCGACGGAGGGCTTCAAACTCACCATCTGTTATGACATGAAAAAAATATCTTCTAATGTCAGTGGGCAAACGCTGTTTGACAGAGTATAGACCTGGTAAAAATGTGCCAGCAATAAACATATGTTTTTGTGTGCTACATCAGCACGGTGTCTCCATTGATTTGCAGAAATGGCTCTGCAGTTGAAAAGGTCAGTTTTCAGAGCACAACCAGAAGTAGGAGTACCCAGATCAGGTAGTTTTGGAATCAAATCATGTTTAGAACATTAAGTCTTCTTTACCAAACCTGAAAAGCTCCAACTGCACCTGGTCAGGACTTTGTAAGAAACGTTAGAAGTTACTTTCCTTGCATAATGTTGAGAATACACTCATGGAATAATATAAGTTCATCAAGTACATCATTTATAGTTTTCTAAACTTGAGAAGGATTTCTGAAAAGCACTGTATCACCATGCAGTGTTTTACAATTAAGAGTACCTCCAAATGAAAATCTCCACCAATCACTGAAGATTTGGGTTGGTAGATGAGACAGCAGGAAAACACAAGCAGCCATGCAAAACACATGCAGCTCATGCTTGTGACAAAGGCTTACCTTTTCAGGACACCCAAAGGCACTGTAAAAGCACGGTACTGGGGCAGTAGGACAATCATTGTCATAATGGTTCGGCATCTAAAACACACCACAGTTGAAATGAGTTCTCCCATCTTTCAGCATTCTCTTTGTGGCACACTAAAATAGAGCTAGCTGGACTTTGACAATATGTACCTGAAGACAGATCAGTTTATTCCTGTATCATTTTATATAATAAATATGGAAACTCTGAACAAAAGCGTTAAGCTAGTGATAAAAATTAAATTCAACATCCTCCTTACACACACTCTTACTTCACTGCCTTAGTATTTGCATTGCATCAGAAAGCCTTCAAGTTTCTCTCCCAGCCTTTTGTTTCCAGCCTACACTCAAGCTAGATCACAGTCCACTTTTTTCCCTTCTGAAGCACTATTTACACATGCTTAAAAATAGCCATCTCACTCTGTCACTGTCTACCCAATGGGAGTCCACGTTACTTCAAGTTGTCTCAAGGCCCATGTTTTACAGACCCAATCACCTCATCACTCCAAATTCTCCCTGTCCATCCTCACCCCGAAAGCTGGACAGCTTCAGCTGAGGAGCTCTAACCAGTACTGAGGGTAACTTTGGGTTTCTCAGGTAAAACGCTTGTTTATAAGCTCAGTATAGGTTATCCATTAGTTCTGAAATCATTACCACTCCTTACTTAATCTGAAGTCATTTTTGCCTTTAAGCGGTGTCTAAATCAGTATTCCACCTGCAGCAGATGCAACTTTTTCAGAGGGGTTGGGAGAGATTTAATAGGCAGCAGAGAAACCTCTTCTTCACATTTAATTTGAGATTATGACGAATACAAATGTTGCTCTGTAAAGCAGAGGCTGCAGCACAGGCATCTTAGGGACAAACATGTTTGTATTTACTTTTACAGGCTTATTTGCTTAGATTCCACAGAGAACTGCTGCATTTCCTTCAAGCAGCGGTGTCCTTGTGGAATAAGCTCATCCTCCTTAAGAGAGATCTATTTAATTGTGTGTCAAACCCCTCGACCACACAGCCATGCTGGCACAGCTGCCCATCCCTGTGGGCCCTGGGCAGCCCCACCCACGGCAGTGCTGGAACTAGATCACCTCTGAGGTCCCTTGCAATCCAAGCCATTCTATGATGAAGCAGTGCTGTAAGTACAAAAACATCAGGCCCAGATAAAGCACAGAACAAGGCAGTCTCTTACCTGCTGCCTGATGAGCATTGTGTTGCAATATTCACAGAATACATTGGCAAGAGGGCAGGTTTGGTCGTGAAGCTGTTAACAAACAGCAATAAGGAAAGAAAAACAAATTACCAACAGGGTGCAATTTAAAGAATGCTAATCACTTTTGACATTTTAAAGCTCAATGCAACTGTGAAATAAAGTTAACAAAAACATCAAGCTAGAAGAATTCAGAAGTGATCCTGCTGTCACGTGTTAGCAGGTATCGCCAGAAGATGCACTTCCTGACCCTTTCTGCCAGGCGTACAGACTGTAAGCGTGAGATGTCGCTGTGTACTTCACTCTGCTGCTAGGCACTGCCCCTCTCTGTTGAGCAGGCCAAAAGCAGCAGCTGTTACACATCTCACACCACAGGGTTCCCAGATAAATGCCCTGAGTTCAGAGCTTCTCACCTGAGCAGTTCAAAGAGCTCTTCTAGACCAAAGCCTTTTTTTCTCTCTACAAGACCTGATGTCCCATTTATGAGCAAACCCACACGAATGGAGGCACAGACTCCTGCTCAGTACCTCTTTATCTTCGTAGGCCATGGACGTGGCACAGTTTGGACAACAGACTTGACGCCGCGGGCACTCCTGCGTCACGTGCTCTTTGAGGTGGTTCTTCTGAAAGGCTCCTTGGCACTGTGGGCATTCCACCATGGTGAAATCACAATGCAACAGGTGCTCCTGAACAAGGACAGAAGAGAGATTTGTTACTGAAAACAAACTGACTTTTCACCTGCCCTTCAGATAAGGCACAGCACAAGAGAAATGAACAGCAAGCTCCTCTCCTTTCCTTCCAGGAAAACCCTTACTGTACACTCACATGCTGACTTCACTTGGTGGCATTCTATGGCTAAGATCAGGACTTCACATATTCAAAGCTTTAAGAATGCTCACTGCTAAAATTTAGCTTTTTTTTTGTTGTTTCTTACAACTTGGATGTCATTTCCTAAAACAATTACTCCAACCAACCCCTAGCTGCTTTGAGGGAAGCGTTACACTGACTTCAAGGAACTGGTATGAAGTACAGATGAAGCTGATTGAAAGACAAACAGCAATGATCCCAAGGAGCTGCATTAGTACAACGTCACGTACACTAGGTGATTCTCAAAAAGCCCATAATTACAACGTTATGCTCACCAGAGCGAAACAAAACGTGCAGCTGTAGGCTTGAGTGAATCAGCCCGACCAGGCATGACCCCTTATGCTAGTCTGGATTCTTCCTTGTCCATAAAAACAATGTTCCATATTTTCAGAACTAATTCTCACCTCTAAATGCCTCAGCTCCATCTTCGTACAGCAGCCCTTGTTGGGACACTTAACTGTTAAGGAAAGGATTTCCCGTTTAGCGAAGTTGTCTGGGAAGAGTTGATTTTCAAGTAGAATTTCGTTGTCTACTGGACATTTGTGACCTGCATCTCTACAACGACAGAAAGAAAGGAAAAAGATTGAGTTTCTTTTGCCCTTCATTTGAAATACTTTTCCACTACCAAGACATTAGCAGCCAGGTAATAACACATGAATAAAGTCCTTGAAAACAAAGGCATTTGTGACACTTACAAGAAGTTACACAACATAGGTTAGAAAACCTGACAGCTTGCAAGTTTCCTTTGAGGTAGTACTGCTAAGATCACAGAGCTGTTCTAACTCAGTAGCTTTTAATTGCCCAAATGACAGGACAGATACCCTGGAGGATGCAGAGGACAAGAATATATGGCCTTGTTTCTGTAAGTACTTCACACAGCTGAATATGAAAGAATATTTCACATAGTGTTCCATAACAGTCCTTTACAGATTCTTAGGCATTAAGTCCAGCTGGCGTCCCGTTACGAGTGGTGTCCCCCAGGGGTCAGTTTTGGGGCCCATCTTGTTTAATATCTTTATTGATGACCTAGACGAGGGGATTGTGTACACCCTCAGTAAGTTTGCAGATGACACCAAGTTGGGAGGATGTGTCAAACTGCCTGAGGGTAGGGAGGCCCTTCAGAGGGATTTGGATAGGCTGAACAGCTGGGCTGAGCTCAATGGGATGAGGTTCAATAAGACCAAGTGCCGGGTCCTGCACTTCGGCCACAATAACCCCATGCAATGCTATAGGCTTGGGGCAGAATGGCTTGAAGAATGTAGAGAGGAAAAGGACCTGGGGGTGTTGGTTGATGCTCGGCTTAACATGAGCCGGCAGTGTGCCCAGGTGGCCAAGAAGGCCAACGGCATCCTGGCCTGTATTAGAAATAGTGTAGCCAGCAGGAGCAGGGAGGTGATCATCCCCCTGTACTCAGCTCTGGTACGGCCGCACCTCGAGTACTGTGTTCAGTTTTGGGCCCCTCACTACAAGAAGGACATTGAGGCCCTGGAGCGTGTTCAGAGAAGGGCAACAAAACTGGTGAGGGGTCTGGAGCACAAGTCTTATGAGGAGCGGCTGAGGGAGCTGGGATTGTTCAGTCTGGAGAAGAGGAGGCTCAGAGGAGACCTTATTGCATTCTACCACTTCCTGAAGGGGGGTTGTGGTGAGGAGGGGGTGGGCCTCTTCTCCCTGATAAATAATGACAGGACGAGAGGGAATGGCCACAAGTTGCGCCGGGGAAGATTTAGATTGGATACGAGGAAAAACTTTTTCTCTCTAAGAGTGGTCAGATGCTGGGGAAATGGTGGAGTCACCACCCCTGGAGCTGATCAAGAAGTGTCTAGATGAGGTGCTAAGGGATTTGATTTAGTAGCTTAGTGGGTAGGGATGGTGATAAGAGGATGGTTGGGCTAGATGATCTTGTAGGTCCTTGCAACCTAGTGTTTCTATGTTTCTCACTTTATGAGCAGCCACAGAGATCATTGCTGAGACAGAAAGCAATCTTTCCTGGATTATCTCATTTCACAGAACTTTCTGTAGAGCTGTTTCCCTGTTGGTTTGTACAACCACTCGGTAAGCCAGTCATCCTTCAACTAATGTATTTATACAGCAACACGGGTAAAGAATTCCTTACACAAAAGTTACGAAGAACTACAAACAGAGCACTGGAGCTGGAATTGGGAATTGTACCTGAAGCCATTAGGACCAGAGAGTCAGTGCTAACTGGTGAAACTCTAGAGTCTGATGGTGGAGCATTGGTGTATGCCACTTGTGCAAGAAAACTCACAGCCTGTTCACCTGGCAAGGCTCTGTCTACTTGCATGGAGGGAATGGCACAGACGCGTGCCTGGGGACGGGCAGGTTGGTTATTAGCAAGAGGTCCTTCACCATGGCAGTCAGGCACTGGAACGGGCTCCCGAGGGCTCTGGTCACAGCCCAAAGCTGCTGCAGTCCCAAGTGTTGGGACAATGTCACAGGGTTTGAATTTTGGGTGGTCCTGTGCAGAGCCAGGAGGAGGACTCGGTGATCCACGTAGGTCCCTTCCAGTTTGGGATATTTTACAACTATTTTTTTCCTCAACTGGAAATAGCAATAATGTGGAAAAAATACACAGGGTGGAAAAATATGAGAGTGCTTGTGGTGCAGAGATCAAAGGCCAGTTCATTATTACTGCTTGCAAGCACTGAAGGGAAGTAGGACCCAGTGCGCTATGGAGGACAGAAGGGAATTTGTGCTCTTTGCTGGAAAAGGAAATAATTGGTCAGCACTCCTTCATTGGTAATGCTGCCAGAGGAAGTGGGGGTAATGATTGGAGTTTAGGAAATGACAATGAACTTCCTTTTGTAGGTCTGACTTACAGGTTAGCTCGCCACAAGTCTGACAGTCACATCCGTAAGCAGATGGAAAAAAGACACCTAGCGAGATGCTTCATCTCACAGCTCCCTCAGCAACGTGCTGATCTTTATCACAAACCAGAAGCATCCCCCCAGATCACACACAATCTACAGACAGCTGCTTTCTGACAGGCATAGCTTGGTCACAAATACCTGGCCCAGCGCATCAGCAGCATGGTAGGCCTGCTGGTAAGGCAGCACCCTAACTTCTACACACAAAACATGTAGGAATATGTACATTAGATATAACAATTACCAGATGTCCAGTTCTAATAACAAGCAGTTTAAGAGTAGAGTAAGAACAAATGGTGATTTTATGTGAAAAGTAAAAGGCAGAAATAACTTTGTCTGAACAAGTGCCTGCTCCTTGATTTTAAGAACTGCTCAGTTCAGCCTAGAAGCAGAACAGTCCGCGTATACCTTAACTGGAACCACACGAGTTACCTAATGAACTGCTAGCACCCAAAGCTTCTTCTGCTGCCCCTTCTCAACTCATAATTCACTGATCTGAAAGTTCTGAAGTCTCGTGAGCCCCATTACAAGCCCTAAGTTAGCTCTGGCATAAGACAAAGGAGACCAGAATGAAGTTTTATTAGCTATTGCATCTGAACTTCAGTTTTCTAAAATTTCTCATCAACTACTTTATAGGTAGCAATATTTGTAAACTATTATTTGTACATACTAAAGCAGATAAGCTTCTTTACTACCGTGACTCATTGTGCTTTAAGGCACTTCAAGCTGCCAAGGCTTGCTGGGAAGCAAACACTGTGATCAAATCCATCTGGTCTAATCATGCCCTTCCCACTACAGGATCTAAGATTTCAGCACTTAAAAGCTCTCCCCTCCTTATTCTTTTAATGCAAATCTTTCTAGCTGCAAGTACAGTTTCTTCAGCATGGACAACTACAACTGCTGTCTAAGTCACAAGCAGCATCTACCCAATAACTACATGTCCAACAGCTACCCATCCTCCTTGTGTCACTTAAAATCCTCAGCATTCAGTCACACTGCAGCAGGGAAATGGGGATGAAATAGAAGCTTTTTTTTCACCTCAACAAACAGAGGTTATGATGATCACTTAATGAAAAAAAATAGCACTTATTGTAAAAATCACTTCCCATTCTCCTTTTAGCTCCATACAAATTTCTCAGTGACATCCATCAATACTACTGTAGACACCACAACAACTCAGCATTGGGCTGCAGATTCCATGGTGACAGTCCAACTCAAAAGCTCGATCCATGCATCCCATCCAGCACCTCAGAACGGTCTGGCACTTCAAGTTCCCAGCTCTGCTTTCACAGGAACTCACTGATTCCCAGAAATTGATGCTGGTGGGGAATGAGGGAAAATCTCTACCATTACTGAAACATCTGAAATATCGCAGTGATGAGCTGTAGTCTCCAGGATGAGGAATGCTTGCTGACCTTGTTCAGCGTACACTGAAACTGTCAGTAGGAATTCCAGAGGTTAAGCACAAAGGGCACACAAAAAGGATAAACCTTTGGCTGTTACTTAGATCCAGAATTCTGAGCAGAACAAATACACTGTTAATTAACAGAAGAGAAACCATCTCCCACACCTGAGGTTTAAGAAGGAAGCCTCTCCAGCTGTTATGAGACGCTGTGCTCTGAACACAAGTTACTGCAGTTCCTCACTGAGCACAGTGGGAAATTGTACCACTGACCATGTATGAAGCTCTTCAGCAGGAAGAACAGAAAAGATCACTACAAAAGACCTAAAAGACTGGATGGGAGACACCCCGTTTCAGTAATTTTAAGTTCAGTTGTCACAGGAACACTATTATCTTCAAAATGAGTAGTGAATAAGTTTCTAACTGTCAGTACTGACTAATGTACTTTCAGGATCTGTAGGTGCCATCCTCCCCTTACAAGGCTGACAGAGCTGTAACTGAGGAATTGCTGGAAGAATGAAAAAGACAGGAGAATAAAAACTACTACAGCAAAAAGAAACAAAAACCAGAGAGCACAGAGAGAGGAAATAAGGAATTCCACAATGTAATGGTGTTTATTACTATGCTTTGATGCTTACAGCACATGTGGATTTATGCACCACAACCACTTGAAATAATTTATGTTGGAACATGTGAAGCATAGGCCAGAAATTGAAGCCACCTGCTTCTGCATAGCAAACTGGATACCTATGGTCAAAGCTGGCAAGTTTAGTTTCATTTTTGCTTTCTTCCCTGCTCCTGGCTGACATGAATGACATTGAGTAACACAGTTGGGTAAGATCTGACTTATTTTTTCCCTTCTCCAGAAGTAGGAATGTAGCAAATGAGGCAAGGGACCAAGGGAGCAGGGTGATCTCATGGCAAGGTTACTGGAGAACTCAGCATCTCCGATCTTCCTTTGCACAATGCACGAGGGAGTCACTTTTCATGCGCGAACAACTTTGATACTCTGCATTTTCTGGATAATAAACTTGCATCCTTTCATCAGAAAAGCTGATGAAACTGATGTTAAAAAGCTGTGCTGCAAATAGGGTTTTGTGCTCTCTAGAGAATAACCCGCTCCCCCTCCTACTGTATGTGGGCAAGGCAAAATTAGGTTCATCTTTCACTGAGCTCCAACGCCTTCCTCCTCCATCTAAAAGGGAAACCGTGGTGAAATACATTAGCATCAGACAGTGCAGAAACTACAGAGAACCCTACAAAATAACATCTTCAGATAACATTGTTGCTGACACACTACTAATTCAGTGAGCTAAACATTTGAGGGAAGTACACTCTACCAATCAGAGCGCTCTCTGCCTTCCCTCCCTTTTTCAGCATCCAGTGTTACAAGCTCAGCCTATTCTTGCCTCCGTATTTCTTTCCCACCCCTCCACACAGCGGTTTCGTCTCTCAACTCTGTTCCAGACTACTTCCTCATTACATTCTCAGGGAAGCAGGCTACAAGGGGAGAACAGAAAGCACAAATTGCCACATCTGGCCAAAAAAAATCATGCTGCCAATAGCTGCTTGTAGTCACCAAAACACTCACAGGCAGAAGACAAGGTTTATAATCCTGGGCTGAAGACAAGACCTAGTAGCTGCAGCCAAATCCTCCAAATAAGTTATTTTTTTTAATCTAATGTTTACTCCGCCAAGCGACTCCTTACAGATTCCATAAGCTTGCCTTTACCTGATGGATTTGACAATGCAGCCTTTGCAGAAACGGTGCCCGCACGGCGTCTGCACTGCTTCCCGAAGGGCCATCAAGCAGATGGGACACTCATATTTACTTTCCAGGGGCGGGTCGAACTCCACGTCGTAGCCCTGTGTCTCCTCGCTGAAGGAGCTGGGCGGGTTGCCGGTCCCGCTGCTGACACTCACGCTGTCCTCTTTTGCTCCACTGCTGCAGGCGCTGGCCATGGCCGCGCAGCAGCCGCCATCCATGTCTCGGGCTCCACAGCTGCTGTCACTGTGGAGCAAGCTCATGGCAGCGGTCAAGTACGGCACAGGAACGCCCTGCAAGGTGACAGAAAGATGGGTTAATTTAAAATAGTCCAACATCTCTCCTTCCAAGTCACGAGAAGATTTGAGCTGTGGCCACAAGCACTAGAGCAGTGCTACAGATTTGGCTCTCCACACAGCCACCGGTTTTGTCTGATCCCAGTTTCTCTGCTCCATATCTTTTTTACTTATCTCATACCGTATAAGAAAGAGCGACGCATCCTATCAGTTCAAAACCTCATTCACTGACCTCCTGATTTCTCTAGACATTCTCTCTCCTCGCTGTGCCTCCTGAAGAAAAGTCTTTATCCCTACAGCACTATTCTGAAGTATTCAAAGAGTTCCCATGAAAAGCAATACCTCAGCTCCACGTTTGCCTTGCACTGACAGATGCTATTTAATATTTTCTGTATACAGAGATCTGCAGTGTAGGTTTCAGTTCAGTTTAGGTGCATCCCCAAACATAAAACGCAGGCCTGGGCAGCCACACCAAGCAGAGGACGTGCTGCAAGTGAAATGCCGACGTACAGCATTGCTGAGAGCGCTCTGGAACTGTCAGCAGGACTTGAAATTGAGTAAGAAGCTGCACAGAAGATAAGGCTAATAGTTCTGCAGCTCAAAATGTTATTTACCAACTAGCAGTGCTCAAACAGGTTTCATGCTCTCCCGTCCCTCTTCCGGTATAGGTGGGAGGGAAGACAAGTGACAATGCTGTAAGAACATCAGATAAAAATCACATTTCCCTGAGGAGGAGTGCATGGCACAGTGAGGCCTGTTTCTTAAACCACATTCCCCTCCTGCACATGCTGCAACACCATCACATCATCTGCAGCACACTCGGGATGGAAACCCAAGGATCAGCCAGGAGCTGGGTGCATCACCGCTATGGTATCCGGGGGCAGAGGATGCAGAGTGAGGGTTCACCCAACCACAAGCTCGGGGCACAGAACTTCTTGCCTTTATCAGAATTTGAGTATCACAAGCCACTTTAAGTGTTCACTGATAAGGAGAGGATGACACACAGATTGCTTTGTTTGGGTACTTACTATGTGACACCTGAAGACGCATCAATAAAAACGCCAACCACGCGGAGCCACAGCTAGAAATCTGTGTTGAACACATGTACAACTACAGACACACTCTAGGCCACCTGCATGATATCCTTAATCACAGCAACACTGCCCATGTTGGTACTGAATGAGCTGCTTTTCCACCAAGTATTCAGACAGAAAGAAAATGAAGATAGATCTACCAAGAAATGAAAAGACCCAGCAGTCCAACAGGCAAAAATCAGTGTACTCAGTTTCAAGTTAGAATCAAGACAGAACTTATTCTGTTGTGCAATGCTTTCCATTTTGTCAAAGCACACAGCTGTGAGCAGCATCTGAAAGCAGTGTTCCTGACACAGCCAGGACAGCATTATGGTAGAGTCTCAAAGCAGTGCCCTAACAGCCCAGAGTGGGACTGAAGCAGCCAGACTACTTCATGCAGAATCCATCCCACCACGCAGCTGTCTGGAGCTGTATCCAAGGGGTAAAGTTCACTCCCCACTCCTGTTCTCACGCATTATCCCTTTATTTCTTCTAACACAGCGGGCTTCTTCACAACACTCCTAAATACAGCAGCAATACAAACTAAGCACCAAACAACTTCCCAGCAGTTGACTGAGGCATAGCCCAAGAATTGGCAGTTTAACCCAAGGGAATGGAAACAGAAGAATCAATGCTTCAAAGGTTGCCCTGCCAAAAGCTTTTCCAGACTGTCTGTAGGTCTTTTCTTCCCGGAGGAAGAAATGCTGCTGTTGTGGTCAACCTATTTCTATTTAACTGCTGTGCCAGGGGATGATTAGTCCACATCACATGAAAAAGGGTACAGGAATTAAGTTGGGCCAATGGAGAGTGAAGGTGGGTATGTGAGATTAGAGTCCACAAGCCAGCAAGGGAGTGGAAAAACTCACATTATCCCATACCACAGGGGGGATATTTAGCAACATCCAGAAAGGGAAGAGAAACACGCAACATCACAAAGGAATTCAGGAAGTCATTGAGGAGGAAAATATCACAGCTTTATCCAAATTCAGTTGTCACATCAATTGCAGAGAGCTGCTCTTCCCTTGGGAGGTTTCCAGAATAAAACATACTGTTTGAAATACTGTTCTTGTAAGAAAGGTAGCATCATCTTACTCGAAACCTCAACAGCTGTAGATTTAAGTGCTGTGTGGTATTTTTTGCCTGTCTGTTTCTACAGTCTGAGCAGGTATGTACATTCAGTCTATGGAAACAGAAATCCTACACCAGTCACTCTAGTGCATGAGTCAGTGCAACCAGCCACCATCCCAGCCTCACAAAAATCCCCCTCTTCAGTGATACACTGCACTCCCACATGGAGATTTCTGTCTGGGTATGACCAAAGGCTTAGCAAAGAAGAAGCATGAGTCTCATTATCTGTTTGTGCCCAAATTTCCCTATCTGTAATGAGGAGGAAATTTAAATACGGTGATTAAGAGTCAGATCTTGAATTTTGTTCAAGATTTTCGTAAAATGTGTAATAGAAAATAATAAATAAAACATGTAAAATAAAAAATGTGTAAAATGTGTAATTCCTCCTCCTCAGCTCATTTCCCTCCACCTGGGAGAAAATTTTGTCCTCTACATGCATTTATAGGCATGGCACACAGGTTTCCTAATCAAAGCCCACTCAGCCTTTTCTCAGATCAGCAGTTAAAGCCTGATTACCTCTTCACAGCTGAAAACAATTCCTGCACAGCCTTCAAGCACTGTAACAAGAGTGTTTGTTTCTTGTTGAAACTTCTTCAGGACAAAATGTGCAAACAAATGTAACTACATAAAAAAGTAATATTTTTTTATCCCATCTACAGTAGAAACTTTTAAATCCGTTCAGCTTTTTGACATCAACAGCATAATGCATTAAATCCCCTGCTGGCAGCCTTCTGGTAATCAACCTAACAGCCTCCACTTTGAGGAACAACCGAAGTAAAACCAGAGCATCACGGGGCAATTCCAATCCCGGTTAGCATGATGTTTCTCAGGCAGAGAAAACCCAAGCATTGGGTTTGCCAGTGCATCTGAAACACCATTTCCTAGTGCTGGGAAGTCCCATCACTCTTGCTGAGCAGCCAGACAAGCAGGTTTTAGCTCTGGACCACCAAAGGTATATATTTTTTCTCCTCTAATGCAATCATATTGCACTGTTTGACAAAGGAAAAGAAGGTGCTTTGCAGGCCACCTGGTAATACCGGGCTGCCTGATCATTATTCATGCTGCAGGACTTCAGAATGATCCATCTGCAGTGATCCAGCTCTCAAGACCCCAAAACAGACCTGACACGGGTAGGACTACTGAGCATTCACACTGCTTTCCCAACTAAATCATAATGAAACCGCTCTTCAGCACGCAGCCTGGGCTACACCACTATTCACAGTGCTGTGCTACAGAGCAATAAGGTCCACCTGTGGGAGCACAGTCAAGTCAGAGTGGCAAACTCCTGCAAGCACAATGCACATTATGATTCACATCAGCAATTTCTAACAGAACTAGAAGCCTTCCATACCTTAAATTACTGTGTGCAATAAAGCTCTGCAGTCTGAGTTGTGAAGTCCCACAGCATAATGGAGTTCAGCAAGGATTTTTACAGACTCTCTTGCTCCAGCAAAGAATCACAGGATTAATTCAGAAGGTTTCCTAAATCAAAGGCTAATTACTACATGAGATATCTTCCAATTGCCTGTAAAATTACACTCATTTGGGCAGCAGGAAAGGGCAAGACTGGGCACTGTACCCCACTTAGACTAAAACATGAGATGATATCTGTGCATTCAGCAAGCACAGAGAACTCATGAGTTACGTTGCAGAAAATGCTGAGTATTAATTAGGAAATACTGAAAACAATTTCCGCATGATCTTCCCAAGAGAATTCCTACTGAGCAGGCAGAGAAACCAGCACAGAGGGTTATTCCAAGTCCCTTTCTGCGCTTGAAGTTGTAAACCTAATGAAACTGCTTTCAGCCCAGCTGGGACAAAGCCAGCAGAGGGCAATGCCCTCAGTGCCATGCAAACAAACCACAGGCAAAACTCTGCTTCTTTTCTCCTTCTGGCCCGCTAAGAACAGTTCTGTACATACAGATTTATGAGTCATACAGATTTCTGGGTCAGATCAGCAGAGCAACTGTGGCTGATTTGTTTATGAAGCAATCCTTGCGATACCTGCAACTCCCAGGCAGATTAATCAATGGTCTGACAACTGATAAGCACCACACTCAGCAGCATTTGCATTGTCAGGTATACAACTATCAACACCATGGCTCCAGCCTAGCAAAACATACACAATTATGCAAGCTTACTTTAATTAATACCTATAAAGCACTTTCATTCCAAAGCTATCAAATAATAAGTCAAGAAAAAGCAACAGGAGATTCACACAGAACTCATAACTGAAAAACAACTTCTGGTTCCTTCCACAAACCTGCAAGCATTTTGTTGAGATGCTGTCATAGCAAGTTCAAAGCAAACATCAGGACAGAAAGTACTCAAGAAGAGGCAGAAGAAACACAGTTATGAAGAAGTATAATTTCTGCAGAGCCTCCAAACTGGATTTTATTACTATCAGCTACATCAAGAAGCAGCCTGCTTGTAGCTAACATTAGTTAAATCATTTGAGACACAGGGAAAATAAGTAGTGAGCTGAGCACATTCTGAAACAGTTCATGCATTTCCCCTTTTCACTCTGCCTCACGTTCACTTTTCTATCTGGTGTACTTTATAGTCAGAATCTTGCACCCTTAGTTTTCCCCAAACCAAATCTAAAAACATTTTATAATGCTTCACTAAAGCATGCTGCAGAGATGCAAAAGTTGCCCTTCTCAACATATTAAAGCCACGGAAGTTCAACAAGAAAAAGCATGTTTATCTCAGGCATTTTTCCACTCCGAGGTTTGAGTACTCACTGAGCATGTTTTCTTTCAAAATATAGCATTAAACCAAAAAGCAGTATTGCAACGCTATAGCACTACAAACCTCAAACCACCACTTACACACCTTGCCTTCTGCCTGAGCTCTGCAGGCCTCCTGGTGCCGAGAGCTAGAGGAGCCATAGCACCCAGAGCAATACCTGCCAGGAAAGAAGTTACCCGCCAGTTTTGAGCAGACTTCTGGGACTCCTTTCCCGATAGCAGTGGGCTGTGTTCGCGGCTCCTTCGCACTCAGGGAGGCGATGCAGTCCACCTGCAGGCACAGCACAGCTGCTGGCTGGTTCCCCGCCAAAAGCAGCTGCCCTGGGCCCGCAGAAATCCGCAGAGGCGAGAGCTACTTCCAGCGAGCCCTGCCTGCTGGCTGTAAGGGGCAGCGTTAGGGCATCGCCCTCTCACAGCTGGGATCTCTGTTGCAGCCTGAGAAGCCTCACTGTGACCTTATATCGATGCAAAGCACTACCAGAACCAAAACCTCCTAGCTGCGCACAGAAGTTTGTTACAGACATACAGATCCGCCAGCTTTTAATCTAAGACAGAGCTCTCAGTTTCAGAAACAGCAAACTTTCCCTCAGGGCGCTCTCACAGAGCCTTCCAGCTCCCCGTCCCGCAGGGTCCCCGAGCCGGGAGCCTCCATTTCCCAGCCAGAAAGCAGAGCCCGCCGCTCCACGCCCTCCAAAAGAACAACACCCGGAACGCGGCCCCCGCTCCCGGCCCAGCGGCCCCGGGCCCACTCCCCACACGCTCCCCGGGGTTCACTTTCAGTTTCGGCGGAGCTCAGCTCAACGCGGCCCGGCCGCGGAGCCGCCCTCCTTCAGCGCCACGGTTCCCACGGGCGATACCCGAGCGGCGAACCGCTCTCTCACCAGGGACCGCGTCGCCGCTCACCGCCCGGACGGAGCCCCGTCCCGCCGGCCCCCACAGCACCGCGACGCGATATGGCTCCGCACGCGCCGGCCCCGCTCACCGCCGGTCGCCGCTTCCGCCTTCTCCTCAGGACGGACCGGGGCGGCGGCCGCCCGGTCCCGAGCCGCTGCAGCGCCCCCTGCCGGCCCGGTGGTACCGCCGGCCCGGAGCGCGGCCCTCCTCCCGCCCGCGGGGTGGGGCGAAGAGCGCCAAAGCGCGGCGCGGTGTCGGCTGCGGCTGCGCAGGTGCAGAAAGCGTTGATTGGTCAGCGCGTGATGTCATTAGCGAAAGGTATCGCACCTGGAAACAGTGCGCTGCTGCCTACAAGCATCTGAGGTTTTCAGTTGCACAGAAACGCGCAGTTGTTGGAGCAAAAGGGCCGTGGCCCGGCTTGCATAAGGGTGAGGTGCCACCTGGGGCAGCGGGGATGTCGGCGCTTCCCAGCGGCGTGATGCAGCAGGAGGCTCTGAGGAACTGAAAAACTGGGACAGCGCGAATGCAAACGCAGCTTCGTTTCCCTAAACACAGAGAAGGGGAATTTCGCTGTGTGCATCTGTGCCTGTCCTTGGTAAGCACTCGAGGCTATCGCACGTTAAGTCAGGGAGCACTTTGTTTCTGTTCTGGGGTCCCTGAAACAGCCCTGGGCTCCTGTCCTTGCCAAAAGTGTCTGTTTGCCCTCAGTGCCAGCTGGTGTGGGCAGGAGAAAATCATCTAGTCCAACCATCTGCCTGTATTGCTAGCTAAACCATACGATCATCGATTCTCTTGAACTGAAAGGGACCTTTAAAGGTCATCTGGTCCAATTCCCCTGCAATCAACAGGGACACCCGTGCTAGATCAGGTGCTCACAGCCCTGTCCTGCCTGACCTTGGTTGTCTCCAAGGACAGAGTTTCCATCACCTCTCTGGACAACCCACACCAGTGCCTCACCACCCTTGCTGTAAAAAATGTATTTCTTCTATCCAGTCTGCATCTCCTCTCTTTTTGTTTGAAACCATTTCCCCTTGTCCTGTCTCAGCGGACAATGCTAAGAAGTCTGTCCTTTTCTTTCTTACCGTCTTATCTTTAGATACAGAAAGGCTGCTATCAGGTCTCCCTGGAGCCTTCTCTTCTCCAGGCTGAACAGCCCCAGCCACCTGTCCTCACAGGGGAGATGTCCCATCCTTTGGATCACGTTTGTGGCTTTCCTCTGGTCGCACTCCAACAGCTCCGTGTCTCTCCTGTACTGAGGACTCACATTTAGACACAGTACTCCAGCTGAAGCCCCACCAGCACAGAGTAGAGGAGCAGGATCTCCTCCACTGACTGCTGGCCACTCTTCCAAAAGACACCCAGGATATGTCTTCTTTTCTGCAAGGGCAGATTGCTGGCTCATGTCCAGCTTGCCATCCACCATTATCTCCAAGTCCTTTGTAGCAGGGCTGTGCTCCATCTTTATGCCGACCATCTTGTACTGATAGCAGGGGTTGCCACGACCCAGGTGCAAGACCTTGCAATTGGCTTTGTTGAACCTCATGAGGTTCACCTGGGCCCACTGCTCAAGCCTGTTGCAAGGTGCAACATTTACACATATTGTGAGCACTTCCAGAGATGGTGACTATATTGGGCAGGCCTGTTCCAATGACTCACCACTCTTTCTGAGAAAAAAAAAGTCCTAATATCCAACCTAGCCTGCCACCCACCTCAGTGCAACTTGAGGCAGTTCTCTGTCATCCTATTGGTGCTAACCTGGGAGAAGAGGCTGACCCCCACCTCCTTATAACGTTCTTTCAGGGAGTTGTAGGGAGTATTAAGATCTATGGAAGCCCTGAATGCAGCCCTCTAAGTGCTACTTTTGGCCATGAGATTATTTTTCACTTTTTTTTTCCTTGTTTTGGTCAGGTCCTCATTTAGGGTTCTGACATACCACAAGAAACAAGTAGTTATATTAAGAATAATTTAACCAGCTTTGTGGACCCTTTGCTGGATGACTGGCTGAATTTCAGAGCCATCTATATTCCCTGCGGAGTGGAAAAGCTCTATATTATCTTCATTATTTGTAAAACGTGGAAATTTATCATTACATAGATTTATAAAATAGATATCCTTCGATGCAGTTTCTATGGCAAAACCCCCACATTTTTAATTATATGTCAGGTAGTTCAGGATATCCAATTCGTTTTGATTAGAAAGTAACATAGGCGTTTTTATCCCAAATGTAAATGAAATGTCTTTCGTCAGTGCAGTTCCCAAATATGTATGTTTTTTGTCAGACTGGGCCCATAATCTTGTACCAATGCCCATATTGCAATGTAAAATGATGTATAAATGCTTTTCTCCACGTGGTGGTGCCACTAGCACAGGGAAAATATTTTCCAGCACTGACTGCACCGCTCAAACTGCCAAGCAATTATGTTCATAGACACATAAAACACACTCAAAGCTGTTTCAATTGGAGATCAATTAAAACCTTATTTACCTTAGTATCCCTCCCAGAAAACATTTTTTCAAGGTGATTTCCTGAAAGTACTTGACTGCTTACATGGGCTCACCTGTCCGTGCTGATGATCAGATTGTTCTCATGCAGTGCTGTTCACACCAGACCTCAGTCTCATAGGGAATGGGGCTGAGGTTTTGAACAATCACTGCAGAGGGACAGATGTGCTAAACTACTTCTCCAAGAGCCCCAGATCCCTCAGTGCATATTGTCAGTGAGCTGCATCTGCTCTTTCAAGATAAGGGAGGAGCCAGCATGGGCCTGCGGAGTTATTTTGATTGATATCTGGTGTTACAGCCTGATCTGATATCTTTTTGGAAAGGTCTCTCCAAATGCTAGTGAGGGGGCCAGTGAAGGCAGGCAAGTTGTGAAGAAGTCCTGGAAGACAGGGAGAACAGAAGTGCTGGGCTCAGGGCTGGGCCATGCTGCCTTCTCACCATCCAGCAAACACCAAGAGTCAGGACAGCCTTACCTTAACCTGCCTTGGCCTGGGGGCAGTTACCATGATTTCTGTTCCACCTTGTCCTGACACTCACATGGCATTGTTTCTACTGCAGCATTGAGATTTTAAGTGAGTCAGAATACCACCAAAGGTATCAGGGTTTGCTACCAAACTTTGTTTTCTTTGTCCTTACATTACTTGTTCTGGCACAAATAGTTGCACTTATGAGGAAGTACTGGCATCTTCTGTGGCACACAGTACAAAATAAGTGACTGACCCAGGTCTAGCTTCACTTCTCTATGACTTGTCATCTTACAAGAACGGGAAGCAACCGACGTTCTGCAAGATCAAAGCTGATAATAGGGAGGGAATCCTCTCATCACTTTTACCTATAGCAACTGTTGCCATTGCAAACTCCCACTTTTGGAGTGTGAGCATATGTTCACTTTGGGAGGGCTTGGTGGATCATTACATTTTGTTGCGCAATATATTTTGTGGAGACCAAAATCTTTCAAGGTGCTCTTGTGTGACAGAATTTGTTTTCGTTTCACTTGGACTGAGTTTCTGAGACATACTTGCTTTGTTAAAACTGAGCGTGATCACTGAACTTTACAGCTCCCCATCTGTGGGCACTTGCCTATGCCTGGTGCTCTATGGACCTGTTACTTAGAATATATCACTAGTTTTTATATTGTTGATTTGTTCTCTTGGCAAGGGTCTTCAGGATGCCATCAGGGAGGTAATATCCCTGAAAGTGAGACACTGGGATCAGAAGAAGAGACATTGTGTGGTCCCAGACCCCAGAGTCCTGGCTGCTGTTGATACAGGAAGCAGGCCTTCAGCAAAACACCTTTGGTGTGCGACTGTAGTGTGGCAAGACACCAGGTTCTTCTCTCCAATAGCTGAGTGAAGAAATTAGCTCTGAAGCTAGAAAGAAGAAAGCCAAATGCAAAACTTTGTCCTAACACTGCAGGTGCTCCTCAGAGGGGGCTGCGTACTTGTCTCAGTGCCCTAGAGTCCCACACAAGAAGACCTTGTTTTTATGAATTTTGTGGTTAAGCCTCATAAATTGCCAGGTGCCACCTGGACTTGAGAGTACTGCATTGTGTTTAGTTGAAGTAACCTGTGGTTAGCACCAGAGTGGTACTGGGAGCTCGGAGGCACAGGGATAAACGAGATAAACAGCACTGCAGTGTCTTTAAAAAGCAGAGGGGACAAAGAAAGAGCAAGAGCACACGGGAGAGCAAGCAAGCTTGACATGTGGAGCAAACTGAGCAGACATAACAGCAGCTCTGCACACTGACAGGGAACTGAAGGTAGGCTGGCTATACTAATGACAGCAACTCAGATGCTTGTAGGACATCTGAATGTTGATTCATTTTCCTGTTTTAATGTGCAAGTCAATTTTATTCTATATGTGCAGTGAGTCTGTTCATAAAGCAAGGTCTTCCTTGACATGACTAACAGTATCACATTCTTGCTTTTCTTCAGAAGTGTATGAAATATTGCAAGCTGGGAAGAAAAGGGATTTCTTTTCCCTTTTCAAGGTAAAAAGAGGTGATGCTGAATACAGCTGTCAGAGTTGATTAAATAACCATGGCTGAGGTTCATGGCTGGGGTTCACTCTGTAAGATTCTGAGTGCGATAAACAGTGAGGAGAAGGACTGTTCTCTATGACCCACAACTAGAATAACAAAGGCAAATCTAGCAGGAAATGTTCCTAGCGCTGGGAATGTTTCTACCTCTCCCAGGAGAGCAGCTTAAAACTCCACTGCCTGGGAGCCAGGCCATTTAAAGTGTCTGATGAGTAGCCTGCTGTCGACTACTATCTCCTGCAGGAGACTAAGGTCAGGTGGCCTAAGAGGGTTCTTTATCATTCCTTTCTTCCAGGGAAAGTTCAATGAAAGAGAGAAAACAAACAACGATCGTTGAACTTTTCTTTAGTGAGGGTTCATTTGAGTTGGTGATTAATAGGAATGGCCACAGGCTTGGAGATCAGTAATACACTAAGGTGGCACTTGGTCCAAGGGCTAGCTGATGAGGGGAAGTATTACATATTTTGCTTTAAATGTACTTGGTGCTGGCTGTTTCTTTACAGTGAATTAGGTATTGCCCTGAGGAAGCACTGTGTATAGGTTGAGGCATTCTGAAATTGCTGCTGGAGATGGTGAAATTACACGGATTTCTCTTCACAGAAAGGGATCTGCAGGCAGCATAGGACAGCCAGTGCTGCAGGTAATAGTGCATGTATCTGCAGGAAAGCAAGACTATTCAGGGGTGAACTGGTTATTGCTCAGTGGATAGGTTTTACTACCTCTGCCACAGGATGCAGCCAAGAAAGTGGGTAGTGGTAATGATCTGAATTCATCTGGGCACAGCTGCAGATCACAGATCTTCAGGCAGAATGCAGGCAAGCACGATGCCAGGCTGTTTCTGCAATGGACAGCAGGGGGCTGCAGTGCAGCCCGGGATGTTCAGAAGCATGGGCAGCTGGACCGAGCAAGGCAGACAGATGGGGACAGAGGCACAGGCAGCTTGTTCTCAGTAGGATGAAATGAAGAGAAAGTGGGGAGAAAACAAATGTTAGCTTTGGTTGCCAAGGCCTAATGAACAATTTGGAAGTTAAATACTGCTCTTAAGGAAAGCTGAGCAGTCTGGTTTGTCATTCTGGGTCTAGAACTTTATCAAAGCATGCAGTCCTTTCCCAACAGACTCTTGAAGTTTGTACAGTAATGTTGCTTCATTGAAAGATTATCAATAAAACAATCTCAGAAACACCCTGAACATCACCAGTTCATGGTATGGATATGTTTCTTATAAAGGGCACCTTCCACATAGACACAGAACTGAGATTTCCAGCAAGTTCAGTGAATTGCTGGGTGGGGATATAATCAATCAGAGAAATCAAAGCCATACCTATGTAACTGCTAGTTTGACGTACATAGTCCTAATGTGCAGTTTTTTTATTTTTATATTTGTTTTATTCACATCAATCAGATCAGTAAGACAAGATTTAAGTAAAACAAGTGAAACAGTCAGGAAACACAATTATGTGCTGTTTGTTTGCTTTCTGCACTTCTCATTGTCCAATAAGGAAAAATAGGTTAATCACTTTTGTATTTGTTTCTACATGGTTTTATTTTCCAAGTCTGATGCAGCAGCACAAAGTTTCAGCGTTTGAGGTGAAAGTGTTCTATTTATTTTTATACAATACCATATTCCCATGGCAACCTCACTGATATTACTTTTGGTTGCATGTCTATGAAAGCTACAATTGGGGTCAAATTTGAACAGACATTTTCAGCTTTCCAGTACCAGTCATCCTTACAAACAGAGTTCTCAGCAGGGCACTTAAACAGATGACTAACTTGAAATGTATAAATATTCTCTCTAGAGCAAATATGCAGTGAGTATAAATTGCCATATCTCCTTTAGAGTCCAGGGAACCATTGCACTTTACATCAACAGAGGATACACTCCTACAGCTTTAATGAAACCACTCACGCTCAGCATCCATATACTAAAGTACCTTACAAAATTGAGGTCTGAACAAAGCCTGCGTAGGGATTGAGTAGCATGTGCTGTGCTGCCTGTGTGGGCAGGCATAGGCATGCATTAGACACTTCGGGTCAGAATCAAGGACTAAGAAGTGGTGTGACAGCAGTAGTCTCAAGTGATTTAAATAATACAGCATGAGAGAAAAAAATATGCTTTGTGAAACCACCAATCTTTCTCAGATTCATATGAAGAACTTGCCACACTTACAGAACATAATTCTGCTGTCTATTGTAGCTTTACTTACTGCAAAATCAGCTACAAGAAGGGGGCAGATTGGGATATTAGGACCTGATAATTAATGGGTGCATGCAGTACGCACTGGTAGTACAGCGGACTGTGGATGTCTCATGATCAAAGTCAAAACACAACCAAGTACTTATCTCAGGTACTGGGTCGACAGCAACATCTGGATCTCTCAGTTTCTAGGCGTCTTGGGCAAAGCAACTTAAAAAGCATTTCTCAGTTAAAGGGGTTAAAGTTACAGTATTAAAAGCATATGCTCAGGCACTGACACTATTTCTCCTTTTGGAATGCAAGCTAACTTGTGGCTTCTTTCTCAGGTGGTCTGGCTTCTGCAGCACTGGAGATGTCGATAGCATCACAAATGGACTTGCCTGAAGAGATTCAGCATCCTTATGCAAAATTTTCTGAATGGAAATTCAAGCTGTTTAAAGTGAGACCGTTTCAAAAAGTACCTTCTGAGAAAAGCCAATGCATAAACAAGGATCAAGTACAAGAGGCAGCTTCTACGGATAAAGGAACTACCCTGCATAAAGATGAAGAAGATCCAAGAGGAGAAAAGTTAATTCTGACACAGATGGACTTCATGGGCAATACACAAGCGCTTGAGAAAGATGTCAATGACGTGAAAATACAAGACAACACAGTTCACCAGAACAACCTGAAGCAACTTTGCCGCATCTGTGGAGTTTCATTTAAAACTGATTGCTACAGGAGAACTCATCCAGTACATGGACCAGTAGATGATGAAATGCTGTGGCTCCTGAGAAAGAAAGAGAAAAAAGCAACCTCTTGGCCAGAACTTATTGCAAAAGTTTTTAAGATTGATGTGAGAGGGGATGTTGACACTATCCATCCCACTCGATTTTGTCACAACTGCTGGAGTATTATCCACAGGAAATTCAGTAATACTCCATGTGAAGTTTATTTTCCTAGGAACAGCACAATGGAGTGGCAGCCCCACTCCGCAAACTGTGAAGTGTGCCGCACTCCCAGTCGGGGAGTCAAGAGAAAAAGACAACCAGCCAACTTACAGCACGGCAAACGTGTGAAGATCGTTGCAGAACATGCTCGATTTAACAGAAGTATGAAGAACCAAGTGCTGATTAATAACAAAAATGTAATGAAAGAGATTACCAACTGCAAGAACAGGCATCTCAGCACCAAGCTGCTTGCAGTTGATTATCCAGTAGATTTCATTAAATCCATCTCTTGCCAGATCTGTGAGCATATTTTGGCAGACCCAGTGGAAACAACATGTAGACACTTGTTTTGCAGAACTTGCATTCTTAGTTGCATCAAAGTTATGGGCAGCTATTGCCCCTCCTGCTGGTATCCTTGCTTCCCTACTGATCTGGCAAGCCCAGTGAAATCCTTCCTGAACATCCTTGATAACCTAAGCATAAGGTGCCCTGTTCCAGAATGTGATGAAGAGATCTTGCATGGAAAATATAGCCAACACTTCTCTAACCACAAGGAGATGAAAGATAGAGAGCTCTATAACCCCGTAAATAAAGGTGGCCGACCAAGGCAGCATCTTCTGTCTTTGACCAGGAGAGCTCAGAAACATCGTCTGAGAGAGCTGAAACGTCAAGTCAAGGCTTTTGCTGAGAAAGAAGAGGGTGGTGATATAAAGGCTGTATGCATGACTTTGTTCCTGCTAGCCTTAAGAGCAAAAAATGAACACAAGCAAGCAGATGAATTGGAGGCTATAATGCAAGGTAGAGGATCTGGACTTCATCCTGCTGTTTGCCTGGCAATCCGAATCAACACGTTTCTCAGCTGTAGCCAATATCACAAAATGTACCGAACTGTAAAAGCTGTCACTGGGAGGCAGATTTTTCAGCCACTGCATGCTCTTCGCACTGCTGAGAAAGCCCTCTTACCAGGTTATCATCCATTTGAATGGAAACCTCCCTTGAGAAATGTATCCACTAACACAGAAGTGGGAATTATAGATGGTCTGTCAGGACTACCCCTCTCAATTGATGACTACCCAGTAGACACAATTGCAAAGAGATTTCGATATGATACAGCTTTGGTTTCTGCTTTAAAGGATATGGAGGAAGAAATCTTGGAGGGCATGAAGGCAAAAAACCTGGATGACTATCTGAACGGTCCCTTCACTGTGGTAATAAAAGAGTGCTGTGATGGAATGGGAGATGTCAGCGAGAAGCATGGAAGTGGGCCCGCTGTCCCAGAGAAGGCTGTACGCTTTTCATTTACAGTCATGAACATTGCTATAGACCATGGGAATGAAAGGATAAGGATTTTTGAAGAAGTAAAACCCAATTCGGAGTTGTGTTGCAAACCCTTGTGCCTTATGCTGGCTGATGAATCAGATCACGAAACTCTGACAGCAATCCTGAGCCCTCTCATCGCAGAAAGAGAGGCAATGAAGAACAGTGAACTGCTTCTTGAAATGGGAGGCATCCTGAGAACGTTCAAGTTCATCTTTCGAGGTACAGGATATGATGAGAAACTTGTAAGGGAAGTGGAAGGGCTGGAGGCCTCAGGTTCCACTTATATCTGTACCCTCTGTGATGCAACCCGCCTAGAGGCCTCCCAGAACTTGGTCTTCCACTCCATCACCAGGAGCCATGCTGAAAATCTGGAGCGATATGAAATATGGAGGTCCAACCCGTATCATGAATCTGTTGATGAGCTCCGTGACAGAGTGAAGGGTGTTTCAGCCAAACCTTTCATAGAGACCGTTCCCTCCATAGACGCATTGCACTGCGACATTGGAAATGCAACAGAATTTTACAGGATTTTCCAGATGGAGATTGGTGAAGTCTATAACAATCCTGATGCATCCAAAGAGGAGAGGAAGAGGTGGCAGTTGACTCTTGACAAACATCTCAGGAAGAAGATGAAATTAAAGCCTATGATGAGGATGAGTGGGAACTTTGCTAGAAAGCTCATGTCCAAAGAGACAGTAGAGGCAGTATGTGAATTAATAAAGTGTGAGGAAAGGCATGAAGCTCTAAAAGAACTAATGGACCTTTATCTGAAAATGAAACCAGTATGGCGATCTTCATGTCCTGCCAAAGAGTGTCCAGAACTGCTGTGCCAGTACAGCTACAATTCACAGCGTTTTGCTGAGCTCCTGTCTACAAAGTTCAAGTACAGATACGAAGGCAAGATAACCAATTATTTCCACAAAACCCTTGCTCATGTTCCTGAAATCATTGAGAGAGATGGGTCTATTGGTGCTTGGGCAAGTGAAGGAAATGAGTCTGGAAACAAACTATTTAGGAGGTTCCGAAAAATGAATGCCAGGCAGTCCAAATTCTATGAAATGGAGGATGTCTTAAAGCATCACTGGCTATATACCTCTAAGTATCTCCAGAAGTTCATGAACGCTCATAAAACGTTAAGAAGCCAGGGCTTTGTCACTGATCCAGATGATGGGTTAGGTGATTCTTTGCCACCGGAGATCTCTTTGGAAAGCAATGATTCAGAGGAACTCTAAATGTGAAGTACATTTGGTGTTGGGTTTGTGAAAGTCTTACTGAGAGGAGACAGCTTCCTTTTCAGGCCTGCAGAGGTACAGGGAAAGGTGAAGCTTTCATTTTTATACTCCCTTCTAAAGGTGCTGAGTGGAGTTTAATGAAATGCCGTGTCTGTTGGGAGCTTTGAACAGAAGCAATGCAGTAGTGCATTTACCAGTTGTTCTGTGACAGTGAAGTGGAAACAAACTGTAAAGAAGGGCCATGAATTTATTTTGGTCTCAAAGTGCTGTTTGTAAGTGAGAAAGACAAAGTAAACAAGGTTTTATACAGAACATTATTTTGGAATGAATATAATACTGGAAAGTTATGACACCTGCTGAAAAATTGAGCATGGCTATTTGTTCTGTTCACATTATATAAACTATTTTGATATTTACTTTTCAAGAGGGTTTGATTATTTTATTGATGTCTCTTATTATAAGTCAAGAT
Source organism: Cyrtonyx montezumae (assembly GCF_038088225.1). Lineage (NCBI taxonomy): Eukaryota > Metazoa > Chordata > Aves > Galliformes > Odontophoridae > Cyrtonyx > Cyrtonyx montezumae. The sequence continues at coordinate 39,131,789 of NW_027071826.1, read as the reverse complement.
TTGGCAGTGAGACAGGTAATTGTTTGGGGATGAACAAAGTTTGGGTATTTTTACATAATGTACTGACTAGAGATACAAACTTTGATCTCAAACATTTAAAATATATAATGTTTAGGTTGTAGTTCTGCTTTGGAGCAGGTGGTGGTATCAGCATGCTAATTTACTATATGAAGATAAAAGAAAGGTAGCTATAATTTTTTTGAGATATTTTTATTGTAGTGCATTTACTCCAAAATGCAAACCCATGCCTGCGCTCCTAAATCAGCATCACAGAGCCTTGTGCTTATCTCACTGTACAAAGCACATTTAAGCTCTGCTATGCAGCTTGTTGCTTCATATGAATTTTAGATTTCAAGGGCAACTTCAGTATGCAGTATACTTTGTACCAGTATAATTTTACTGGGTAAATTCGTGGCCTTACTGGAGTCACCAGTAAAATACCATTGAATACCAGCAAGCCCACAATTTCACCAGGTGACAAAAAGTTGTAGCAAACCCATTTCTCAGGAGATGGATATTAACTTTATCAGATATGTATCAGTGTTCCGGTCCTCTCTTAAATAGTTCCTCTATTAAATAGTTCCCTTACCATTTCTGATATGCTCTAACACTATCCAATTCTGAGCTTTTTCTCACCTAGGATATATCATTTATTTCATTTTCTAGATATATGAAATGGGAGGAATCACATTTATTAACCTCGAAGATACTTTGTGTAAAGGCATAGTGAAAAAACAGTGAGTTGCCTTGAAATGACTGTATAGTGTACTTTACATTATAAGAACAATATTTAGTTAGCATTCCTCATATTTTAAACTCTATCAGGAGCACCATTATGTTGGTAGTATTTGCCTTTCTGAAGTGTTATTGCTATATGACTGAAGGCTGCTTAGATCAGATGAGATTGCACCAGTAGTTCTTGTGGATAATGTTGGTTTAAATGGATGAAAGGATTTAAAAGTTAATGTGTATAAACCATGCGATTGGAAACTAAATTATTTCTGGACATATCACCAGTGCAAATGAACAAGTCTAGACCTTCATTCAGCAGTGTTCAAATGGAAGCTTAAATTCAAGTGTATGACTCAACCACTGAATGCATGCATGCATACATTTAGTAGTAGTAGCTTACATCTAAAAAAAAATTAAAATTATATGGATCTTATTCAATGATATAGTCAAGAAATATACTCAGAAGTATCTGAGATACTCCTAAATCACCTAGCCTATCAGATTAGCACCTGTAGCTAGGGCATGATTGTGCCTGAAGAAATACTTCTGAAACAACATTAAATGCATGAACAATCAAAGCATGGATCTCAAAAAACCCACACTTTGTGTTTTTATTTTAATGTGGCAGGAGTTGGTTTGTGAGTGTAAGGGAACAACAAACTTAAAGGACTAATGGTCTGCGGTTTCTGCAGTGATATCTTGTTCTTGTTATTTGCTAAATCTTTGATGGTCTGGTATTTACTATTTGTGGACTATTAGGAAATAGAGTTAAGTGTTAGTAATAAGTATAAAAATTAACAATATTCTGATAATGCCTTTCTTTTGATTATTTTATTATTTTAAATAATTTTTTTAGAGTATTTTGTAATTTAGGATTTAGTTTTAATAGGATTTCTTTAAATAAAATTTAACATGTCAAAATTTGAGGCTAATAATGTCTTTTTCTTACAACATTTTATTTTCTAAGCAGTCATAAGAACAGTAGTCTTTTGTATGGTTTACCATGTACATCTGCACTTACTGAAAGTTCATTTGTAGATTAAATTATTTCTTTCAATTCTTTGAATAAAACAAGTACTTCCCATAAAGCATAAATGCCAGGTTTACATAAGTATCATTTATTTACTAATACATGCAGACAAGTGCAGCTGTTTCCCATGGAGTATAAATATCAGCTATATGACAAAGAATATCCTTTAGCAGTAAATGCAGACGTGCTTTGGATTTTTGGTACAATATATTTCATTATGCAAATTGTTGCCCTTTTTTGTTCTGTTATATACCTATTTGGAGCAGTTGTTTTACCTTAGTTTTCATCCTTCCTCTGTTTGAATAGCCTAAAGTCCAGTTTAATAGACCTGACTGAGCTCATGGTGATTTTCACCCCATTTAAGTGGTATATGTTGCCTTTGCACAAGAGTGAATTTCCCCCACAAGTACTCCCGACCTGTTTCTTGCACTGCATACACACCACTGGAGAGACTGGCCAGACCTTGGTCATTTTGCACACGTAATTTCAGTGACTTCACTGACATTTTTAAGTTCCAAATTCACTTTAACATGCTGCTTACATAAGAGCAAGCGATTTGCCCCATTCCATTCAAAAGGGTTGAGTACATTTTATCCATATATGTATGATTTCTCACAATGAGCTCATGAATTAATCGGGCTGAGCAGTGCATGGGCTGGGACATGGGCAGGCAAGAGGATAAGGAAGTATTATTTTGTGAAATACTATCGAGCCGTCAAAACACATTTCACATCCCACCAATTATGGGCAGAACAATTGACACAGACGGTTGAGAACGTTTTCTTTTGCCTTTTCTTTAGGCTTGAACCTACTTTAATCTTTTTATCCCATTGTTGACATTTTGTGTAAATCAAGAGACTCTCTGAGAGTTTTGAACTCATTAAAACAAACAGAACTGAAAGGGTACGTACCTGCAAGTGGAGCTTTGTAAACAGGAATAAAATAACAATGCTGCATGCACACAGGCATGCATCTGAAAGAAAACACATTTTGACTGCAGACAGGTGCATCATTTGTTTACTCAGCCTATTGTTAAGCTTCTTGGTTTTGAAGAGGCTTTAGAAAAGTGGAGACACTTTTATTCATGGGACTCTCTCAAACCTTCACATTTTCTATGCTAATGCTTTGTGAAAATCTGTCAGTAATTACTTCGTGGTGAATGCTTCTTTTTTTTGAAATTATACTGACTGCATTCCTTATACGATGACATTATGTATCTTGTTTTGTTTGGTTTTATTCAAGGACTTCAGATTATGAATTGCCTTGTTATGAAATGATGTGAATATAAGAGAAGTCTTGACTGTGGTCTCACGTGTTTTTTCCTCATAGGAATAATTCTATTGACTTAAAGCAAACCAACTTTGACTTTTACTCAGGAACTTCAGAAACAAACTTTATGTATTTACAGTATCCCAATTTCTCGCTGCACTGAGTTCTGCGTGCTGTCTCACAGCACAGCTTCATCATTGTACTTTTTCTTCTGTTACAGTTTGTTATTTGTAACACTTGTTTAAAATAAAGGTCTTGTAAGTATTTGAGTTTCTGAATGTGTACTTCTTTCTGGTTTTTTGACTGTGCACATAAGTTCATGATAACAGTCTCACTTTTCATCTAGATCGTGCATGCTTTTTATTTGGACTGTTCTAATACCCAGAGACTACTGCTGGGATTCCAGACCTGTTAGATCACCAGGTTAACACAAATGAAGATTGCTCCATGCATCTCAGCAGCCCTTTCTGCACCTTTCCCCACAGGCGGCTGTTTGATGGGAAAGTTGATGGGAAAGTAAAACCAGTTTCATTTAGTCTGTAGATAACTTTTGCTTCATTTACAACACCACCCTAGTTTTTGTTAAAAGCCAGCCTTTACTGTCCATGTTACTGTGCTAAACCTCTTTACTGACTTCTGTACATCCTTTGCATCAAATTTTATCTCGTCATAGATTCTGCAGCTGCAAAGGCTAGTTTGGATCTATCTCTAAGTTCATGATTTTTAGTTTTCCTTTACTACAGGTAGGAAAGTCTTTCTCCCCTTCCACTGATATCTCAGGTTCAATTAACTTACATAAACCAACTAGTCTGGATGGAATTAACTATGAGCAAATTAAGCATTTACATTATTAGCTACCTGATTTCCTGTTGCAATCAGGTAATTGGATACCTAATTTCTAAACTTTATATAACCAACATAATTATTTCGGCTGACCATTAATAAATTCTTTTTGGATGGAAAAAACGGAACTCACTAAGAAACAACAACAGCAACAACAACAACAACAACAACAACTACAAAAACAGAACAAAACACAAAACCAATCCCCCCAGAGAGCTTCCTGGTAAATTAGGATGATTTAATTCTTTTATTCCTAAATTAATAAACATAGAATCACAGAAAGGCTTAGTTTGGAGGAGACTTTAAAGATCATCTAGTTCCAGCCCCCCCCCCCCCCCATGGGCAGGGTTGCCAACCACCAGATTAGGCAGCCCATGGCACAATGCAACTTAGTCTTGAATGCCTCCAGAGTTGAGGCACCCACAGCCCCTCTGGGCAACCTGTTCCAGTGCTTCACAACCTTCAGAGTAAAAAAAGAAATCTTCTTAACATCTAACCTAAATCTTTCCTGTTTTAGTTTAAAACGATTCCTCCGTGTCCTATCACTGTCAGACTGCGTAAATATTCAGTTCCCCTCCTACCTGTAAACTCCTTTCAAGTACAGGAAAGCTGCAGTGGTGTCTTCCCAGGGATTTCTCCAAGCTAAACAAGTCCAACTCCCTCAGCCTTTCTTCACAGGAGAGCTGCTCCATCCCTCTGATCTTTGTGGCCCTCCTCTGAACCCACTCCAACAGCTCTGCATCCCTCCTGAACTGGGGGTCCCATGCTTTCCAGATGGTGACTTACAAGGGCAGAGTAGAGGGGGACAATCACCTCCCTCTTCTCGCTGGCCATAATATCTGACTGAAATTTACTTTCTGTGTATTCTCACTAGAATCAGAATCAGATGAAGAATAATGAGGTCTACCACCACTGTTCTTCAGACTGCTGTTTCAGGTGACTGAATATAGCATAATTTTCAAAGAAATGATCAGCTCCAACCCTTTAATATGGGCACTTTTCTTCCTTCTTCATCAAGCTTAATATTGCCCATAGTCCCAGAAGTCACATTACAGAGGATTTAATTAGCAGTTTTTCTAGCAACATCAGCAGACGTGTCAGAAGGTGAAACTGCTGTATTTTCAGTGCCCAGCTCTTCTTCTGAAGATAGGGATTTTGAACAGGGGAATTCACAATAACTACCAACAGAAGGTGGTTCTGGTAGTGGCCAAAGCATATCTTGAGAAATCAGAAGGTTTTTACAATGTTTATCTTGTTTTTTTGTTAAAGAAAAGAGGGACAATTTTCAAAGCCCAAATATAGACACAAAACTGGAGTTTGCTCAAGCTCTTCTCAGAAATTAGTTTTGCTTGAAATGGGAGAGGCCAGGAATCAAATATGGAGGGAGCTAGAGTCACCAATCCTTAAAACAAGTCTTGCACTTAAACAAATCTGCACTACACTAAATCTAGTAGTAAATAACTTTACAGATTCCTTTTCAATCTGAATACAATCTTTTCCTTTTGCTTTGGGCTCCCAGTGGCATTATTTCCACTCCTTTCAATGGTCTTTTGGTGCAATGAGTCACTCTGAACTATGAGACATGTTTTAGTGCTACCACTAAAGTTTGTGCTGTGCCTTTCCTGTAGATTAATTAGGTTCTTCAGCATCTAAGTACCTTCCACAAGCAGTATAAACATATACTATTATTTTAAAAGCTGATGATAACAGCAACACTAAAATGTGACTGGGAACCCTGATGCTGCTTGTTGTGGTTACAAAGGTCAGTTGGATGCAGACACAATAGGGATTTAGTTCTGTACTCATGTCTGCTTAATTTTATCCTCTAATACTACCCTGCATGAGAAAGAAACATATTGATTTGCTGGTTTTAAAGACAATCAATGCTCTAACAAGTACATGCCTCAAAAGCTTCATCAGAATTATCAAATAATTAAATATTTTCTGCAACCTTGAATGCTATGTGAAGTGTCTTCATTTACAGGTCAACGGTTGTACACTTCTTTATGCCTGTGTCCTTAGGAATTTTATATTTTACTTTACCTATGATTTACTCTTCCAGCAGTAACTCTGAAATATGATTTAATACTTGTTCTACTACCCTTCACTGCAAGGTTGGGACATAGTTTGGCTTAGCAATTTCTCCTTCCTCATGAAGTGACACATACATTTTAAAAAGTCATAGACCAATCAAATTTGTTGCCCAGTGTGGGTCCTCAGAAATTTGAGATATTGCTAGCAATTGGGTAACAGGCAAAATGCAGACTGGCTATTGCCAAGGACTGAAGTAAGCACGAGGAGTCCTGCACTGCTGTGGAATGGTGAAGGAATGAGGGGTGGATTTCTGCTGTGTGCATATATTGTCCTCCTGTTGGCAATGTTCTTTGATTTTAATGTGAAGATTGTTTGTTATTGATGTAAATGAAGTTTGTAATGTGTGATGAATGTTTACTTTAATGAAAATTTGGCTGAGCAATATCTATGACTAACCTACAAAAGAGGCTACTGGCTACCGAATTTCAGCAGTTTGAAGGGACTTTACAAGGCCATTATTTTCATTTATTCCTTTGAAAAACATACAGCATTATTTATTATGAGTACATTTTGAGGAAAGAGGAAACTACCATTTAAAACTATGGATTTACACTAATATCAAAATGGATGAAACAAGTCTCAGGATGATCTACTTTCCATTAACAAATTCTACCCACACTATAACCTCTGTCAGAATATAAGTAAGTTGGAAATAGAAATTTTGTCTTGTTGCCCTTTACCATCCTCTACTGTTGACTCGTGAAGGCGTCAAGGGGAGTACTGTGCATACACATTTGTGCTGATGGGAATACTGCTGCTTTTGAAAGGGGTGGCTGCTCAGGGTCTGCACATACTGATCAGATAGCTGACAGCTGCTCCTGCTGCTTTTCCTTTTTATTCAGGGCTCCAGCACGAGAACTGGACTGTGAATACCGAGCTATTAGTGTTGGCTCGCCAATGTTGAATGGGTGGTATTGATTTTTTTAAAAAGATGTTTGAACAGTAATAAAAGTAAGAAATTAAGTAAAAAATGACGAGGCTTTACAGATAGCCAATGAAAGAATCCACTACAAGTTAGTAAACTCTTGGGCTATTCAACCTTGACAATGTCCTTTTCAATATGAATCCAATCTTGCCCCCACGCTTTGAGCAGCTAGCTGCATTTGTTTTCACCCTCACAATGCAACACTGGCTCAGTGAGTCACACTGAGCAACAGCTTGTACTTTCATACTGTCACACTCTACACAGTCGCCCTGCAGGAGCAGAGAAAGAAACGTGAAAGGGAAGACCTGGAGTAAATGATAAAAGTCCTGTTCATCAGAAGGAACTTCTAAAGTCAATTGGAGCTCACAGCATGTGGCAGCTGTAAAGCCAGAGCCCTTACAGACTTTAGATGGACCTCCCAAGCACACATGCTGTCCTCTCCTAGACTTTGGGATTTACAGTGTTTGATTTACCCCGTGAACAGGGGAAAAAAAAACCATTCATTTTTATTACAAACTTAGAAAAAATATTTTAGAAAATACGAATGCAAATGTAAGGCAGCTGTCGAGCACAGTGGTTGAAAAATGCAGTTTAACTTACTGTCAGGTGATATTCCTTAACACTAGCCAAAACTGACACATAACCAGACAGTACCTTTCAAAATAAAAAAAGGCATTATCCAGAATTAAATGCTTGAAAAGAAAGATTTTCATCATGTTAGTCCCTGAAGAAAACTGACCCTCAGTGTCTGAATATTTCATTATTTCTGACACAAGGGAGTTAAAAAATCACTTCAATTTAAAAGCAGATTAATTAGTCTAATTTTAGCTCATCGTACTAACATAAAATTGGAGTAAGGAAGTTATAAATTAGGCCAAATATTTCTAGAACTACTCGCTCAATAAAAAAATAAAATAAAATGAACAATACGGTCTTTGTTTACTGACAGGTGCTATCACCACTGAGTACATAATAATATCTTATCCTATGAGCAGTCCTACTACATTCACTGGGAATGACTGGAGAGTAAGCTACACTGTAGCAAAAAATACAGCAGTAAGTTGCCAACATCTGCCTGCGTGTTTGTAGGATGCCCTCTGAGATGAGCTTCCTATATGGATATTACAAAAACATACATAAGAAACAAAAAACGTTCATGACCTTTGAAATATAACTGAAACACTGATATAATATCAATTAAATTAAAAAAAAATCACCAGGAACCTCAGTAACCCATTTTGTTTAAACTACTGCTAGCTGTGTTTGTCTCTTTTGTTGAATACAAATCGGTGGTACAAATCTACTCAAATAATCTCCGAAGAAAAGACTTTTTCACTGGTGTGGTTAACTTCATGGTTTTCTTTTTATGCAATCGTTTCATGGGTTGCTTTTTCAGATGCACCACCTTTTTGGGAGTTTGCAGCCCTTTATTAAGGTCAACATGCTCATTGCAGAAGTACTTGACATTTGCTTCTGAGAGCCGCAGAAGCATGCTCTCTGACAGATCCATACACTGTGCATGAACCCAATGGCCAGTCCCACTGGAACACAAGATCATTGCAGGCTTGCTGAGTTCTGTTGAATAGAAAGGCACCCAGGTGTTAATGTCAATATTGCAGCTGGCACAGCAGATGATCCAGTACCCTGTTTCTGATTCATCTTCTTCATCATCTTCGTTGTAAGTGTCCATGTCATCAACATCAAAGCTACTGGCTTCAGCACTAAAAGAAAATTCTTCTGAGTCTTCAAATGGAGTGGAGTCTCCTTGGTCTTCGGTAGATGCCTGACTGCACGCTTGTGCTGTCAGTTCTTCCTCCTCATCCTCTTCTGCTGTGTTGCATCTCAAAATGTAGAAGTAGTTTGCATCTGAAATTAACTGTTTGTTGGCACCAGGAATGCCCAACAATATGGACCCTTTGCCCATATCACAGCCAAACCACATCCTACAGTGTTTAATATCAGGCGTCCAGTCTGGGCTTGCCCTTTCAACAATCTCTATTTTATTATCTTCCAAAACTATAGTGTTACAGAGCATTCGTTTCTGGTTGTCAGACTCATAGCCCCCAACAAGGACAAATTCAGTATCACTAGTTTGAGTCACAATACCACTCGACACAGATATTCCTCCTGGCAAGATAGAGCAGGTCACAGCTGGGCTGCCCAGTGGGAGATCAACTTTTAGCTTGTATAGGTTGGGAGGTCGGGTATTATTTTGAAGTGAATGGCCACCCAGAATGTAGATTGTATCATTCCTGGCAACTGAAACATGGAAGGAAAGTCCATCTTGAAGCTCTGGAAGTATGTATGACGTACAGCATCCAAACTCAAAATCAACAAGAAACACAGATGGAAAACAGTCAACTACACTATTCCATTTTTCAGTAGTTCTCTGTTCAAGAGGAATATATGATCTACCTCCAAATATAACGATCATGCTTTTTCCCCGGCTGTGAACTACATTAATTGTATGTGCGTATCTAGCTTCAGGGACATCTCCATCTAGATCTTTCTCAATGCACTGAAACATGGTTTTCTTGGTAGTTTTGTTTACCATACTCATAATGTAAACCTTATCAGAAAGATCATTGTTAGGTGTTTTCCCACCATGAATGATGTACTGGTGCTTATCGGACTCCCCGTTGCCTCTAAGTGTGCAAACAGCTGGGTAGCGGAGTGGGGGAAGGTAACAGGAATCCCTAGAGAAGGCAGCAGGTTTCATTTTGAGCTCATTCTGCTTCATATCAAGGAAGAAAACACCAGTGGGACAAGATCTCTTCGGCCATCCTTTCTGCCCAAAAAAGAAGACATGTCCATCAAAATTCAGCAGGGAAGAACCTGGCTGGAGCAAGGAGGAATTGCTGACAGCCGATACCATCTGCAGTGACATTGCATGTGCTGGTTGGGTCATCTTGCGTTATCTAAGACAAACAACACAAAAGAAACACGTTTTGAACACTCTGTGAGACCATTTACTTGAATTAAGTGGCATTAAAACTGCACGTCAGTTCTCTCCTCATTTAAACCGTGTGCCAGTTCTGTGGAATTTCGTAAGAAACCTGCTACTGTTTACAAGCATAACGCCTGCATTCCGGCCTGCAGGGCCAGCGTTACTACTTCCCCTGGTCCAGTGCAGTAAAGGCCGCGCCCCGGGCCCGGGGCTCCCATGGAAACGCCGGCCCCGGGGCCTGCTGGGGCCGGTAGTTTTCCTTCGGCAGCTCGACCACGCTGCTCTCCGAGGCCGCCCCAGCTCAGGCGGGGTCTGCGGGCGGTGAGTGGGGCCGCAAGGGCCGGGGCCTTTCCGAATCGCTGCCGAATGTCCGGCAGCGGACGGGTCCCGCCCCCGAGCGCCGGCAGCGGGCGGGAGGTCGCGGGTACAGCGCAGGGCGGGCAGCCAGTACCGCGCAGGTCCCGCGGTGCTCGGCAGGGCTCGGCTGGGACAGCCCGGATCGTGGGACGAGCCTTCTTAAACCGGGCAGAGCGAATGTCTGCAATGCGGACATCGCTATTAGTTGCAGACGTGTCGGAGCGGTCGGGCCCAGCTGTGTTTGTAAGCGCTTTAGTCACCGGATGGAAGCTGCAGGGATGAGTCCTGCCTGCGCGCTGCCTGGCTCTGGCTAGGATCGATGGCGGACTGCCCTGTGCTGCTGTCTTGCCATCAAATTCATCTGTGGGCTTTGCAGTTTGCATTTGACGTGCAGTATGCTTTCATGAGTAGGTTCCAAGGGATTTTTCTTTTCTGCACGTTTGTTTAAAAATCGAGAATAGTTTATGCAGTCAGCCTGCGCAGTAACACTGCTCTGGAGAGCAAAGTGCCAGGGAGATAAACCGACTGACCGGTCCGTGGTGACAGCAGAACTGCGCCTTTCAGTCAGTGTCCAAATTCATGTGTAATGTGAAAGTTGTGAGTTAGCTTTGAAGTACAATATTTGAAGATAAAGTCCTGCCAAATGTCCCTCCACGTTTTGAAATACAATTTCTCTTTTTGAATTCTTTAGGATTCATATGTGGCTTTCATTTTGCTGTAATAAGGAAAGCAAGAAATAGGATTCCTTCTCCTTTTAGGAAGGATGACTGTCTTCTAGTGGCATGCCATCAAAATGCGGGGATTCCAGAACAGCAGTGTTTACAGCAAAATTCGCTGTGGGTCTCATCTGTGGGATTGATGATGCTGGCTACATCAAGCTACCATCTGAATATGTTCTCATGTACATTAAGAGCTGCTGTATGTTGTAAATATACTGCCTGCCTGTCCCACTTGCTAGTATGCAAGCTGTAATGCTATTGTATGGATCTGCCATTAAATGCTTTCACAGGTAAATGAACCTGGTCAGATGTGCTTGGTCTGTAGCACACGGGAGCAAAGACATAGCCCCTACTGTTGTTCATTACAAAAAATATATAAAAAAAATCAATGGAAAATCTGTCTTTTCTTTTTGTATACTGTAGAATCATACAGATATAATGATGAAGCAGCACTTGCTGTGTAACAGAGTGCCTCTGTCCTGAAGGTGGTGGTTCTTTCAGAGTTTAGATTCCTTTTCAAAAGTTACTTCATGGTAGGCAAAGTTCAGTTAGGAGTCAAATTAGCTAACCCTGTTCTGAGGATGTTTTTGATAGTATTTGCATGAAGAGAAAATTTTCAAATTGTTTACACTCAGATGAGATGCTAAACAGAAATCTTTGCTGCTTGTTTCTTACAAGTATTCAGAAATGGTTTTTAGGGGAGCATGCACAAATTTGGGTTTTTGGGTTATATTTCCTGTCTTTGCTTTCATATTGTGTGGTTACTTAGCTTCTTTGTTTGTATGGTCTTTAGTAAAGTAATTGAACTTCCACACTGATGATGCCATGAGCACACCAGCAATTTAGTGTTACTGTATTTTCCTACTGGTTTGTATTTGAAATCTAATGAGTATTAAAAAATGGCAAACAATTTAACTGATGTACTGACAGTTTTGAGTTCTGAAGTATATACTATCCAGAGAAACTGTTGGAGACAGAGTGGAGAAAAGACCAATGAAAATAATTAAAAATGAGACTGATAGACATACAGGTTAAATAAAACACTCTTAAAAGCACTTCCTCCTTGTCATTGCTTGATATTCCTTTATGTAAGTAAGCAGCTCAGTATGTGAAGGAGAGAATCTTATCCTGGATTCTGTGACAGCAGTAGCTCCTTAGGCCCTTGCTGGGTTTGTTTTGTCTTTCCATGTTGCTCAATGCTAATTATAGTGTGTTCACATTATGTGGCTGATCTTGGGCTGTGCTGACTTCCCCCTCTAAGCTATTCCTAACATTACATTAAAAAAAAAAACAAACCAGCAACACCCATGTTTATGTTAATTTCACAGTAATTGAAATGTTGACAAATAGTGGATGATTGGATCTCGTGAACTGCAGCAAACCAAAAGCACTTTCAGTTATAAAATAAAGTATTTGAACAGTACTGATTAGACATGGAGAGAAAACAGATTGCAGAATGGCATGGAGTCTTAGTTGGTAAATGCTGCTTGCTGACCATCAAATTCTGTCATTAGTTTGTAATTATTTGTAACTTGGCAGAAACACAGTTATCTACAATAGATTTAAATTTGTTTTTCAATATTAGATGTTTTTTCTTTTGCTCTGACTGATCTGCAGGGTCTCCTTTTGCAAAACAGCAAGCAAGTGCTCTTTCTGAATTCTTCACAATCAAAATATTATCCAGACACCTACAGAGCTTTGAAGTACTCCATAAAGAGGATTAAGAAAGATATTGCTTTGAGAAATAGCATTTTAAAAATTTCTTCAGTGTATCAACCAAGTTTGCTCTGGGTAAAACAATAAGTCAGACGTACCTGGCTGATGGAGTGCTTTTGTGTCCTCCAGAATCTTTCTATGTAATTGAGATTCAAATGTGAGCACTTTGAGGAATCTTCTCTGACAGCACAGGGGCTTGTGGAATGGAGGGGAATCTATCTGCTCAATTTACAGACGTGTTCTGAGAACTCACTCTACTGTGGCTAACTGGCTGTGACCGTTTTTTTGGGTTTGGGGTTTTTTTCTGTTTTTTTTTTTTTCCTTTCTTTCTTTTCTTTCCTCTCTTGTCTTCAGATGGCACAACAAGAAACCCACCAGCCAGCCTTTAGGCGCTTTAACTCTTTGCAGCTGAACTAGTCGAGCAATTGAGATTGTTAAAGCTTGTAGCATGAATTCTTTCGTCTGCTTAACCCATCAAGCTTGTGATTCTTCCAGAATTTTTCAGTGTCAGTGTAGTGTAAAATACAGCTGAAATAATTTTTTTTTTTGTGTGTTCAGAATTGTACTAATTTCAATGTCTAGTAAAAGAACGAGTGAGAACTGACTAAATTTCCAGTCCAAAGTCCATTGAAGACAGCAACACTCTGATCAGATCTTCAAGAATGAAAACTTTGCTTCCTTCTGTGGCATTTTTCGTCACACTCATGGAGCTTTTTTAAAAGTTAGACTCTGTGAAGTCCTATGGGAACATATCCTTTCAGCAGCCAACAGTGCTGGGGCACAGAGAATAAGCCGCTTATATAACGTAGCACAGAAAGTAAACTGAAGAATGTAGAAAACAATTCACTCTTCATAGCTCCTTGCTTCTGTTTCCTTGAACCTATTTCACTCACTCCCGAGTTACAACATCTGCCGCACAGTACTTTAGAAATGCCTCATCTCCCATCTGAAACTGCAGCGAGAATAGAAATGCAAACAACTTGAAATGGAATTTGGTTAGTACAGGAGAGCAAACACACCCAGTGTTTGTGAAAAATCATCTTAGGACATTCAAAAACTGTAATGCAGATAGGATGTGGTGGAGTTTCTCATTTGAAATACAGCAGCTGTAAGGCATTGTGCCTTGTATTGTCCACAAGGGCCTATTACTTCTCTAGCAAATCAAAGAGCAAAAGGAAACTGTGCTGCAGAGTTCAGGGATAGAGAACTTAGCTTTGCCCATAACTTAAGGCTATTCAGATCAGATTTATTTGTATTTTCAGTAGTGCTTAAATGATGTTTGACAGATTTACACTGAATGCTTCACATTGTCTAACCCTTGTTTGGATCTGAGATCAAAAGATCTACTAGCAAAAGAGGTACATATATTTAAAAGAAAGTCCAACTTGTCTTGTTCAGTATTTTATACTCATTTTATTCTCCTTCTGCTACTAGACATGTCTTATCTCTAGAAATTCTTTTTCCAATTACTGTAAATGAGAAGACAGAGAAATTAAAGTTTGTTGGCAACCTCATGTTGGTTTTGGATGAGGTTGTGGTCTATCCAAACTGGTCTTCTGTATCTGTCAGTGACAAACTGCTTTGAATGAGCTGCGAGCAGCCAGTAGCTTTGGAATAATGTTATCTACAAGGCAGAAAAATCATGTTCAGAACTGTGCAGCTCACAGCATGAGTATCTAGGGTTTGCAACTTGAAATTATTTGGCAGAGAACCAAGGTGAAAATGAATCAATAGACTTCTTCACAATTTCTGTTTTAATAATGTTGACATACTATGTTTTCAGCAGATTGCTCATTGTCATGGAGATGCTTTGTTTCACTTAATTTTCTCCTACACTTAATATATGATTTATGTCTTCATCCCAAGTCATTTCAAGTTGCACTGACGTATTTCCGCACCTGTCACTATATTATCTCCCAGTAAGCTTCCATCCCAGGGGCGGAGATGGTTACTGCAGCACACTCAGGGAGGCAAGAAAGAGGAAACCATCCTACTTGTTTGTGGAATTAGCAATCCAGGATGCAAATGTGTGGCTAGATATTTAGCCAAAACCCAGGGCTCAAACCGGTAGAGGAAAGAAGGCATGGAGAGTCCGGTGTCCTAGAGGCTTCGGTGTTCTGTCTCATCCAAAAACATCAGGAAACAGTGTTTAACATATGAGTGGCAGGGCTTTATTTGGAGGCCTGGTTTGAAATAGCTGATTACATCCAGCTGTGCTTTGACAGTAATATCCTGGAAGATCACAGTCTAGGGGACGGTGGCTACCGTGCTTTAGAAGTGTTTGAGCACAGGAGATGTTACCCTTGTCAAAGGTCTCCAGGTGGTCTTTAAAGTGCATAGCACTTTTGAAGCAATTGGAAATTCCTAAAAAGAATAATCAAACAACCAAGAAAAAAACCCAACTCAACAATAACAAAAACCTGATTCCTCTGATCGTGTATGGGACTAACATAGTAGCACTGAAACTGAGCAGGATCAATGTGCTTACTTGCAATTAAAGCCCTTACACATCCTGTAAAAGCCTCTGCAAGCTGTGTGTGAGAGGCCTGTGTTTTTGACCATCAGGAAGGTCGACTCTGAGGCTTGGTAATGCACTTACATAAGCAGATGTTGCTCTCATTCAAGCAAATTGCTGATGCATTATGTGTGCGCCCTTAAGACCTTCTTCTGCTGAAGGCAGTGGCAAACATCCAGTTGATTCAAATAGGATTAGCTGCTGCAGATCACGCTGAATGGAGAGGTGCTGCAAGAGCATCATTTGAAAGTTTTTGTGCTTTGTAATTTAAACTTTTGTTTTTAGTTCATTCCTGTGGCTGGGTTGCCCTGCAGCTGGTGGTAGCCAGGGGTTTCTGCTGTCAGGGTGGCTGGGTGGGGGGAAGAGAAGTAGGGCAGGACTGTGGGCAGGAGGGTTTCTTCAGCAACTGTAGCTCTGCAGCTGTTTAGCCAGCAAGGAAACAGCTGACTGCCTTCTGGAGACTGGGTAACCTTCTGTTCTGCACCACTAAAAATGTTTTATGCCTTTCTCAGTGCAGTCAAGAGCCCGCAGGATCACTCCTTTCCCTTGACCCAGTTTCCAAGTGCCATCCTGGGATGCTTCTGTTGTTTCCATATGCAACCAAAAACATTCAAGGAGTTGCTGAGGTTGCAGCTTTCCATGCTTCCGTGCTGAAGTAGCCAGGCCAAAAGAGTCCCTAAAATAAAATTCATTCTAGTGCAGATCAGTATATATGAAACCTTTGTGGATGAGAGCTGCTGGAGAAATGTGTGCTGCTTTGTTCTGTACTGTGGGTTGTAAAAGAGTAAGATTGCTTTTATGAGGTGTTAGTTAGATCTTAAGTATTTGAGACTCCTTTGGAAAAGAGTAGTTGTGACAGATTGGTTCCTATACTAGCTATACGTGAAGAAAAGATCAGGTATAGTCCAATGGTAACAGCATAAAAGACGTAAAAATAATATATTTGTATTTGATCTGATTTGTACATAGTTTGTAAAATCTTGAGTGCTAGTGTATTTAGTGATAATTTCCACAAGCCCACAAATGTTCAATTTCTGAATATCCTTATTTTAATCAAGAATTACTTTTGGTAGAGCAAGCTCATAGTGTGGCAAGCTGCCTAAACTACACCAGAAGTACTGGAGTACTCAAAAATGCAGGCAAACCATATTCCCCTGCTCTTCAAAAATTGTTTAATGGAACTAATAACTGCATAATTGAAATCATGCTAATATTCACTTGATCTGCTCTGTGATTCAGCACAGAGATTTCTGGTTTGGCTTAAGCTGCTGGGAAGAAGACTGCATTTTGAGAAATAAAATTGATTTTGCACAATCTGCTGATGATCAGCAAGACTAAATGAATGATCGCCTCAAGAAACCTCATTATAGTAATTTGGATGAACAAGCAGGATTGAGACGCAAAAAGAAGAATTAATAGTTGCTGCTTAAATGCATCTTTTGGTAATATTTGAGTCCAAATTTAACTGTTCAAAGCCAGCGCAGGGAGAGCGTCAGATGACTCTGCCTTACTTTCCTTGACACTTGAATTAGTTTGACACCTCTTGGGGGAAAAAAAGGTAGGTTTTGGTCTCAGTGGTAGTTACTCTCCATGTGGACAGTATAGTCATTTCATTCTTAGAGGTGTGACTATAAGTCATTCTTAAATTGTGGTTTTTTTTCCAATCCATTGCTGTAAGTTAAAATAGCCTGTGTTATATTTTTTTTCCTCGGGAGAGTCTTCTGGTCAGTCTGGTTTCAGTGGTTTACACTGCAAAGCTTCCCTGCAGCTGACACGTTGTGGAGTTCGTTAAAGAGGGGCCCAGGAATCAAACAGGTGGGGAACAGCAGAAAACTGAAGTGAAATGAAAAAAAGAAAAACTTTGATAGGTTGAACTCAGTTTCTGAACACCTCATAGCAGTATCATCCATCCTAACCACACGTTCAATTTCAGGAATACGTTCTCCAAATGGTGACATCTGTGCTTTTATTTAGGCTGGTGGAATAGGACTGTGCAGTTCTTCAATGTAATTGAATACAGGTGGAACATGTAGATGTAGCTCCTCTCTGTTGGTTGGGTGAATGAGTGTTCTTCTGAGAGAATTTAAGCTTGCATGTGGACCCAATGGGTTCTTTCTACCTGTGGTATCCTGATTCTGTAGAATTAATTAGCAGCTTTGTAGCTGTGCAATGAAAGATTAAATCTGTTGGATTATTAGTTCTGTATTCTGTTTTTCTATTTATTTCTTGCTTTAGATTCTTTTTAACGGAACTGTGATGTTTTCATAAAAAGCAGTGGAGATAAAATAAATAGATGGATGCCAAAACTACAAATAGGGTTTTCTCCCCTCAATTCCAATATAGGATTTACTAAAATATGAACAGTTCAGTGAACTCATGTTACATAATATATTCTTTGTGTTTCTCAGAAGAAGAAATAAGAAGTGTCACCTATGAATTATAAGTTATTTCCTTAACAAAGATGAATGGCGTTGACACAGTTGGTAGCAGCTCTCATATACTAGTGTCAGCCAGCAATAACTATCTTGGTGGTAGCAGAACTACTCTGGATATACTGCTTTGTCTTGGGTAAAAATTCGGTCTGTATTTCGCTAAAAAACACTGTCAGTCTTCTTCCATGCTTGAACTATCCAGAGCATTTTCTCCACTATTTTTTAAAGAACATTACTCTTTTGGTGAAGCTTTTCCCAATACATGCATACTGAAGTACGTGCTAGATGAAAATGCATAGGCTCAGTGTAATGTATGTTTAAAACCTTTAGGGATAACTTCTTTTTTAGACTATACCAGGAGATTTCAAGTATTAAATATTGGATTATGTTCTAACAGCATCCAACACTGGCTTTTTCATGAGGTTAATGTTCTGGTTTTCACTATAGTAATATGGCTGAAACTTTGTCCAGTCGAATTCAGCATTGCACCCTAGCTAACAATAATGACCAAAAGCTGGTGTTCCTCTAGGGTCTTCTTGTACTATTGCTCCTTCACAGCTTGGCCAGTACAGAATGTTAAAACCTGAAGTGGTGTTCTGAGTTCTATAGAAAGCAGGAGCTGAGAAGGACGGTAAGAACTGAGCTGTAGCAAAATGCAGATGCCTGATCTGGGTGCTTAGTCACAAGCTGATGACCAAGTGTTCTGGGTGGCTGCAGAACACAGCATTCACTGAGAAAGCTGCCATTCAGCTTGGTTAATTATACGACTGTCCCCCAAAATGGCTCATCAATTTTCTATCTTAGTAGAGCACTTTAGAGTATAGGAATCTTTGATCTCCTCTGTTTTGCTAATAAGTCAGTTTTCTGACTCAGTTTTTCTCATCCGTGATTGGGTATAATATGTGCTTGTTCTTCTTCATGGGATTGTTGTGGAGTTTATTTCATTAGTATTTATAAAGACTTGGAGATTGTGGATGCCAGAGAAAACAAAAATTTGTTATTGCCATATTAAGTATGTCTATTTTTTCCTTTGACAACAGTTTTCCAAATTACTGCAGTGTTTCATATAATGAAATTTACCTCAAATAATGACTGTAATAACTGAACAATAATGAGGAATAGAATGGCATTGTTTCCCTCTGAAACCACCATCATTTGCATAAACCACTCTGAGAGTCTGGTAAATGATATTCTGCTTGGTCAGTCCATTGAGATTAATATTCATTTGTTTTTTGCAAAACATTAGTGAACTCCAGCTTCAGGTCACCTGGGTATGCAGGTGTTTACACATCTTTGGAACATCTGCCTTCTTTACAAGCTGGCGATCCAGCAAAATTAGAATTTGACATTAGAAATGATGCTTTATTTTCATTTGGAGCTTGGAACAGTTCTTACTTTATCTTACTAAGTATAAAATCAGGTTGGCAGTCCTTTCTTAGTGTATTTGAAGTTAGATTTGAAGTTTTACTGAAGAATTGAGGTTTCATTGCCAAGAGATGCCTTCTAATGCTGTGGTAAATTGAGGGAAGAAGCCCAGGAACATGTGAAAATCAAGTAATAGGTGAATAATGCATTCTTGCATCTTTATTACATTTATGTCTGCAAACTGATTGTTCACGTTTTCTAGTTAGGTTGCTACTGTGGGAGAGAGTGCTCAGCTCTGTCATACTCTCCCTGTCCTGTACGCTGCCTCAGCATGCACACACACATTGTGATTTCATGTGCCGTGCAAAATCTGGGTTTTGTGGTTTTGATGGTATAGTGAGCAGTGCACCTGCAAAATGATGGATTTGGTCCAAGTTTTGAGTGTACAGGTGTCCTACTTGTAAGATCCAACATGCCAGCGAGTGGTGTCGCTGTTTCTGCAAAGAAGACAGAGGTCTTCTAAGACTAACAACTCAAAATGAGGGGAAGGAGCCCCGAGGAGAGAATCTGGCTCTTCTGTGGCCCATGTTACCCGAGAACATACATTTCAGGCATACAGCTTCTCACTTTCTCTCTTTGTACTTTAAGTTAATACATGCCCTTGAGTTCTGGAGAAATGTGGTACATATTCCCACTGAAGAGACTGGGACTTCACAAGGAGTGAAGAAAAAAATGACATTCTAGGGGTTATAAATGTGGGCTAGGGACTCTTCGGTTCATATGTTTGCTGCCTACAGATACATATGGCTCTTTTTATTGCAGGAGAAGCCTACTAACCCAGATATACGTATTTGACTAGCAAGGTGTGGATTATGGAAGAGCAACTAATGAACGATTGCATCCTTGATCAATTTATTAATAGCCATGAGCAGTCATACGAAGAGTTTCTAAGCACATTCACTTATCTTTTGAAAGGTATGTACATCCCAAATCTCCCACTAGAAATTGCAGCCAGAAAGGATGGTAAGAAGAGCAGCAGTAGTATTTAGTCAGCCCTGTGACCTTAGGCAGGTCTTTCTGATGCTTTTGTTTCTTCTAACAGCAGTGAAATCCCTAATGACAGTTTTCCTCAGCGTGGTTAACACACTGCTGAGGTAGGGCCCTAGAGGAGATTGAACATGTTTTGCTTTCTTTAGGAAGGTTGAGGAGGGCACTATGTGGAAGGCTAGGCTTTCCCATGTCATTTTGCTACAGAACTATGCATGAAAAGAAGCAGCTGAGGAAAATACTTTCTAGTATTAGATGGCCTAAGATGTGTGCCATTTGGATAGTTTCATTGTTTTAATAATGCTGGCTTTCTGTGCTATGTTATGATAAGCACAAAGCTGGCTTTACAAACAACTTGGATGAAGAGACAACATATTAGGGTAATTAGGTTGTGAAGGTCTTATTGCTTTACAGATAAAATGTGGAGTTTAATTTTGATCTGAGCATTGCTGAGTTACATGAAGTTTAGATTTGGACCCAAATTCTGTAGCTCAGGTTCAT
This sequence comes from Cyrtonyx montezumae, assembly GCF_038088225.1. Lineage (NCBI taxonomy): Eukaryota > Metazoa > Chordata > Aves > Galliformes > Odontophoridae > Cyrtonyx > Cyrtonyx montezumae. The sequence goes on along the minus strand of NW_027071826.1, from coordinate 39,111,297 downwards.
TTATTCTGGCCATTCTATGAGGTGCAATAAAAATAACCGAGAATTACATATTACTCAGTTATAATTCTCTTTTCTACAGCTTTTCACTAAGAGTGATATCCTCATCTTATTGCAGAAGTACTGTTTTCCAATTACACCATGTGGCATGCTCCATTGACTGGCACTCAGGAGTCTGTCCTGTACTTGTCCTTCAGGCAGAACTAAGTGTCAGTTGCAGGCACTGAGCAGAAAAGCGGTGGGAGAGTCAAAACTGCCACAGAAATAATCTTGTGGCAGCCTTCTGTCTCTCCTCCCAGTAAAAAATAAAAGAGAAAGGATGCACGGGGGGATGAGATAAGAGGATTGAAAATTAGCTTCTGGTCTTCTTTATGTATGATTGATGCACTGGGGATAGGTCCTATCTTAGAAGCACTCTGCATATCATGATGCTACTTGCAAAAAGCTTCAGCGTGTATTTCAGTCACTTTCATTGTCACTACAGCATCTGTTACTAAAACTTTATATATTACAGGTAAAGTTTTAGCTGAAATGTAGTTTTCTATGCTGGTGTAAACAAAATAGCTCTGGTTGTTTTTCTCCTGTCTCCATTTTCCTTTCAAAATACCCAGAGGTGCTGGTTTGCATTATAAACTAATGACCTGTAGAAATTCCACTTAAGGCACAAGGCATTTTAGCATCAGAACAGTGCTAAAACATTCTGCAAAATATCAGATTCTTAGTTTCTCAGTTTTGCTCTTGAAAAATATGTCATTTGGCTTTTGAAAAATAATTCAAAAAAGCAAATGCAATAGCTTAATAACACTATCTGTGAATAGGCTCCAGAAATGTACACTTTCATGCCTTAAGTTAAGACACTGCAGAGATACATTTGTGGTCATTGTCAAGTAAAATCTGGTCATTTACAGATGATCTTTTTTAATTTAACCTGATAATAGTGTAGATCCATTCTGCATCTTCCTACAATGAGCATTAGTGTTAGAATTTGCAGTCAGGCCTCATTAGATATAGAGATATGTTTGTGTACACAAATAACCAAACCTATTCAGTTATGTTTGTAAATTAGGTTTTAACACTGCAAATAGAAGAAACAAATAGAACTGATTGGATTCCACTGATTTCAGAGTACTGTATTTATGTAAGGTGACTTTCACTTGTACATAAATTTGTACTAGCTCCCTAGTTGGGTTGCAGGGATATTTTCAACAGGAGTTTCTTTGTTACTCGTGCAAGCATCTCATAAGAAGCTGGTTTCCTAACAAGTGTGTAATTTTTCTTCATTAGTTAAATTCACACACAATAAAATTGAAAAAAAAAAGTATATATGCCACGAGTAAAAAATCCAAGCATCACTGATTGTTCTGGGCTATCTAGAAAGATCCCTTTGAGACTGTAAATAGCCTGGACAGGGGGACTGTTCTAGATGATCTTTCAAGGTCCCATCCAATCTGATTCTGTGATTCTATGAACGCATTAGGGTCTTCTCCTGACAGAATAGTTAAATTCTTGTAAACATGGGAAACTGAATAGTAATGAATTCTTGTATGCCTGGCTTTCACTGGATTTTTAAGGATACCTAATAGCCTATTAAAGGAAGTATTATACTTAGAATGTTGTCTTTTTGTATCTGAATGTGATATTACCTTTGGCTTCTTTGTACAGTATGAAAAGAGATCAAATTCTTCATTGTGGTATTTGAAAAAATACTCATTATATCTTGAATAGAACAAGATTTGAAGTCAAAATAAAGTCTTAAATCCTTTGTAATTTATTTAGTGATATATATGTGATTTAAATAGCACACAGCTACGTTACAACTTAATGGGATCATAAAATCTTATCTTTGATCTTGGTATTTAGTCCTCCTTATTTTGGCATTGTTAAAAAAGCAGTGACTCAAAAGTGTATTTGTTTTAAAATGTGCTTGCTGATGTGGCAGAATTTTATAGACTAATAGACAATAAATACTATTGTAAGGCTTTTACTTCACTTCTGCCAGATCTAATAATGATAGAACGTGGATAAACTTCCTTAAATGATATGTAAGAACCCTGAGCTGAGCATTTTAAAAATATATTCTTCAGTAAAACATGATCAATTTTAAGTGCATAATATTTATAAAAGTATGGCATCACTCTCTACATGACTGGAAAGAATTTTAATAATATTTATTGGTTGTGTAGTGCATGAACGCTTGAGGACTGGTCTGGCTAAAAAGTCCCTTTTCCTATGTACAGCATCCTAAGGGTGTTTTTTGTTAAAAGAGAGTGAATAGATGGTTGAAAGAGCTGGTGAACCCATGGCAACACAAATCCTAATTAGTGCACAGGTCTGGAAAACTGAAATTCTTCATGCTTTTTGTTAGGATTTGCAGAAGTTTTTAGTATCTACAGAAAAAAATAAGACCACCTATTTTGTTCAAATTCAAACAATGATATTGGTAAGAGGAATCATTTTGATGATGATTTTAATATGTTCATTTGTATTGCTTTTAGAATCACTACATGCTCTTACGTTTATGCCAAATTAACATATTTATTTTGTTATTCCTTTAGCTTTGAGTAGAAAAAGTTTCATAATAGAGCAGCTAACTAGCATTTATCTGAGGTTGTACAGCTCTGCTGTGTTGTTTAAATCCAACAAAAAATCATGAGTGATGTTTTGGCTGTGTGGTTAAAGAAGCCTCATGAAAGTTGGATTTACAAAGGAATTCATGATACTATTTTCTGTAAGTGTGGCTAAATGAGTGATCAAAACTAAATGGTAGAACAATTTTGGATCTATTTCAGTGAGATTTTGCATTATCTCTGGTTTTTATAAAAATTACTACACGAGGCAAGAGGCTCTTTCAGGTTTTACAAAGAGAATTTGAAGTTTAGTGGAAGTATGAGTGGAAGTGTGAGAGAGTGAAGTTGAGCACAGTTTTTTCCATGCTCCTGACCACTGGAATTAAGTTCAGTCCATTGCTGCTGTTAAATGCATTCTACTTCATGTACTTCATCCTACTTGGCTCAGTGTTGAGGTCTGAGTGCTTTGATCAGACTCATCTCTAAGTAAAGTGAATTTTGGATGTATACTTTCTAGCCTCAGTGCTGCTCTTTCAATGTTTCTGGACACAGCAGGCTGTCAGGCGAAGGAAGCTGAACAGTGGCTGACAATTTCTCTGATTCCAGGTGGCATGCAAGAGCTATATTCTGTGATGGGATCAAATTAATTTAATTCCCTAGTGAAAGCTCCTGATGTATTTAGTTCACAGTCCATTTGATGGTAGCTGTCTGCTTCCTCTTTTTGTTAACCATGATGAGAAAAAACAACACCTTAAAACTTCCTAGATATGTGTCAGCAAAGGCACTTCACAAATTTGAGTCTAACCACAGAAAGCATAGCAGAAAACTGCATAAGAAATGACAGTAAATTCACTTTAATTTAAAAAAATGTACCAGTAGGACAATGATAACCCCAAGAGAAATTTGCAGCCTTCTTTTCATGAGTGGATTTGCCAATAAAAGCAACTAGGCAGTTCAATAAAACTAATTAAATTAATCTGTCATCCCGAGGGAACTTAAACAGGGCATGAAATAGGGAAACAGCGTCAATTCAGAGCTTTTTATTGATGTGTTTTGCTGGATCATTGGAATGAGTTGGTTGGGAGAAAAAATTTGCAGTTTTCTATTGATCATAAATGTAGTAGCCATCTCTGCAACCTTCATTCAGTGTGGCATAGAATCAAATACCATACAGAGCCCCTAAAAGCAGAAAAAAAGACGTAGAGATGCAAGCACAATCAATCCTTTTTGAAATAGTAATGGGGGATCTGTTCTATGGATATTTGCTGTCCTTAGATCTCAGTGCTATTTGCTATGTAAAATACTTCATTTCCATTTTATAGACAGAAAATATAAGGCATGAATAGGGGAAATTACTGAGCAGAGCAGCTCACTGGAAGCATCAGATAAAGACAAAGCACTCTGACTCTCTGAAAATTGGGCTGTCCATGGACAGTGGTGCTTCCCTGATGACAACTTTTTTCCTGTGATTCCTCTCTTACTGAGCAATGTTTAAAAGATTTTCAGATGGAAAAAAGTTTTATTCTGTGCATAACTTAGATTATATCATTCTGGAGTATAAAGAAGGAAAGTAGTTTTGCTGTTGATGATTTGGTACAGATTTCATCCTATAGCTGTATATTGGCTATGGTTAAATTCTCTTATACTATATAAAATGATAAAGAAAGATGAACCCTTGCTCTACCTTTTCACCTTGACTTGAAAGGCATCAAAGTGTGCTAAATGCAGCTGTTGGCTAAGTTTCATGACTCTCCAGTGAGGTGAGGAAGCACTGTTAGCTCTCTTTTTCTAGATGAAGAAATAGCACAAAGCAAATATCAGAGATGAGAGCCATATAAGGGCTTGGCAGGACAACCAGAAACAGAAACCATGACCTTAAACTGTGTTTAGTGTTGAACTTTCCATAAAACTGTATTTTTTTTTTCTGTGTCCAGAATGAAATCACATAGAAATGCCTACTTTCAAAGAAGTATGTATTTGCCATTTTTTTAAATCAGGCCACTCTGAAGATAACTTTATCAATTATGATGTCCAAAATAAAGTACTTTTTAAAATATTGGGTTCTGCGATTTTTTTTAAACCTGTTCCTTGATGCAATCCTTTTATTGATGTTACTTGTTCAAAAAATAATGCCTCTTGTGGATGCCAGATGCTTTTAATTGTATATGATTGCCTTGTTCCTTACAGTGTTTATCTACTTCTCTGCTTGTGCTGAATTCTTCTGGAATGCAATTATACAGGAGGTTTGTAAAACCAATTATATCCTGATTTATTAGACTGCAAAACAAACATCAAGCCCTACCAAGTGTAGAAATAATTCTAAATACATTCAGTTTCTTTTAGCTAACATTCCAAGTACAGCTCAGAGGTGCAGAGTTCTTGGATACTGCATGAGAATTCTCCCATTAAATACTGTCACATGTAAAGTTTTCTAAACTATCCCTCAAACACACTTTCTGAGCAGTAACAGTCTCTGCACTAAGAAGAGGTTGGCGTAGATTTTCTGAAGCCATAAGCATTCTCACCTTTATCAATTTCTAGGAAATAACCTCAAGTTCTTACATCCTGATACACTCTCAACACACTGTAAAACACTACATGCTGTGCAGTCTGAGCCTTTGAGAGTCTGTTTTTCCCCATGACATAAACCTCCTGTTTGAACTAAAGAATCAGGTGTAGTCTTAATCAGATCCAGATGGCACTACTTGGTAATGGTAGTGCCTCATGGTCTTGTCAGATTTTAGGAGGTGTATCCCCCTTACTGGAATTGAGCTGGTTAATAGCAGCTGAGAATCTGCTCTAAAACTTCTGTCATGGTTTTCTGAAAATTCTAAAGATTGTTGTTGGTCTTTACCTGTTAGAAGAAGCAGGATTTTGTTCATGGAGGTCGCTGAGATGCTCAAATGCACACCTTCTATGTTGCTTAACTAACGGCTTTACAGTATTCAAATGGAGAAGGCATCCAGCAACGGCACTGCTGATCTGTGGAAGGATAATACATGTTTTTAAACGATCAGTTTGGATGAATGTGGTATGAACAGGAAATATTGCCACTCTTCTAACACTTGCAATAACTAAAACCCAACAGAAACATAGATATTGATACAGATAAACAGTACATAAAAACATAGCATAGATTCCATTAAGGAGAAGTGGAGAGATACTGACATAATAAAAGAACCGCTGAATTTTTGAAAATGAAGAGCTGATTTAGTAATGAAGAGGTATTGCTATGCATTAAGGTAAAGCAGATGTGTGGGTGGCTGAAATATACTTGATGTAACCAACAGTCATTCTTCTTTCCTAAGAAAAAATAGATTTAAGTCCTTTCCTGTCTTTTTATTTGTTTTGTTTTTTAAATATGTTAAAGTAAAATATGCAAAAATGGCAGTTAGAAATAATAATTGGTACTTAAGAGATTACATATTACTTGTCTCAGTCTATGGAATATTTCTCTATCCTAGCTGAGGATGTGGCATTGTGAATGTTCATTAAAACACTGGCATTAGTGAGAAAATAAGGCTATATTATTGAATATAGTAAAAGTTGAACTTTTAAATGAAACAACAACAACAAATAATGCTTTTGGCTGATTATCTGTGATTTAGTCAGGGTAAGATCAAAGATGTGAGGGAAGAGGCTCTATTGAGTGAATCTCTGTTCTGGCATAAGCAGAAGAGAGTTTCAATAGGCATCTGTTACAGTGGTGCAAGGTTTCAGTGAGGGAGAGAGGAACCAGCAGCATAAAACCCCATGTTAATCAAAAGGTGGAGAAATGCAGAAATGGAAAACAATAATGTTTGACATACTTGCCTCAGTGTGCAAATTAATATTCATAACATGTCTCGAGGTGCAGTAAGTTGTTATTTTCTCAGCTTCATATATTGAGTAACTTTGACAGAGGAGTTCTGCTTTTAGTGTTGCTATGGGATCGGTGCCATTAAAATCACTGAGAGTTTTGGCTGAGAAAGATCTGAATAGGACTTCAGCAATTTGGATATCAAAGGGTTAGATAATTCAGATGCCCATGGTTTGCAGATACGATACAGTGTGTAGGGAAAATCCACTGCCCTTTTGGGTATTGGCAGAAGGTTAGGTAGGACACCATACGTCTCCTAAAACAGCATTAGATAACTGTTGAGGCACTTGAATTGCCCTGCAACAGGAAGACAGGTGCATAATTCTGAAATCCTTCAGCTATTCACTGTTATGGAGTAGCTGAGTCTTTTGCTTCTCAAAATAAGTTGGACAAAGTCTGCATTGATTTACAGTGATTTATGTATTTAAATACATGGGAACAAGAAGATAGTTCAAGAATGTAAATTGGAGCAGATTTCCTTGGCTAAGTAACTAAAATAAAACACTTAAGTTCTGTGCTTGGCCATGCAATATACAAGCAGGTAAAGGCTGCATATTTTGATTAAGGTACTGCAGAATTATATCTGGGAGCTGTTTTGAATTACAAAAACCAAAACCAAACCAAACCAAACAAATAAACAAGGAAAAAAAAAAAGAAACAATAAACAAGCTTTAAAAATTATCCATCCAGCAAATGAGACTGTCAGGCTTTAAATCTGTTCTTTCCTGTTATGGCTTGTCATTTAGGGTAAATTATCTCAACACCATAAAGCAGCAAACATAGTTGCAAATAGTTAAATGCAGGTAGTTCTACACTGTATACCTGTTCTGAAAATCCCTAAGATATATTTTGTGGAAACATTTCAGTTAGGTTATGCTTTAAGTGTGTCTGAAAGAGTGTCTTTTTCTCTGAAAGAGTGGTCAGGCACTGGAATGGCCTGCCTAGGGAGGTGGTTGAGGCACCATCCCTAGCGCTGTTCAAGAAGCGTTTAGATGAGGTGCTAAGGGATTTGATTTAGTAGTTCAGTGGGTAGGGATGGTGATAGGAGGATGGTTGGACTAGATGATCTTGTAGGTCCTTTCCAACCTATTGAACCTATGAACCTATGAACCTATGTGTCTGTCGATGTCTTTGAGGTAATAAGTTAAATTGAAATTTGTACTCTTGACCTCTGTACAAGACCGTTATCATGCTACTGTGAGTAAATTACTTCTTGTTCAGGAGTCCTGCACAAAGATGCTGCATTATTTGAATCCCAGGGGTTCCATCAAAGCATAACTTTGAAGGGATTTGAGGGATTGACAAACCTTCAGCTGTCCAATATTTTGAGGACAAAGAGGTAAATTGGAACTTTGCTGCATTAACTTTCTTTTTTAATAGTTAAAAGGGGTCCTATTCTTATCCAGTTTTTATAAACACTTTTTGGAATTAATCCATTGAATTGAAGGAGTGAAATACTTGATACCTTATATTGTTTAGTCTGGTGTGTTATCCCAGGCCAGGTATTCTTCAGTATCGATTGCTGTGTCTGGTCTTGCTTTGAAATGTTTCAGACCAAGGGACTTTTATCATTCTTCCGGGGCTGGGGCTACTATTTCATCTCATAGATTTCACTGACAGAAACTTTTTCCTGATAATCCCATTAGCTCTCTTCTCTGGCTTTGTGGTAAGCGACCCCATTATTCTTTGAAAAATATGGGTGATCAGTGGACGTTTTAAAGAGATTCCCTTCCAAATTGAAAGACGAAGAGAATTTTAAGCAATATAGAGGATAGATAATGGACAGAAAGAATGTATCAATCTGATGTACTTTTTGATAGAAATGTTTCTGAAGCCTGTGACATACTTTTCAGTGACAGTGATGGATATTACTCTTGAGAGACTGAGATTTGCTTTTCCAGAGACCTAAGCTTGTTTGTTATTTCATTGTTAATGTAGTGACAGTGGAATTTCTAAAAGTGAAATCGAAAAGCTGTCTGCAGACTGAGCATATGAATCCATCCATCCTTTCAAATGCTGCTGTTTTCTGTTATGTTTGTATGTATCTTTTATTATTTTCTTTTTCACACATGGTATCTAAAGGTGGGGGGGAAGGGGGTGGAGAAGGAGTGAGCTATGAGAAAGAAGGGGACAGACTCTTTAGCACAATGTGTTATAATAGGACAAGGGGAGATGGTTTCAAGTAAAAGGAAGGGAGATTTAGACTGGATAGAATAAATAAGTGTTTTACAATAGAGGGCGGTGAGGTACTGGAACACATTGCCCAGAGAAGTGGTGGAGAAGCCCTGTCCTTGGAGACATTCAAGGTCAGGCTAGATGGGGCTTTGAGCACCTGTTCTAGTGTAGGTGTCCCTGTTGCTTGCAGGGGAATTGGACTAGGTGACCTTTAAAGGTTCCTTCCAACACAAACATTTCTGTGATTCTGTGAAAAGCCAGTGCTGTATACATTTGGGTCTTTGCTGTGAATAATGAGTCAATTATCACTTAGCCAAGGGGGGGGGAGGCTGAGCGAGCCTCTCACAGGCTTGAATGTGACCTGCTCTCCTACCCTTTCTCTTTCAAAAGAAAGGACAGAAACGGCTGGAGTTCAGAATACTGTCAAAGGAGTAAAGCTGTGATATTTCTCTGCAAATTGCCAGTTTCTTTAGATTTAGGAAAATTTGTGTTGTTTTAAATATATTTTTCAAGATCATGACTTACTGCTTGAAGAGAGCCAGTTATGAGATGCATGTTTTCAGAAACTACAGGTATAAGTAGTCATCTGAAGAGTGGCTCTCATCTGCCCTGAGGCACACTGTGTGCAACATTCTGTTTGATTCTTCCACCCACCTGCCTGTTTATGTGACATAGCCTTATAATGCACACGGGTGCATAACATCAGCTACTGAGGAAGCGTATAACAATTGCTTTGTGTTTTTTTCTTGTCCTTGCAAAACATTCTTCGGTTGTGGTCATTAATCTAGTATCACATTGCAGTTGTGTGCATTTCATCAAATATAATGTGTAATGTTATGTTACTAAACAATGCTGCAGTGGTCTTAACCAAAAAAATATCTATATCTAATCTATCTATCTATATCTATATCTATATCTATATCTATATCTATATCTATATCTATATCTATATCTATATCTATATCTATATCTATATCTATATCTATATCTATCTAACTATATCTATATCTATCTATATATCTATATCTATCTATCTATATATATATCTATATCTATATCTATAATCTATCTATATCTATATCTATAATATATAATTTTTTGTTAGCTCACTTAATTCTATCAACTTTTCGTCTTTGAGAATAGTTCAGTTGTCCAGAAAACATAAATTAAGTTTGTGGGCTCATGTGGACTGCTTAATTATAACTAATGACAATGATTTGTCCTAGGTCTTTTGATGTTAAGTAATATGCTTTTGTTCAGGATCTGTGCTTTGGAGAAGGATGGTCTGATTATAGCCCAGAAGAATGATCACAGAGGCAGCCAAGATAGACATTGGCTTATTCAGGGTCTTCTCTGAGAGAGTGATCAGGCACTGGAACAGGCTCCTCAAGGCAGTGGTCACAGTTCCAAGTTGCCAGAGTTCAAGAAGTGCCTGGAGAATGCTCTCAGACATACAGTCTGATTTTAGGGTAATCCTCTGTGGAGCATGGATTCGATGATCCTTATGGGTTTTATATGATTCTGTGAGTAAGTTTATTCAGAGCCTATTGGTGTATGAACTATGATGCTGAACATTAAAGCTGATGATGCCTTTTGTCTCTGTTAATTTTGCTGAGAAGTGTATATTGCTTTCAGAAGCTTTATTCTGGTTTTCATACATAAAGGCACCCTATATGTGCACAGTGAGGATACTGGCTCCTCAGTTCCTATTGTTACCCCGTGGATCTGTGGATCCACATGTTTGGCTGCATGAAGACATTAATATCCTTTTGCAGTTTGTCAGTTTTTAATATTAAACTTTTCAGTTCTTGGTATAAAACAGGAAGTTCATCCTCTTTTACCCCTGTAATAACAAAAGATTGAAGCTTTTTGAGCCACTAATCACATTCTTCATAGCCTATAAAGTGGGATGACAATATCTACAAATAGTGGATAATCATTTTAACCTGTCAAGTGTTTAAGGAGGGTTTCTGATTTAACACAGCTTCATTTCCATGGCTTGAAAAAGAGAGTGTGTAGGAAGAAGACATTGCCCATATGTAGTGCTGTTTCCAAATATTGTTTTAGGAAAGAACTTGCAAAAAAAGCAAGGAGAAGCCAGATGTCGTATCAAGAGACATGGGATTTAGGAATTATTCAGAGGATCCATCTGTGGTTTGAGTTTTAAAACCTGTTTGCTCGGCTGTTCTGATACGGCACAATTTACTTTTTATGAACCCTGACTCTTACGAGTGTGGACTTAAGGTTAAGTTCAGAATGCCAGCCCTTTCTGTGTGTCATAGTAACTGCAGCACAGAGCTGTCTGTGGGGATTAATAAGTCTGTGGGAAAGCGGATGGCTGAATGTACTAACTTCAAGGGCATCATTAAGGCTCTCTGCAAGAATTACTTTAATGCCTATAACATGTAATTTTGCTTTTCTAGAAATGTACTGCGGTGTTTCTTATTGTTATGAAGTAGATTTTTCAAACTAAACCCAAGAAACTTGGTTAAAATCAGCATTTATTTTTTCCAGTAGTGCAAAGTTCACCTGGTTCTCCATATTTTATAATGGATTCTTTTTTTTTTTTTAAAAAAGGCAGTTTTATTTTGGCTACAATTAGTATATATTTAGCTATTTTCTAGGCCAACAGTTGTTCAGCATGAGTTTGGAAATCCAAACAACCGTGCATTTCTAGTCAATTCTCAGCTGCAGTCTGCACTGTGGAACTTCCATTTATTATGTCCTCACCATGTCATAATTTTGCTGGCTGTTCTGTGCCACAGAGACCTGTCTGGTAGGATGGACAGATGAACTAGGAGTTGTCTTGTCCTTGCTTCTGTTGTCCATGGAATTTTTAAAGGTATGAAAGGTGTCACAAGCTATCACTGACTTTTATCTATTTCTGGATAGTTCCTTATTTTCACTGTTTGCCCAATTAGCCACTACTGATGTATGAAATCAAAATGAGACAAGGTATTCCAGTCAGTACGGTGTCAAAATGTTTTTCCAGTCTGTCTTTCAACACCAGAGGAATCCCTTAAACAACAAACCCTTCTTAAATATCCATATTTAATCTTTAATCTCAGAATCTAAACTTTGTCAATTAAATGTCACTGGCATATTGCTGTTTATTCTGTCTGATTATGCTGTCTGATCCCAGAAACAGATTTTCTCTTGCAGAATTTTTCCTGGCCAGTCAGGTTGCTAATGTAGGTTTTGAACACAGAACACAGAAGTACATAAAGATTTCAGCTTAAATGAGTTGTATTACTAACTAAAGATATAGGAGCTAGATAGAGCTTGTGATGAGCTTTGCTCAGTGTCAAAGACAGTGTAGGAAGCCAGACCCTGAAATTTGCCTTCTCAGCTATTTAGGATAATGCATCTTTCTGAGCAGAAAATTCATCTTTTATCAGATTATGGTCTGGGTCTCTCCCTTCCTGGTGGCAAATTGCATTATGACCCCTGTATACAAACTTGTAACTTTTAAGTGATAATAGCTTACAGGACTTGTCACTGCATCTCATCACATAGTCCTGGTAAAGTGGGGCTTCTGACAGTTGTGCACATAGAAACCCAAGAGCTTTGCAGGTGTTGGACCTGGGCAGACTCACAGCCAGTGTCAGCAACAGCTCTGACAAATAAATTGCCAAGGCTCACTTCTATACCAGACAACACAGATGTTTGCTCTAATGGTTGTGATGTTCACATGCAGTGGCATATGTTTGGGCTGTTCATCAGTATAAACAGGGTGATACCAACATACGGAGGTAGAAAATACAACAATTTTTGGACCAGGTCATCACAGTACTCAATAAAATTCAGAGTATTTTCTTGTTCTGGTAACCTATCAGGTCTGTCAAGTTATGTCAAGTTTTCTACATATTGTATAAACTTTTTTGACAATGAATTTTCCTGTATCAGGGAATAGGTCATACTTTGTGCACTAGGAGTTCAAACTGCATATTTAGCTTTATGATAAAGATTGCAAAATAGATGGATATCATGCACATGGAAGCTCTGAGCATAAGATGAAAAGTGAATATTTGAAAGAAGTTAGTATAAGATTTAATGAAATTCACATGTTTTTCTTTATCTTGGATGGTGCCATTATATTATCTGATTCTCCTTGCAGAGGAAGAGGGGAAGACAACTCAAGGACATAAAAAATCCTTAAGAAAATCATTTTCTGCTTCTGAGATCTCAAATGGAGATAAACAGGACCGTTTACCTGAAAGAGGCAAAGAAAAGCTCATGTCTTTCCCACCACAGACGCCAAATAAAAATAAGGTAATAAGTTAACATTTGTCCATGTGGACAAGCATCAGTTTCAGAAAGATTAAAAGAACTAAAAATAAGGGGAGATATACTGTCTAAATGTTAGATACTGATGGTATTATCCCATCTGAGGCAAATATTTAAAATACTACCCAAGTGTGTAATGCTTACAGAGGCACCTGCAGGGATCACATTTGACAGTGGCATTTTCTCTACTGCAAAGCTGTCCTAATCCAACTTATACATAATAAGAGCCCTGCAAAGACCATTGTTAGGCTTTCACTCAAAACTGCAGTTAATGGTAGGGTTTGGCAAAAGACTTGAGTGTATGGATACCAGCATGCACGGATTTACTTTGCTGGAGGATTTTAGAAAATACAAAATCCTGTTGCTTCAGCTGCCTAAAGTAAATATTAGGCAGGCCAGAGGTCTTTTTAATCTTCGGAAACCAATGAGATTAGGAATGTGTGGGGAAAGGAAAACCACAGACATCATCTGGAGAGAGCAAGATGGAAATCTGAGTCTACTTAAGAACTTCTGCCCTCCTGCATGAATAACAAAAAATAAAGCTGTGATCTTACCTGTAATAGAAAATTGCATTCATTAAGCTTTTTATTACAAATGAAGTAGCAAGTCATTTTGTGCAATGCACAGAGCAACACACTTCAGTGACTTCAAATGATGACACTGCTGGGCCTCAGACAAAGAGAAAAAGCTGTCACTTTTCTCCTTAGTAACACATGCCTTTGAGGTAGAAGCAAGCAAGGATTTTAAAACAGTCACATCTTGTCAGCTGATTGTATAACAAAAATGACAAAAATCCTTCTGCCACTTATCTCATGAAGAATATGATTGCTTCATTGGTATAGATGGCCTTTGGGTCTCTTCCTTTAGCCACTTTGAATTGGCTTTCTGAACTGTAGAGCAATGTGCAGCTCCAATTATCCTTTATGTTAAGGAAGATCTTAATACAGGTCATTGTTGCTACAGAAAAAAAAAAACGTCTCCGCATTTTCGTCACATTAACAGTTTCAGGAACAAATAGAGTAATAGTAGAATGCTTCAGAAAAGCTGCTAGGATAGTAATGGGAAGAGACTTCAATGCATTACGTTGGCCACAATAAACCTCCACTGGGGAAAGAAGGGAATAAAACGGCATTGTAAACAATGCTTCTATTCCAAATGCTGCACTTTTGGTGTAGTATGGTTACTTATACTAATTCAGTCTGGTTCCGTGTGGAATTCCAAAGGATTACCTACATGCATTATATTTTCAGCAGTGCTGCATTCACTTTTTAAGTTTTTTTAATCACTGTCAAGAATCTGTGCGTGTAAGTCAGTAAGGGTGTAAATCAATTTGATTGTTGCTTTGGTTCTGTTTCATGCATTTTTCTGCATGTCTATCTAAAGACATGCACATCTAAAGTCATAAATTAGAGTTGGAAATCTGGTGGCTCTGATGGTCTCCGTCTATCTGAAAGAGCACAGGTGAGGTTTCCTTTGGTTTTCTTCAAAGTGGGAATTATGAGTTGATTGTCACTGAATTTTGCTTTATATAAAACAATGCATTTGCAGTTTGTCAGTGTATTTCTTTCACATCTGTGGGAAAGAAGAAAGAGACCATCATTCTCCAAATTTCTTTTCGAAGTGTTAATGAGCATGTACTATTAAAGTATAAAGGTTGTGCAACATAATAGTGTCAAATCAGTCTGGAAAAAATGATCTAAGAGCATCTCTGATTACTGCACAGAAACACAGAAGACTCTGCTATGCCTAGTAAATAAATCCTTTGTTTTAACACTGTTTAGAAGGGCTGAGAATGCTCTTTGACTCTCACATTTGCATCTATTTAGAGTGCTACTTTGAATAAGAAACAGCTCTTCTTGTGATATGTGTTCTACAGCGTGGAATGTTTTCAGCTGATATGAGCCTGATAAAAACAGTAGTGATATGTCCCAGCTGAAATATTAAAATTTTCATAATTCCTAGCTTTTTTTATTTTCTATCCAGTTCAACATTAATATCAAAAATAGAAAGATCAAGCTCTCTTTGTTTACAGTTTAAGCTGTGCCTGTGTCATATGTAGTGCCTTTGCAAATCTGCAGAGTAGCTTTTTTTCTTTGAAAATATTTTACTTATACATCTTACTAAGTTCCTGAAAAGGTTGCTCTTCAGCTTAAGCTTCTTTCCTTTTACTGTAGTTGGTATGCAACAACTGTAGTAGCGGTTGTCTACACTTAGAGGTTTTTCCTTTGTGTTTTACACTGAAAAAAAAAAAAAAAAGTCACATTCTTGGAAAAATACAGAGGAGAATAGAGATGATGAAGAAGGCAATTTAATGCTTTTATGCTTTTCTGTAGTTTGTACTGAAAGGAAGGGAATTTGATCTGTTTTCCAATTTTTTTTTCTTTTTTTTCACTGCAGGTGGACTATTACTTGGAAAAAGACATAGGTGGAGAGCCATGTAGTGGTAGGTTTTCTCCCTCTTCATATTCACAATCATATTTTGTCTTTGGATTCAAGCATATGGATATTACTTTTTATTCTTTTAGTGACTTTGAAAAAGTCTGGCAAAACTGTTTATCTCTTTAAAATTATATTTTTTGTGTTCTTCTGCTAGAAATTTTCCCCAGTTGCCCAAATTCCCCACATTAATGTATTTATGTCCTCACTCTAAAATGAGATAATAAGTTACCTGGGAGGCAGTAATTTTTTCAAGGTTTTTCAACTTTCTGATGGCAGCTTTCCTACATTTTCTGTTCCTCTATTTTGCATAGAAATTATTTTAATTACAAAGTGTAACCCACAAAGTAAATTGTGTGCTAAGAGAGAATTCTATGAAGTGGGAATATTTAATGAAAATGTTTTCCCTACTCATTACATTGATTTCATCCTGGGCTTAAAATGAATGAGAATTATTTTTAATGCATGGTGAACTTTAAGCATTCAACTATGAGCATTTTGAATTGTTTTGAACTGCTCCATTATGACTGTAGAAAATTTAACTCTCTTGAAAAATAGACAAATAGAAATATTGTGTTTGCAGTTATTTGTCTATTATAGGCACTTGTGTGGTGCATATTTCTACCAAAATGGAACACCTTCTGGTGATTTTCCTCATCTGTGCTTGTCATCTTGCCATACAGATTGTTTTGCATGAAGTCACTGGAAGAAGCTGTGTAAGAGCAGACTTTGCTCCTTAGTTGTTACTGTTTCGTCTGTCTAATCCATTAACTGTTTGATTAGTGTTTTCTTTTTGTATATGCAGAATCCTTATGAAGTCAGAGGGCTTATGGACTTTGAGTTGATGAATATTTAGCGCTTGGTTGTAACTCACAAGAATACAATACAGTAATACAATAAGCCAGCCTACATCAGGTTTAAACTAGGCTTAGCTGAAAGGGGAGAGTAAGATTGCTGCCAGGTGTCAGGTACTGAAATGGAAAATTTCTTTTCCGTGTATTGTTCATGTGCCCATTTTTCTGCCTTTTAGGACATGGTTCTCATTGTTCTGTGTTTATCCTAAATTCTCATAAGTTCTCTTAAAACTGAGACTTTGGTGGAAGCCTTGATTTACATTTAGGTGATGAAATAAGGCTTGTCTGTATCTAGTTTAGGGGAAATATCATCCAATATCTCTAGTTCTAAACAGCCACAAACTAGGATGATGAGAAATAAGCCCAACAGTGCAGCCCAAGCAGGGCAGTGATGAAAAAAGAACTGTGATAGAACTTGGTGTCCACTTTCTGGACCATTGCAGACTTTGTCTGTCAATGGGCCTTTCAGTGTGCAAGAGTAAATGTTAATCACATACATTTAGAAATCTCCTAGTATAACATACTGCATTTGAATAAAATGAAAACCTGCAAAAATGATCATCTGCTTGTACTGCCTGAATACCACTTCATGCAAGCTAACTTGGGAAAGTTATTCAGTTATAGCTTTTTACGTTAACTATAAACAATAATAAAAAAATTATACCACTACTACTGTAGATAATCACTGTGCTAACTACTAGTTTGTTTCTTTTTACTTGATATTTGATTTGGATTTTGATATTTGCTGTCCTCAGCTCCTCCCACAGGACACCTCTCACTGCACAAACTGCCTTGGTGCAGAAAGTGGCTGGATCAGCCCCTAAGCAATCAAGAGTGCTGACTAATGACATTAAGCATTTAGATTATATTGTATAAAATTGCAGTACTGCACACTCAGAAGCTAATTATTCTGTCTATGTTCTGTAAGGAAAGTAAACAGCAACCTTATACCTGGGAAATGCACAGCCCAGTTCTTGCCCAAGGCCTCAATGGAGAGTGGTTGTTCAGTAAAAAAAAAAAAAAAAAAAAAAGAAAACAAAGAAGACCCCCATGACTCTTAAGTCATAATGCTGAAAATAGGCCTCAAAGTTTAATAGTTCTCTTACACATTAAAATCCACTTGATAGGCTTTATGAAGAGAGATCAATAATCTTATTTCTATAACATAGCAACAACATGAAATTAAAATATAAAATGGTCTTGCTACTCTTGTTTGCCTTAGTGAATATAAAACATCACTAATAGCCGCCTTAGTAAAGGATTAATTCTGAGGGATTCCAGTTTTTATAAGTAAGTCAAACTGTGAATCAAATTTGAAAGGCATTCTGTTGCTGATCTCTTTAAATGCTGCCACCTATATGTCAGACAAATGAGTTCATACTGGCAGAACAAGCTAGGACACACAGTGAAAAATATACCTTGCTAATATAATTAGAGCAGGCTTTTATCTCTGCTTGATATTGGCAACTGTTCAGCACCTCTGTACTTCGTTTAACTTTAAGGGCAGATAATTTAGCTGAGTTAGCAATTGTACACTAATACAATAAATATTCACACTTAAGGAGAAGTGGCTCAAAGCTGAAGGTGTGAAAAGTATGGTAGAAAATAGGTGTTAAAGCAGCCAAGTGCTTTTTGGAGGATGTTCTATGAGAATCATTTTGTGCTTGCACTCCAGAAGGTGAGCTGTATCCTAGGTTGCATCAAGAGACTCATGGTTGAGGGAGATGATTCTGCCTCTCTGCTCTGCTTTTGTCAATCCCTACCCGGAGTACTGCATCCAGTTCTGGGACCCTCAACACAAGAAGGACATGAGTTGTTGGAGTGGGTCCAGAGGACAGCCACTAGAATGGAGCACCTTGCTTCTGAGGACAAACAGAGCTGTGACTCTTCAGAGACATTATAGTGGCCATCCAGTACCTGAGCAGGGCCTACAGGAAAGCTGGGGAAGGACTTTTTAGAAGGGCATGTAGTGACAGGACAAGGGGAAAAAGTTTTAAACTGGAAGAGGGTAGATTTAGACTAGATATCGGGAAGAAATTCTTCACTGTGAGGGTGGTGAGGCACTGGCACAGGTTGCCCAGAGAGGCTGTGGATGTCCCCTCCCTGGAAGCATTCAAGGCCAGGCTGGATGGGGCTTTGAGCAGCCTGGTCTAGAGGGAAGTGTCCCTGCCTATACCAGGAGGACTGGAACTAGATGATCTTAAAGGCCTCTTCCAACCCAAACCGTTCTGTGATTCTGTAACTCATTCTGATACTTGTTTATTATTTTACTAAGTTCGGTATCTTTTAGGGTGTGAAAACAGCTGCTTCTAATGAGACAAGTAGCCCATAGATTTTAGTCGTATGCAGATTTGGTGTAGCTGTTTTCATTAGACAGCACTGGGCTGCAAGCCTGAAATGAAGGCAGTGCTTTTTCATTGTGAATCTTTGGCTCAGCAAACCAGGATTGGCAAAGGAAAATTGCTGTCCTAAACCATAGCTTTAACCCATAGCGTAGTGACAGCATGCATATGGTGGATGGTTTAATTGCTTTTTCTTGTTGAATTTAATCTGTAAGTAGCTTAAGGCAACAATAGAAATGATGAGACTTTCTCCAGGGACAGATGGAGAGTGCCTAGTACCTGTGTTTTGGCAACAAAACTCCTTTCCAGGATGGGTGACAAATCATCTGCTGTAGGGCTCAAAGGATACTTAGGTAATAATAGTAGGTAATATTTATACAAAGTGCTAAATGTGTGAGAAGCATGTCTAGGGACCGTGAGCATAGCCTTCTTTAAATACAGGAGAATATTAAAAAAGAACTGATTAAATGTATGAATAAGGATACACAGACTGGGCTTAGAGTTGCTGAGATGCAGCATACCTGTTTTCAAGGTCCGCATTTTCTGCTGCTCATTGAAATTAAGGAGAACCTGAATAATTGTAGCTATTTAATTAAACAGTTCTTTATGCAATATTTAGCGATATCTTATTTTCCATAATCTGTGCCTTCCCATTTATATTTTGAACTTATTTTTACATCCAGAAAAAAAAATCATCTTAAGGAACAAGATTCAGAGTTCTGTGGATGTAAAAGTATTGGGCTCCACCCAACCTACAAATCTGTTCCTTTTTATCTCCTCTAGTCTCTGCAACCCATTTAACACTGCCTCAAGATGATTTCACACTAGACAGCTCTTTGGGGCTAACAGCCCAAAGCCTGAGAATCAGTGGAGGCAAAATTTAGCTTTTAAGTTTTTTTTTTTTGTTAGCACTACCTTCCTCCTCAGCTTCCCATCAACAGAATTTTTGCCAAACGTAGTGTCTGAAAGTGGTAAAGCCTGCAGTGGTCTATCTATAGCTGTGCATCAGTTGGCTCAGTAAAGATAGATAACTGCAAACTTCTTCATTCCTGAAGGTTCAGATCAGTTTTTTTGCCAACAGATTATTTTTTTTTCCTATACTTATAATTAATGTCAGTGGTACAAACTGAACTAAAAAACCCCAATGTAGTGGAGTAGAAGAGACTGATTTCTTAGTCTCCAAATATGTTCTGCTACACTATGCTGGACTCGAGCAAAATTGTAGAAGTACACTGCCATATAATCCAGGAAGATGTTTCTTCAGTGTCTTCTCATTTTTGATATCACTACCTTCTCAATTATCTCTATATACAGTGCCATTGGCAATATCCATGGCATTCCTGTTCCTAATTAATCACCTCCATAGAGAACATAATTAGCAGCTTAATTAGGATCATCATCCACCAGTGCTGTAACATCAACCTAAATCGGCTGTGAGGTACTGGCTAGAACTTACAATAGCTTACAGTTCCTTTGGGAGCTCCTATTGAGAAGGAGTACTGTCAAAACTCTTAATTTTTCTCTCTGAAGGAGTTTCTTGATTAAACATTATCAGGGAAAGCGGCATTTACCGATTAGACTTGCATGTGCTGTCATGCAGCCAGGATAGAGAGACAAAGCTCATTTCTGGCATGTCTACTGGCAAACAAAGGTTGATTACCACATTCTTATGGGGTGATTGAAGGAAATTTGAAACACTGTTTGCATTACTAACGAGCCTTCAAAAATTGGAATTGACATTCTGAGTATGACAAGCACTTCTTGCTAAAAGCAAAAATAAATTTCCTTCTGTTGTCCCAATTTTTAAGAGATGTCTTTTTGAGCCATTGCCAGGCAGTTACATAAGTGTTTCCTCTTCATCTTCTCTCCACAGATTGATCTGTTGTGAAGAAAAATCTGCTTTTGGTACTGAAATAATGGGTGGTACATCAGGGGGTGATACAAACCTCTTGGTGTCCAGGCTTTCCTCTCTTCAGGGAGGGTATATATTTGGGGTGCAAGTTTGAAATCATAGCAGAAGTAGCCATTGCCTTTAAATGAGCATTCACATCTTACTTTTGTCCTACAAATAGTTCTGACACCGGTTATGAAAGAATAAAAAAAGTAGTTCCAGAGTATGTGTGAAGCCACTGTACATGTACTTTAATTTTTCATTTTTTTCAGAAAGCTTTCTCATATAACTGATGCAGAATAAGATCAGATACTATGCTGAGGATAAGGACTGAGAGCATATAGATGACTGGAGATAGGCAGAAGCAACCAAGAGAGTAGAGATGAAAATTGAAAACCACTTATTTGTGGATCATGAAGCAAAACACACAAGTCCAGGAATGAGATACCAAAGGGAATAGATTCAGCTTTTTATTGAAGAATATTCTACTTTACAAGTCCAAAGTGGATAGTCTTGCTTGGCTTTGAAAAAATATAGAGTTGCCAGAAGAAAAAAAAATAAATGAAGAATTTCATTGCATAACTTCCAAGAATGCCTAGCTAGGAAATCATTATTTTCAAACGCAAGTGTACAGGAAGGTAAGAGGTCTGTAACCACCTTGCTCTGGTGAAAGTGTGCAGGTGGAGATAAATAGCCATCTCTTCCTTTTCACTCTGGATCTATCTGCCCTCTTGTTGGTTCCGTTAACTAGCATTTAGCAACACTTTGAAAGTTTATTCTGAGATTTCAAGAGAAAAAATAAGCTACAAAAATCTGGTATAAAGCTGTAAAGAAATTTGTGCATCAGGCAGAAAAAATAGTAGGTTGATTTACATAATCCTTCAACTAAATTTCAAGACATATGGTTCCCTTAAGTTTCTTCATATGAATGCATTACGGAGACAAGATGGATGTATCTGCGCTGTAGCAGAGCTGAGATTGATTCATGTTAAAAGATATTTCTAAACCTAAGGCATATCATTCTGAGCTGTCACAGAAAACAAACCTACTACTCCCCATATTCCTTAAGTGTGTAAAGAAGAAGTGATTCAGAAAGTCTGTATATTTATGAACTATGGTCCAAATCCTGCCAACTTAGAAAGGTTACATGTTTCAGATATGTGTAACTCCTCTGAAGTGCCTCTCAGTGGAAAGTTCAGGGAAGGGCAAACATAAAATATCTTTGAATAAGAGTCATCTGGCATTGTAATGGGAAAAATTATTGCTTCTATCAGGTATTGTTTACTTAACACTTCAGGAGATTAGTACTCAGGCAGATATTTGTAAAGATTCCTTATGCTCAGTGCATAGATGGCGAAACTCTAGGTAAAGAGAGTTGAAATAGACTGCCCAACTAATCAGCAGCAAGACTAGAATTCAGTCTGATATTTCATAAGTCTGCTCAGGACTTTCTGTCCTCCTTAAGAAAGAGATAAATCTAATCCCAAGTTTTCTCAGAGTTTGGGCGTGTCTAGCTGCAGAATTTCAATGCAACGTCCTCGAGAAAGAAGAGTTAACCATCTGTTTAATCAAGTTTGATTTTTCCTTAGTATAGTATATTTTATCTAGATTCTAGCTCGGGAGTGTATGCATCTGTTCTTAAGATAACTGCCTGATATTATGCAGCAATCAGTATACTACGCTTACGACTAAAAATCGTCTGTCTGCATTATGGGATTTTGCACATGATTTTGCTAACTTAGGTACTGAATAGAAGGCTAACGTCCATTATTTTTTATTCAGCAGGGTCATTTGTTCTTCCAGGAGAGGTGGAAGAGATAGTGACTTGCCACACACCTGCTTTCGAAAAGCCTGTTCAGCAGAAGTTCAGAACCTCCTCAGTTCAACAGCCATTGAACAACAAAGCACAAGAGGTATGAGGTCATATTTTTTTTCCAGCCTATCAGCTTCCAATGTTATTTCCACGAGGACAGAGAGTTTGTGAGGAGTGTTAAAAATCATATTAATATTTGAATTAAAAACAAATTCTTAAATACATTAAGAATTGGGACAAATGATTGAATGCAAAGCTGTTGTTTTATTATTATACTGCATTTTCAAAATGTGATCTTCAAGCTCCAAACTATACATGTTTTTTTGATACTTAATTGTATCTAAATGTAATTGGTACTTAATTTTAAATATATATATATATATATATATATTCAGATAAAATCTTGCACTTTTTGACAAAGAGTGATGTGCCATTAAATATTCCAGTGGTCATATGGTCTTAAAATAACATTCAATTCTCTCTGAACCGAATATAGGAACCATTTTTGGCAACAAAGAGGTAGTGAATGATCACTTTAATGGGATGTTGAAAATAAAAAAAGGTTTTAGAATATATTGTGATCAGAATTGGGTTTTGTTCTTTTAGAAATAAGTGGTAGTACAGTGCTGCTGACGATTTATATCATGTACGATGGGTGGACAGCTTTGCTTTATGAAATATCAGTCTTTTAATCAGACACAATCAATATGTGCTTTAATTTAGAATTGCCATTTTTTTCTGCAGAATTTCAGACCTTTTCAAACTAGAACAGAAGGCGTGGATTGCTCACAGGTTTATTCTAAGTCATTTAGCTTCCTATCCAAACAGCCATTGTGAGCATTAGCTTTTGGGAATGTTTCTATTGGAAAATTCTTTTCACAATTCTTTTCCCTTGCCTTATCATGGTAATAGAAGCTGAAGTTAGCTTCTGGCTAAAAAGGGGTAGTTTTGATATCATATGTTTATTGATATCCCAGGAGGCTTAAACCATAAACCATAAATGATATGTGACCAGTGAAGGATTGATGCTATAACAGTGCCTCCTTTCATGAGTTGAATTGTGTTTGGTTCTTTGCAATAAACACTTCACTGTAAAGAACAAGTCTGCTTTGGGAGAAAGTAAATGTTCTAAAATGACCTTTCCAGCTCTAGTGCATTCCATTCTGTGAATAAAAATATTTGCACTTTTCCCTAAGGACTGACGTAATTCAAAGTTTTTGCCTTAAGAAATATCCATTGGCACACAGAAGTCCCCTACTATGAGGTTTTATTGTTTGCCCATTTGATAACTTCTGTACCAAACCAAATGATTGCATGCAACTCTTTAATATAATTCATGAAAAAGTAACTGCAGATTCCACTGCATGCAAAATTAACTTCATTATCAGCAAAAGGTGAATTTTGAAAGGGAAATTGAGTATTATTAGATTAATACATTTTTTCACAAGTATTTGATTGGTGCCAGATAACACAATACTCAAAATGAAGTTAGTCTTTTCCCTAAATCATGTGTATCCTAGTGCCATCACTTAGGCATTAGATATGTGGCCTGGTTTTTAGAACTGTCAAGACTGAACAAGTCTATTTTAAAATCCCTCAGTGCTTCAAATTGTCATTGCTGTGAAAATTAAGTCTTGCGTTGCTTATGGCAGGACTGCTTAAGAAAGAGGAGAAGATTTACTCTGGCAATATTTTGAAATGGCTGTTCTCTGTCCAACAAAACAACTCTGCTAGGGTAAAGCTACAGAATGTGGCTACCTATTTTGTTTTCACAGGATATCATGGAAAGCCATTCCCTATGAAAAATAAACAATCTTATTTCAAAGTAGGAGGAGAATGTCTTTGCTGTGGACCTATTTGTGAGGGACTTCAGTGGAATTTATTGGTAAATTTTAGTGTACAAAAAGAAGTTCTCTTACAAGCCAGCGTACAACTTGCCTAATTATTAAAGAATCAAAGAATCACAGAATTGTATAGGGGTTGGAAGGGACCTCTAGAGATCATCTAGTGCAGTCTCCTGCAAAGCAGCTCCCTAGCCCAGGTTGCACTGGTAGCTGTCCAGGCGAGCCTTGAATGTCTCCAGAGAAGGAGACTCCACCACCTCTCTGTGCAGCTGTGCCAGTGGTCTGTCACTGCACTGTGAAGAAGTTCCCACTCATGTTGGTATGGAACTTCCTATCCTTCAGTTTGTGGCCATTTCCCCTTGTCCTGTCACAACACACTGAATAGCTTATGAATGACATAAGAAATTATTTGTATTGGCCAGCAATTTTGCTTCCTCTTTGCTGGTTTTAGAAATGTATTATATATTCAATATATATTTCATATATACACATTTCTAAACTTTAATATATACAGCACAGCATACATAACCTCCCACAGACCAATCCAAATGGAAACAGCGGATACAGCATTCACTCCATGATTAACTAATTATCATAGAACATTTACTTCCTCTACCCAGATATTTATTCTCTTCTTTATCTCTACTTAGTATATCTTTTTCATATTTTTAAATTAACTCTATGTATTAACATATAGGTTTTTATTTGTTCTTATTTTCCCTTTGCATATATTTGACTTCAGTTGAACGCATATTTTTCATGCTCTCACTGTTCACAAGCATTGAAAATGGGATCCATCTCACCTAGCTTAAGCTCTGCATTTAGCCTAATTTAGTGCTGTCATCAGGAGGAAGAGATGAGCATCTCCAGAAAGTGATTTATCCCACTTGCTGTCAGCATTTGTCCTAAGATGTAATATATCTGCTTTATATCAGAGGCTGGCTGTCAGGCTGGGTTCTTTGTTGGTTGGCTACTTTACTCTAGAAACTTAACTTTCATATGGCTGAGATTAGGAAAGATGAATTCTACCCTGCTATTCTACATTGTTAGCATTTAGTTTGAGAATTCAAAGAAGCATTCTGAGCATTCAAAAAAGTATTTACTGTGCCTCTTTTTATCATTTTGTCTGAAACCTGAAGTGCACGTCTCATTGACTTCCTTTGATTTGAGATTTTACTGATAGGCTTCAAGATTGAGAAAGAACTTAAGACAGAATTGACTAAGTGAAAGAAGATGGAAGAGTTGTATCTTTTTAGAGACCAGGAAAGACAGAGAGATGTAGAGTGAGTAGTCCAGGGTGACGAAGCAGCAGTGGGAAATGGACTGTGATGTATTGTCCAGTGGCCTAGCTCAAGACTTTTTTTTTTCTATGAGATAATGGCATATATACCTTTTACCCCATTTTTTCTCATTGTTATTGGCTTAGTAAGTTTTCCTTTGAGCTTACAATGAGAACATTACTGAGTGTATGTGCATCCTTTACATAATTTGAGCAAGTGGATTTTAAGAATGTTGTAGTTACACAGAAATACAGGTTCTGGAAGGACGGGGACAAACTGTTCAGTTAACTGTAACCGCACACAGATTAATAACAAAGACTGAGTTGCCAATTATTAATGGACTTTTGAAAGTCTAAACTTTAAGGTATTTTATTTACAAAATTACTTTGTAAAGCAACCTCCAGCAAAATACTTTAGTTATTAATATGAACATTAATTTGGACCTGCGGGAACTGTAAATGAAAATTATTTTCTTCAGAGAGTAAATCACAGGAGCAATCTTAAGCAAACTGGCAGCTTTCTAATAGAGCAGAATTCTATTCCCAGAGAGCTCTCAAAAAGATTTCAATTAGATGTTAAATTAGAGACCTGAAATTCATATATTTCTCTCAGCTCCTTAGGCAAAAATAACATGATAATAACTTGACCAGCTCAGAGGATTCTGTGTTCTGTTGTAAAATGTCTTCCTTTGAAAGAGATCAAAATTGCAGCTTGCAGTATAAAAATTTTATATTACTTATCTGTGTAGAAGGTTGAAGTGAATAGCTTCATGGGAGAAGATGAAAAAAAGAATCCTTACTACTCTGAGTACTTGTTTGAGAGGTGAAGCACACTAATAAATAGGTAATGTTAATAAACTTTTTAATGTGCAAAGAATGTGTAACAGAAAAGTTGGTAACAGTGAAATCAGGTGTGTTTTACTTTGGTATCCATCTCCATATAGCATTTTGGGTTTGAGTTTTTATAAACAAGTTTTTCCGGTATTTATCTGCATTTGCATGAAAAATTATTGGATTGATACAGAGTTCAACACAAGGGCACAGGAAATGATTGAATGGTTTCTGTAATTCTGTTAGCAGAGGAAGGATAGATTTGTTCTTGTAGAATCCCTGTGAGGGTGTACTGTAACTTAAACTATTCTAAGCTTAATTACCTCTAGACATGGTAAAACATTATTACAACCAAACTAACAGAAAAATTATTTGCTCATTACATCATATTTTAGAAGTGTTTTGTGTTTCCCCAAAGGAAAGATGAGTACTAATGAAATGCAATTGCTGTTACCGGTCATTACCCAGCTACTGGTACCTTTAACAATACGGAATTTTAGGAAGGTTTGCCTGTGGAAAAAAAGAAACTGGACATAAACGTGGTGAGAAGGTCAAGGAGTTGACCTTAGCACTAACAGGAAAGAGTACTTGTTTGCAGGCTTTATCTTATATAAACATTTATTTCAAGTTCTCTTTATAAAAGTTAATGATGGTTTACCTGATTTAGTCTGTGGATATAAGCGAGAAAATGTCTGCATGCAAAATGAATACCTTTCTGTAAACAAACTCTATTTACAAAATTTACTTTTCTTATTTATAAATGCTTTTTCTTATTTGTAAATGTCTGCGGGTCTGCTTCTATGATGATTTATGCGCTCCTACAACTTTGAAGCCAATGTAAGCCAGGTCCATAGAACTTTAAGCAATATTGATTATTAATACAATTATAGAAAACTAGAAAAATATTTCTTGGTCAGTCAGACAATATTAGAATTTACTTAATAAAGCATCCTTTACAAGGATATTCACTGCTATGTCTGTTGGGTGCCCTTCCACTGGAGTGGAAGCCTAGTACTAGTTCTATGATTTATTAAATGGTATTAACCATGTCACTGCAGCTTCTTACAGAATGTTAACAGAAATTGCATGTGATACTGTGTCTTCTAAATTGAGCGGTGACCATAAGATGCTGAATGTTCTTCCTTGCATTCAGCAAAACAAGTAAGGCTATTCTTAACTTCCAATACATGAGCTGCTCTGAAAGTAATGCCTCCTACTTTATTATGTTGGCCCAAGAAGTCAGAAGTGATTGTTGGTGGCATGGCAGTGGAGATTGAACCTTCCCACCAGTATTCCATTACATGTTGCTGTGTGGCAGTTGGCAGCAGAGGGTCATAAAAAGTTGTCTGACATGGAAATGCATGTAAATACGAAGCGAAGGTGTGTCAACTAGTATCTCCATGCAGGAAAAATGGCACTCACTGACATTCACTGATGCTTTCTGAACACTTACAGAGACCAAACCAGTGGACATGAGCACAGTGAGGCAGAGGATGGTGTTTCAGCACTGGTGGCACTGACAGTGTGTCACCTCTGCTGGTGCAGATTTTGAGTGCAGCATGCAGGCTGTTGTTTAGTACTGGCGAACATGCACAGCAAATGGTGGTGACTATGTTGAAACATACTGTTTTGTAGCTGAGAATTGCTCTATCAAGTAGTGTTGTTGTGCTTTTTTATCTGTTGTCATTTCCAAGGTTATAAATAGGAAACATTCCTTATTACTATGTACTTAAGTAGTTACTGGCTTCAGGGGGGATTCATCAAGTGTTTAAAAATAAGCATTTAAATGTTTTGCTGATTTATTACAGAAGTACATACGACTTTGAAACACAGAGCCCCTGAGGAGATAAGTTATCTGTCACAGTTGAAATTTCTAGATATTTTATATTAATTTTTAAAAGAATAGGGAATATTCCTGTACAGTTTGGGCAGTGATGATGTGTCTCCTCTGTACTTCTGGAATTCATTTTATTGTAACTGCTTACTATAAGCCTTTTCTGCTGTGGCTCCCTGCAGTTCCTTTTCAGCATGTAGCCTGCTGTAGTTATTTGTTTTCATTATTTTTATAGGCAGAGAGCTTATTTTAAGGTATTTCAATGAGAAGCAATACAGAAATGTTGAACAATATGTCAACAGAGAAGATATTGGCAAGTGCAGTAAGGCTCTATGTTCATCACATAAGAAATCCAAACCAACCAATTGCCTATGTCTGATATGGTGAAAATTATTAGAGTGCGAACATTGATTGCATCATTTTGCATATTCCAGGCCTTTTCTTTGCTGAAACTGTGTTCTGGGCATCATTTTTCTATTAGTATCAGATGAATGTACAATGAAATGTTATGTGATACTAGCCTAAATTTTTAGGATATGGAATCTGTCTTTGAAATTTAACATGGCTGTACATACATACCCATGTCCCCACAGCCCTGTCTCCACAACTGGCAGAATTCTAACAGATGTGTGCAAAGAAGGTTTTCAGATTCCTTGCCTCAAGCAAAATGAGCTAATGATATTCATTGAGATACAGAACAATACAAATGGGGCACATTAAATGGCTTAAATTAGGTCAAATTGAATAATTGAATTTATTCTTTTACTTAAAAATAGCTTAATCAGCTGAGAGTGCTGGAGTCAGAAAAATAGTTTAATTAAATATTAATTAGAAGTTTATATTTTGAGCTTCCTTATCATTACTTGCAATGATATTATTTATGTATCTGTTTTTGTTCATTACAGCTACTGGGAGATGATGTTCAACCATTCTTACTTGATGAGGAATTTGATTACGACGACGTGGCACTGACCCCTAAGTTCTCTGAAGCTGAGCTGATGACTATGAAAGAATTGTCTGAAGAGAAGAAAAGGGGACAGATGTTAAGTCCAGCAGGAGCTGAAGTCTGAAGCAGATGTACTCTGAATGGCGTTCTGTGCAGTGCTGGTGAAATAGCATTTCAGAGAATAAATCGAACTTCTTGTACCCTTACTAATTGCTTTTTATCTGCATGGACAGTAAATGACATCCTCAGGATTTTCTTTGTTTCCTCAAGGTGCCTTGGAGCCTGAGGTTCTCTATGCCTCCTAGTCTTAGTCTGGACGAAAACATGGAATAGGAAGGTAGTGCCTGCTCAAAGCCACTTGTATAGTAGCCATTCAGCATGTGAGGAATGTTTACTGTATTTTCATATTTTGTGCATTCATTTGCTTAGGCATTCATGTTGGCTAAGGAAGTCTCTATAAGTCCCTAAACCCAAAGGGAGTTTTGTATAGATCAGTGGCCTTTCATGTTCTTAGCTCATCTTCTTTGTTGTTTTTGAGGTGTTAGGAAGCAACTGGAAGATGTCTCAAGTGACAGCCATGAATTCCCATTCGTTAAAAAAAGACGAAGAAAGTAAAATCCCTGACTGGAGTAAAGCCCATATAGTCTCTAGGCATGCTGGAATAATTGCTCCATGAGTCCAAAACAAGCTGGTGTGATTCAGAGTAGCAGGCATGGCTACTCTGGCTTGTATTTGGTACTGACTAGCCTAAAGCTAGTCCTAAAGCTGTCTCTGCTTATTTATTTCTGTAATGGAGAGCTTAAAGAACAGAACTTTTTGCAGCTGACATGTTGGTCTATGGACTCCTCTGTCATTATAAGATTTAAAGAGGTGTAGTTACACCAGTGAATAAATTTGGGAGCATTTTTTCTCTCTTCTGAGTTGCTTTAGTTCTGCAGACATAAATATGCCAGTTTATTGTAAACTCTTTTGAAAGGGTTGATCAAAATTGCTGTTGTGTAACTACCGACAATTAAACTTGTAGTGCTACAGAAACCCAACCAGACAGAAAGAAACATAGTGATCTAATCCATTAAAGAAATTGGCATTGAGAGGCTGTCAGATTTAACTTTTTTTTTTTTTGAGATGATTCTAGATACCGGCTTATGGCTTATACTTAACATCACTGAAATTCAGCAAGCTCTGGAGTCTGATAGAATACAAGACTGTTTTGCTCCTTTGTCAGAAATTTATAAGAACAAAGAATGGGATGAGCGAGAAAGAAGTTCTGAAAGAGCTATGCTCCTGAGCAAATCATTGCTTTGCCATGAGCAAATCCAGGAAGAGGAAACGGAAAACTGCTTTACCAAGATAGCAAGGTCAGCTTTTAAAGGTATCAATAGAAAAACAGGGAATACAACTTCCTTAACATAGGTATTTAATACAAATATACAGTAAAGAACCTTTAGTTTAAGAGAGCTCTGTACAGTTTGTTATTTTGAAAATGAAGAATCAACCATAAAGATGGGCTTGTGAAGTGACTGATGATTAATTTGTCACTTTCTTTATATATATACTTTTAGAAAGGTATGAAGTACCAAAACTGTAAATAAGTTGTGTTGGAGTCCTATCGTCAGTATAGTCAATTGTAACTTATCCAGAGGTTCATAATTAATCTTCAGGCCAAGTCAGCTCTGGAAACTAAGTGCATTTCCTCTTCATTTCATTAACAATCTTTTTCTGTACATGAGGGATACATTCAGCCAGTCAGTTCCTCCGCTCACTGGCAGATGATTCTCTTACCAAATGTTCTAAGTACCTATTAAGCTCCATAAGTGTCATTCAGTATAGTCATTATATGGTTCCATTAGATATAAAGAAACACTTTGCTGCAGAATACCCAACAAAATGGGAACTCTTTGGTAACATTCATCCTAAGCAGAGAAATGAGAATAATTTACTTACATTTACATTACTCTGTGCTCTTTTTGCTCTTTGTTAACAGAGACAGATATGATAAACTCCATCACAGTGGAGGTTAGCCAGTGTAGGCTACCTTTTCTGAGTGTGACATGTTGGCTTTTATTGGACATACTGGAGGCTGTTTTTTGCTTGTACCCTTTAACTGAGTATCCTTCACAGAGAAGATCTATTTTCCTTTTCTCCACTACCAAGTCATCATTTTTAAGAATGTACTTTATTTGCATGTTAAATTTTATACATATACATGGAGTTTCGTATCTGTATTTCTCAAGTGTTTTAAGTCTGAATAATATGTATTTTTCCTCTTAAATGTTTTAGGTTTTCAGCAGGGGTTGATGAGGTACATCCTCCTTTCTTGTTTATGATTTTTCTAAACACTTTTCCAGTTTTCCAAAAGCATTAAGGCTAAAACTCAGACATAGAAAAGATAAGTGCGTGCTTTGTAATGGCTGTAGTTGGGAATGGGACTAGCTTTCTAACTCACTGATATATTTTGAAATGCAAAATTTCTGATTGGGTGAACTCACAGCAAATAAAGGCTGTGTGATGGAACTTTCTAATCCCTCTTTACTCATGACTTCAGTGATATCTAAGGTACAGTAGAAATATGTGCCTATCTCAGTCGGTGACCTGATCAGATATGGACTTTTTGCTTACTGAGGCAATAACAGAAGGAAAGCAACTGTTTCCTTCTTCAGTCTTGATAGATCCTGAGTCATGAGGAAAAACTCTGAGTTTGATGAGAAGTTAAAACTACTTTCATTGGGTCAGAAATCTGTAGGATTGTTTCCTTGGATGGTTATGGACCAAGCTTAGATATTAATGCTCTGCGTTGCTTCTTGTGGGTGTAAAAGGAAAAGTAATTATTTGATGAGATAATGGCTTTGAAAGCATAAGATAAAAATTGAGGAAGTGAAAAGAGAGGCAGACAGATGTATTTGATTCAGACATCATTATGGTTCTAAATATATTTCTGTTAATGCACAAAGGTATCATTATATACACTTGTATACACAGTATGACTGAAAGAAAATAATTCCAGTATGGAGAGTACTCACCAGATAATTCAGAACCTTTTGAAGAAGGAGGCATGGAAACAAATCCCCGCTCTTATGGAAAAGACCCTTTGATCTTCTGGCCTTGATTTTCTGCTGCTGTAAACTGGCAGGGTTCCATTGAGGCCATTTGTGTTCATATAGCAGGCAGGATCCTGGTATTTACAGCTTTCTGTGCTGAAAGAATACAAAGCCAAATCAATTGCTGATTTAACTCTACTGAATGTAAGGCAGTATATATGGCCCATTATCTTTATGAGAAAATATTCAAATGCAGACAATGCAAACTGAATGGAAAAAAACGTATCTTTAATTGTTCAGTTATTAATTTTACACAAGTCATTTTGGCATTTATCTAGTGGTGTGTGCTTAGAACATTGCTTTTGCTTTGATAAAAATATCAGATACATTTTCAAGTCATGTTCAAATAGTGAAACTTCATTATATACATAACTACTAAGCATTCCCACTTTTATTGAATTTTTTCCTCTGCATTTGGTGAAGAAATTCCCTCTGCATTAGGTGAGGGTTTGAAACGGACTTTGCTTTATCTCAGACTTGTTTTAAAATGGTCTGCCATCCTTTGTGAAAACATGTACTTTGTTATAAAGTAGGATTCTCTCTGTAGCAGAACACTAACTTCAGATTCCTAATTATTCAGCAACTTCATGCACGTCATGATGTAGTTCAGTAGCCACACAGTATCAAAGGGACACTTGGATAGCAGGCTGATTTGTTTCCTGTTCTTCCCTACCCTTAGTTTTACTCAGGAGAGTGTTACCTTGGGAAATAGGAAGGCAGTGACTGGGAATGGCTGAGGCAGGGGTTTGTTAGCCCTGTTTGCCTGCTGCGGCTGTGCTGAGAAAGCGTCTCACAGCCCTCTTCCGCAGGCTGCAGCTCAGCTGGGGCTCACTCCAGCCACCCAGTATAAAGTGAGGAAGCCCACATCTCACTGGCCTCCAGCTCCCTGCACCGCAGAGCCAAGTGCTTGCCCTAGCTAAGGGCATTCCCACCACATTGTGCTTTCTTGTGGCAAGGTATCAGTTGGTGCAGGTGGGTTTGAGGTGCTGCACGCGTCCTGGACCGTGCTGGGTGGGACAGGCCCTTCCCACGCTCCTCCTGGGCACTCCCAGGTGCTATGTTTGCCTATCCCCTGGGAAAACAGAGCCGACAGTTTTCTCTTGATTGAAATGGTACTGATTAAGTACATCTCAAAAGACTGAGGATTAAGGGCTCCTCAAAAGGTGATGAGAACACTGAGTTTGTGACTGCTGTCTGTTGGAAGCGATGCCTTGCTTTTTGCTGGCAAGTTACTGTGAGCCAGTGTTACAGGTGTACAAGCTGTGAAAAGCCACAGAGTTAGAACGGAGATCATTTTACCGCTTGTTTATGAGAAGTTTGCAAGAAGAAAAGCAAGTATTAGAAAGTGCTGTCATTTGTATAGGCAGGCTAGTTTATTTGCAATTGCAGTGCCCTACAGTTAAAATGGAAATCAATTTTAATGCCGTATGAAAATGCAGAAATATTTGTCTCATTTATAGCACTTCCAAAGAGGACAGATAATAAAATTCCCCTGATTAACAATCTATAATTTTATGTGCTCTGTGGTGTCTAGTTCAGAACATCTATCCACATAAACATGCTTCAAAATAATAAGCAAAGATAGATCTGAACAAACTCCCTAAATCTGACTTCACTCTGCATTTCAGGCTGTAGTAACTCTCTCTGTATATTCAAAGCCCTCTCTGATCTGATTATCCCCAAGCTTTGAGCAAGTAGATGCTTTACTTTAAAAATCTCTTACCAAACATTCCTCAGGCAACCATTTAGCATCTGTTTGGACTACAAACAAAAACCCCAAAGCAATTGGGGACCTGCCTGTATGAGAAGAACTTGCAGAACACAATTCAAATTACTGCATTGTACAGGGAGATAATAGTATTCTAAAGGGTAGAACTGGAAAAAGATATTTTTCAGGAGAGTGAACGACACTAAAATATTTTGTTGGCTCGAAAATTCTTGAGAGCCTTTCAATGCACAATTGAAAAATGAGTGTAGTCATTCAGTAATTCATGTGGATTTACAACAGTTATCTCTCAAGCAATTAAAATGAGATTAAAAAATGTGTGGGATTCTTCAGTGTATTTTGTGGCAGTTCTAACACCATAAATTAAGGCTTTAGCCTCATTATGTCATGTGTTACAACAGAATTTGTTCTTTTGTGGCTGCTGTGGTTGAGTACTTGGGCAGCACTGTTTCTGGAGTGCAGGTGTGTACTTGCAGCAAGTAAACTGCACATTCAGTAAGCTTTCTTGAATCCATCTGCTTTTCTGCGCATTTGTATAAAGCCTTGTGATATGCAATATAATATGCATAATTCTTAGAAAAAGACCTCATTTATTATGTTGCTAATGCTCCTCAGAATAACTTAGCTTGAGGACAAATTTTGCCAATTACTTGGAAGTGTTAACTCTGCCAGTTAGATTTGCTGAATTTTGTATATTTGTTCTTGGAGGGAGAAATCTTGAAATACTTTGAAATACACTACTCTCTTCCTTATTTTTTGTTCTGTCTTCCATGAGATTTACAGCTGGCTTTCCTTCACTTGACAAGACACTACATTAATCCAATGAGCTACTTTCCTGTTGGAGGAAAATTCACTGTAAAAAAGATGGAAGGCTGGTGCCTGGGCCAGAAAACATCAGAGCACGGTTAGCGTTTCATGCAGCAGCTTAGCATTTGCAAAGCTTTCAAAAACAGTCAGTAAAATACAAATAATGGTCAGCTGGCTTACTGAATGAAAATTTAATTCCAAATTGCCTTTGTTAAAGTCAGCTGCCTGCAAGTCAGTTCCTCTGCCCACCAAGGATTCTGCTAACTAACATATTTCAAAATCCAGACTGTCAAAAATATTGACAGCTAACACTAGCTGGGTAGCATTTCCTGCAGCAAAACTGTGATCTGTTTAAGGCTCTTTGTTTTAGGTTGTGAAACACTTCTTGAATTCTGCAGATTTATTTGCCATGCACGAACATTAATAATATAAACTGTAAAAAAACACATAATGGTCCAGTAGATATCTTCCTGCTGAGAGCTGAAGAAGAGAGCTGATGGGAAGAGAGGTTGGCTGAACAGCTAAATATTGCCTGTGAATGTGACATTTCATGTCTTGCTTTTCATTCTTTTGCGATATTAGTATGAGAATCCTGGTTATCAAAAGAGTTGGCTGAATAACACTCTTTCTCAGTCCCCAAAACCCAGATTTATGAATATATTGGTGAATCAGCCATCCAAATTCAGATGGCTTTTATTCCAAGGGTAATAAGTATCACTTGGGACATATTTTACAAGATACTTGCAGCTGAGGGCATTTTCCAATTGACAATATTAAGCCCTGATCACAGATGTTTGAGTAAGTGTTTACCTGGTACTGCTTATTCTCCTATAATTCTCAAAATTTCATTTGGTTCTTTTTATACTTTTCACTTGCTGCCCCAGAACCAACAGATCAAAGTCAACCTTCAAAGATGATACTGGAAAAAAATACCTTGGAGTGCTTTTAACAGAAGTGATGGAATTAAGAATGAAATAAAATGAAATTATGTTAGGTTTAGGAGGATTGCTGAAATTGGTATCTACTAAGCTCTGGAAGTAATTCTGAAGTTGTTGGAACTCATTTGCTAAGGGCAATTAAAAAATGTCTGAAAAAATATTGGAGAATATGCTATAGTAAAGTATACTGCATCATCCAGGAGCTGGATTTGATTAATATTTTCCCTCTAAGGCTTGCTATACATGAGAATGAATGGTTGATGTCTGAAATAATTTTACTTGTTAAGACTTGGGATTTCAATTTTACTTGTTAAGACTTGGGATTTCAGTTCTTATAATTGAAAAAGACTGCTTCAATGTATTGATGCAGGTTCAGTCTGACTGTTTTAGTTCCAGAGCATCTCTGCAAGCTCTTGATTTGTACGCAGGCTGGACAGTCAATTTATGAAGCGCCACTGCCAGCATTTGCACAAATGAGAAATTATATATTATTTAAATATTTTGCTTTTCTGAACAGCTTAGTTACATTAAAATTGCACAGTAAGATATGAGAAGTGGCTTTCTCCCCCTGCTTTTAAGAAAGCTTGATTTAGAAGCAACCTTGAAGTGGAATTTTGGATCAGAACCACATTAGTGTTTTGAGGAAACCTGTATCTGCATATAACTCTATCTCATGACATTGTAGCTCGGCTTTAAGCTCTCTGCCTAAGTAAATGACATCACTCTTGATCTTATTTTGGAAAATACAAGGCTAAGCTTTTTCCAGAATCCAAAAATGCCATCAACTTAATATTCGCAGAGCATGCTTTTTCTGCTCTTTATTCTTCTTGTCCTTATAAATCTTAACTGCTATACTATATTGCAATCAATATCATAAATACATAGAGAACAGGATATGGCATTGCCACATTTTTCAGCAGGAGTGGGGAACCTTCTGCTTGCCAAGAGATGAAGAGGCTGTTGAAATGTTTTTAGTTGGCCTCTTGTCAATTTGAATGGGTATATATTGACTTAAGTTCACATTTCCCATATTTTTATGATTTATTTGTGTTACCCAAATCAGGAAGGTGCTGCTGGTTGAAATATATTGGACCAAAACTCAGTTCAATGAACTCCAAAATATTCTGTCTTTTGGTGACTATAAATTCCTCTTGATTCATCCCATCGCAGCTCTGTCAGCCAGCACACCCAACACAGGGATTCTCCCTGTGGCCTAGCGTAGTTGCGCTCTTGCATTGCAGCTTTCCTGGGACACTTGCACTGAATTGCAGCTTACCCAGAGCTGACTGGGTTTTATTTATTTTCCCTTCCAAAACACACTTCCTCATAACCTTGCCTCACCCTATCCTTCCCAAAGGGATGGCTAGAGCAGACTATCAATGCCTAGACCATTTACCACTTGTTGGTTTGACTGAGTGTTCAGTTTTGCTTTTCAGTTTACCTTCCCTAACCTTTATTTCCCAGGTGGAATTCTATTTCTAGGGCCCAGCACTGAGAAAACAAAAATCTGTTTCTTTAAGACATCACAATATTAATGTTTGGAATGATGTTTTCTGATAGATTCAGTAAGAGAGGAAATTGATTGCTACTTCACAGTTAAGTTTCTCTGTTTTAAATGTTAATTGTTTAAAAGCACTTTGGAGTTTGCTGTGGCCTCTAGGTGGTTTTTTTTTTTTTTTTTTTCCTATAAATGATAGTTGATACAATCTCTGACAAAATGGGGTTTTAAGAAAAGTACTTTGCTGTCCTAGTTTCAAGTAACCTTCTAAAGTTCAAGTGAATCAATTACACGTAAGAGGACAACAACTTTTGTAAAGCTTCATTTGAATCCCAGAGGGGAAAAATGATAGAAAATCAATTAACTTTCCACATGAAAAAATAGCTCATATTGCTAAGCTTTCCTTGCATAGTTTCTTGATTATGTTTGGAAGCAAATTGCCTTGATTATACCTTTGACGGGAGGGAAAACCTTTTAATTAATTTAATACATGCTATAGCAGTGCTAAATTGTATCATGGAACGATTAAGTGGGCCTCCACTGATATTTCTGCCCTGTTGAAAATGGATATTGCTCACTTAGTGAGTCATGCTCTTGCTGGGTTGACGCCATTATCTGTTCATCGTGGAGCATGTGACATAGAAGCTAATAGGGCCATTCATGTATATGAGAGGCAAAATGGAGTAAACAAAAAGCCAGATTCACCGAAGAGTCTGAATGTTTCCTCTTTTGGAGAAATTTGAGCTACACTTCAGTCTATTGCACCCATAGTGTGGACTGAACCAGGCACTTGAGCCCTAACACAACCTCTGTTTGAGAACATTCAGGCTTCACATCTAATTTCTGCCAGTCCTAGACTGAAATGAGAAGTGGAAGAGATTGTCTGTGTCACATACTGACAGGTGGTCCTCAAACTGCTGTTTAGCTATGAGCTATTGATAGTCAATTTGTGTTAGTATTGAGTACGTGAGCTTCTTCATAATATCAGTGTTTGTCTTGAGCTCTCATCCAAAATTTGTAGTGTTTGCTGAGAGTAAGATTTTTAAAATGATACTATTAATTCATGTGTTCAAAATATAATGAGAAACAATATGTTCTATAACAAGTAATGTATTCCTTTATCATTAATGGTATTACATTATATTTTTGAAATAAAATTAAGAAATATCTTGATTTGACTCTGATAATGGTCATTTTCTTGTACTGCTAAACTAGAACTGGGTCATTGTGCTTTCCCTGGTAGGTCTGTGCTATTGGTCTGCTCAGCTGATTTTGTACTGAGGTCTGCTGGATCATTTCTGGGGAACTGCACAAGCAAATATCCAAGAGGTGGATAATAAAGTTAAGAGTCCACCACCAGAGAATCTATTTTATGAATTCACTTGCAGAAGTCTGAACTCAGATAATAGATCATCACACATTTTCCTAGTATCCCAAGGTCACAAGTAATGAAAAATGAAAAACTGTACAAGTTAGGAGCAGTGCTCTTGTTACATGCACTCTGTTCTTTCTGATTTCTCAGAAAAATGCCGACTGATGAAGGATCTGTTTATAAAAGGAAACTAGTTACTATGGTTTGGGAGAGATTCAGGATGGGAGAGGAAGCTTTCTTGCAGCAATGTGAGAGTGAATATGTGCTGGAAATGAATTTTAGGCTTGATGAATTGTGGCTGAGTGCTGTACCACAGGACTGGTATGTTCTGAGCTAGCAAGTTCTGCATTATTTAGAGATTTAATTTAATTAAAGATCTTAGATTTAATAACTAACATTTTGAATTGTGACAGAATTGGGCTGGCAAACATCAGTATGCAAAGAGAGTGGTCAGATGCACTCTCTAGGCTTGTGCATCAGTAAAAAAAATACTCTAGTATTGTCTCGAATGGCAAAGCCAGCAAACAGAATAGCAGCATTACATTCCCTGGCAGCAGGTATGGAGATCTGATCTGCGCCATGTACTTCATCAAAGATTCATTTCTTTGAGGAAAGGTTTCACATTCACTCATGTCTAATGCAGCGCCTGCCACATTCCAGGTCTACTGGCTGCCTACTGGTCCTGCTCTGCCTCCCATGACCTTGACTGTTTGGTCAGGCCTGAGTGACCAAGTGAAGTCAGTGAATGGATTTGAGAAAACAACTGTATTTATTTTTCTCCCTGCTTGTATGAATACATATTTGTTCTTTCTGTGGTGTGAGTGGGCTAGTGTAGCTCTCTAAAGTTCCATCAAAAGGTATTATGCAAAAATATGTTTTTTCTTTTTCATTATTTAAATTTATTTCCTGTTATCTCAAGTGCCATGCATTTATACACTTCCTTAGTTTTTCTGAGTTAAAAGTTGCTAAAAAATATATATAAATGCATTCAAATTATCAAATTTTGATCACATTTAGGTTCTATTTTTAAAGCTTGGCCTACTCATCTCAGGAGAAAAAATGCACGCTGCCTTCTTGTTGAAAAGCAAAGATAGATGGTTTGGGACCTCTACTGGTGCTGGGATCAACATCACAGTTAACTAAGATCTACTGCTTCTGAAAGATGGAAGGGTGGGTCAAAGATTGAGAACTTAATTGAGGTGTAAAAGCATCCAGATGTATCTCACCAGTCCCACCATGACCTTTGGGTCACTCTAAGAAATATGTTGCCTCATGATCTCAGTAAATATATTATACACAGCATTTTTTTTTTTTTTAAGAAAAAAAGAAGAAAAAAAAAAAGAATTGATCTGTTTCAGTGCTTGAATTTTCTGCTTAGGCCTGGGCTCATTAATTCATAACTCATGCTGTGCCCTGAGTACAACAGATTAGTAACACAGTCCCAAGTGTGCAGCAGACGGACTCTCCTTAGAGACTAGCAGACGTGGGCAGGGTTTAAGGGAAGGCTGATGCAGGGAGACAAAAAAAAAGGCAGTAACTAAAAACTGTTTTTCTCTTGAACAAAGATTGGAGGGGTGAAAGCAAATGCATGTGTCAGTTTGGGAATCTGGGTTAGAAAATTGCTATGGGGCTTGCTGAGCATCACCTAACAGCTCCAGATGGTCTGGCCACTGTATTCCGGTACCTAAATCCAAAATAAGTATTTTCTTAGGGAGAAATTACTCCCTTACTCTTATTTCATTCTTGTTTCTCCAAAACAAGGTGGATAGAGAGAGCAGTGCGGACGCCAGAGCCCTTCTCTCTGCACAGCACACGGTGGCAATCTTGCACTGCCTCTGTGCTGTTGTCATGCAGCCTGGCACAGCCGGTGGTCATTTACAGGCAATAAATAGCTCGGTGCAGTGGAGTGGTGCTTTACCCAGGGAATATTATACTTGGACGTGGTAACACTGATTGTATTTTCTATTAAAACAGCGAATAAGGTATAGGAAAGATGTATTATTTTTCTTTTTACCTCACATGTTAAATTCACGCATCCTAAGCATCCAACAATTTGAATTTTGCAGCAATAATGTAGCTGATATAGAAAAAATATATGACTAATTAGTTTCATTCCATAAAATCAACTGTACCTTCCCGAGAGGAACGCTTCGGATAATAAAACAACTCCACCTATCACACACACAGAAATCAGAAACTGTGTCATCACAACACTACAAGGTTTCTCCCTCCCAGAAGCAAGCTTTACTATTCAAATATGCTAACCACGAACTCCTGCTTTCAAAAAGATCTCTAGCCCAAACATCAGCCAGTCTGAGTGGCTGCAGAGAAATGGGGGTGCTGCAAAGAGCAAGACAGGCTGAGTTTTGGGCATGTCTCAGGCAGTTTTGGGGCTCAGCAGCCATGTATGGCTGCAGGCATCGCAGGGCCCCTTGCTGTTGACACAGGCTGGTCGCAGTGTGCTTATGGGTCTGTTGACTTGTGGCCCTGTTGACCTGTGGAGCAGTTTCTCCTTACAGCCTGACAGGAGGGCCCCTCACAGGCAGACATCAGCAGGAAGGGACTTGCACTATAAAGGCAATGCTGACTTAGAGCACTTCAAGTCTGAATTGTCATCTTCTGCGTTTGTCCTGCTTTTGGTGTTGCTGTTTCAATTCCAGTGGTTCCCTTCACAAGCCATGGGCTTCCCTTATTTTTCATCTGCCTAAGTCAAGCTCTGTGCCTTGACAGATAAACACTTTCCTGTGCTTCTGTCATACTTCAGCTGATTTTCAGTTCACAAACACAAAAGGAATGAGTTTTTTCCTTCAATTTTACAGCCTCTCAGGCCTAGACATGTTATCAATCCCCACCAGATTGTTCCAGTTGCCTTTATCTCTAGGATCTCAGATTCAAATCTACATTCAGTGTCATGGGCTACATACCCAGGAGGCGTCCCCAAAGCACTTGCTGAAGCCTCCTTCCCTTGCCAAGTGGAAGCCCAAAGACAGAGGAAGGCTGGAAGGGCTTAAAACCTCTCCCATCCTGCAGGAAGGAAAATAATGGTTTTTTCAGCTAGCAAATAATAGTACTGTCCTGGAATTGCTCCCATTCCATTAGCCACGAATGTAAATTAACCCCAAAGAATTAGAACAAGCACTCTGAGTAAGCCATGCAAATCCAACTGCTGAGATTCAAGTTTCTAATTGGTTGGTGTGGGTTGGTCTCTGCATGCAACACATACCCACACAATCAAAAAAATAAATATTAAGACAGATAAAAATAGAATATAAAGATAAAAATAAATAAATATAAGGAATATTAGGATTAAACAAGAATTTGGGTTAAGTCCCCACTAAGATTGCTGTAACTAAAAGCTGTCTAGAAACAACAAAAATGTATTGAAAGAATTGTTGAGTAACAGCAGTGGCATTGATAAAGCCTTTGTTTCAAGGTCTGAAGTTCTTTCTCAGTGTCCATTTCTAGGATGAAGATCAAGAGCCCTGCTATTTCATTTATTCTCTATTTATTTGCAAGAGGTATAGCTTAAATCATAGTAGAAAAAAACTGAATGGATATTTGCCTACAGCTGCTAATCTTTTATATCCAGGTAAGTCCTTCCTTTCCCTGAGTATAAGCACCAAGCCCAAAGCCTTAAAAATGGATTCAGGGAGGAAAGATAAGAGCCATATAATTTTCTTCTAGGTGTGTAACATAACCTATACCACTATTATTATTTCTACAGTCAGTAATTTCCAACAAGAGAAGGGAGGAAGAAGTGGCCATGGCAATGAATGTCTCCCTAGTGCAGATCGATGCTTGCAAATCCTTGAATCTCATCACCCACCTGCCATCTTCCCCGCCTCCGAAAAATGATGCTAGCTCCCACAGCCCTTCAGCCAGTGCTGTTTTGCTTGTGTTTCTCCCTACTCAAGCTCTGCCAAGTCCCCACTTGTTCAGCACCTCCATAAATACTGCTTTGTGATTGTATGACTTCTTGTGATTTTCAGTACCCATTGGTATACAGGCTGCGTTGCTGAAGATTAACAGTCGGGATGAGTTTCCATGTGAGCACTTGGTGCATACAATCTGAAGGCAAGGAAATGCACAACCCTGTATGTCTAAGCAATTTGTTTTCCCACTCCTTTCTGCTTGCATTTTAAATTTGAGCTTGAACTGATGAGAAACAAACTCAAACACTATTAATAAGAAAATGATAAACTCCTTCTGTAAAAATTGTCATCTGGGAAGTGCAAAGAAACAACTAAGCTAAGCAGTTGTAATTTAAAAAGAAAGGCATTAAGAAGATTCATTCTAAAATACACTCCTTAAAAAAACCTGTTGGTTGTTGGCTGTTTTCTCCCATTGCATATGAGTAAAATAATAATTTTCTAGTCTCACGTGCTAAAAAGGGAAATATTTATCAGCCAGTGTATTATCTATTAAGATAAAAAACTATGCTTTTGCCATCTCATATTAATGGCATGATGATCTTATGCACCACCAATCTTTTTTAAAGGCCAATATGAATGTCATTTTCATAGCTGAGGTATCGAGTCCCCAGGATGCCCAGCAAGGCCTCCTCAGTGTGCAGATTTATTTCCACTGAGCAGCAAAAATATTTCAGCAAGGGAAAGATACTGAGGAGAAATACAGTAGCTATAGATAGTAAAGGCAGATGCTGTAGAATATTGACCGAGGGCTAGAAAGTTACAGAGACTACAGTGTTAAGTGCTCATTGCTAGTTCACAGCTCATGTACCTTTGCTTTCCTATTTTATGTGGTCAAAGTTTGGTGAAAACAAACAACAAAATACGTGGTACATCATATATTTTCTCCTTCTTGGGAACAGCACACAGAAAAATATGTAAACTTCTGCTGAATTAAAAGTCCTGTTTCATTAAGTATGTAGAAAGAATGTATTGGGTGGGTTTCAGATGTAATACAAGCTCTTGTAGTGGCAGAGGGCCAGATCCCCCATTCACCTGTGCAAATGTGGACAGAATACAACACTCATAGATCAAACAGGACTGTGGAAATGCAATTGCCCATCCTGCTTCTCTACTAAAACCAGTTTTCTGTCATCTGAAGTGACACAGGTGTAGAAAATGGCTAGGGGAGAGAATGACTCTGCTGTCCTGATTATCTTTCTGTTTATTCTTTTCTACTGCCCTGCAATCAGCAGGCAATCTGTTTTGTAGCAAGCACCATTTGAGGCTGCATTGTCTTTGGGTCAGTTCCATTGCATCCTTTAGTACATATCAGTGGAAGCTGCTTGCTTTGGGGGTTCTGGGCATCAGCACCAGTAGAAGAGTGCTCCTGCAAGATGCTTAAAAATATATTGAAGGATTTTCTGTGCTGTTCTGTGACAGATGTTTTGTCCAGTCATATTAATCTATCATCTTGAAAATTAGTTCATACTAAAGAAAATGCCTGACCTCAGTTTTCCTCCCACTTTTTCTTACCTCAAATATCTGCTCAAATACTTTATTGAGGTCAGAGATGTAGTCCATCAGTAGCCTGCATTAATTTGCCTCCCTTCCAAAAGTCTATTATCTTTATTTTCCCAAACTTACAACATTTTCCAAATTGAAAATTTATTAGAAACCCTTACTGCTCAGCTTGTGATTCAATCCACTGTGTTTCTTTCAGCAACAGGATGAACTGCATATTATTCCCTTTACTGAGACCACTGGGGCATTGCTTCTTCCCCAGAAGCTATTTTATTTGTAAGATCTTCAGATCCGTTAGCAACCGAGCTTTTGCCCACAAGTTCAACGCCGTTGCTTGTACTGAAAACCAAGACTGGGTTTTAGTTTGTGGGCTATAGTGTGGTTTTGATTTCCCCTCCATACTTCTTTCCCACTGCATGATGATCCCATTTCTTCTTTTGTTAATATCTGTGACACAAAAAGGATGCGCCTACTAATAAATTTTACTGGTGACAGCACTGAGAAGTGCTTTCAGTACAGAAAATGGCCAGAACACCACTCTGGAGGCATTGGTTTCCCTTGAGAATAGGATCAACATGAATTAGATGAAATTCAGTAATAGAGGTGAAAGGAAATTCACATGGGGGATTTGCCAATAACTAGCCCTCATGGGAGCTCATCAGACTTCCAGAAAGAAGAATGGGAAGGGGACAAAAACAGTGTCAGTGTAGTAAAAATACACCCAACTTCAAGTTTAACCTTCTGTTCTCAGACTTTAAAATGCAGTTAGTTTCCCTTAGCAAGCAACATGGACAATAACAAGGAAAAAGTGCATTATTTTTCCATGATGTGATAAAATTGTATATCTGTTTGTTTTGTTTATTAATCATTTGGTGGTGCCTCTGCAATAGAGGACTTCTGTTGTTCCAAAGATTTGAAAGACAGAGAGAGAGAAAAGGCTATTGTCTATGCTTTTCTTTAAATGTTATCCCTGAAGGTGCATGTATTTGTCTGAATATAATTGCAAATGTCACAGCTCTGATTTCAGCTTATGTGTTGCCTGACTTTCAGGGATAAGGGCACTTAAGTTGCTAGTAAGCTCCAGCCTAGAAATATTCTGGCCTTTTCAGTTCCTAAAACATAATTCATAAACAGCATTTCCTTCCTAGCCTGCAGCAACCAGATTTGAC
Source organism: Cyrtonyx montezumae (assembly GCF_038088225.1). Lineage (NCBI taxonomy): Eukaryota > Metazoa > Chordata > Aves > Galliformes > Odontophoridae > Cyrtonyx > Cyrtonyx montezumae. Next base: position 39,066,302 of record NW_027071826.1, on the reverse strand, counting down.
ATTTATATATTGCTCCACACGTATATCACATAATGCTGCCAGAATCTTTATGATTAACTGATGTAATTGACTTCTGTGATAAAAAAAAAAAATGTATGTGGGAGAATCCACACAATAAAACAAAGTTTCCATTTTTTTTTCAAAGTTGTACATAGAAAAGAAGGAAATACATCTTATTTCCTGGGGACAGACATTCCTTCACAGAAACAAAGCATATCACGAGCAACTGCATCAATACTTGTGAGAAGCAAAGGCAAGTCAAATTTGTCCCACACCTAGACTGTGTATCAGATCAACTTATCAGAGAGAAAGCAGGAAGATACCAAATGGACAATTCATCAAGGAAGCTGGAGCAAATTTCTCCAAATCTGCAGTAAGTCTTCTGTCTTCAGTAAGGATTGACTTGTACTTGTGTTTTTGGACTAATCCTTCACTGCTCAAGTGTTAAGACTGTTGGTATTGTTTAGTGGCAGATCTCTCTAACTACATCTGCCTCATAGCTGGGTGTATTCTGGTGTTAAAGAAAGAAAGACATGAAAATATGCAGTGTATCACAGAACTTGCTCCTGAAATTGCAGAGTGGAATGCCTCATATTCCATTCTTTTACTACCCTGTGATTTGAGAAGTTTTTTCACAGAATTACAGAATCATTAAGGTTGGAAAAGACCACTAAGATATCAGTTAGTCTAACCGTTGACCATTACCACCATGCTCACTGACCATGTCCCTCAGTGCCACATCTACACTGTTCTTGAAAATGTCCAGGGTCAGTGAGTCCACCACCTCCCTGGGCAGCCTGTTCCAATTCATTATCACTCTTCCCGAGCAGAATTTTTTCCTAAGATCCAACCTGACAGTGTCACTGTCAATAATTCACAATTAAACCAGTGAGTTGTTAATTTAGTGCAAGACACCCACTCTTAAACAAAAATTTATAATTTGCTTTGAAACCACATGACTGCATTTGAACCCACAAGCTGCAGATTTCTGCAGTTCAATTCATTCAAAAACATTTTATTTTAGTAGGAATTCTGCAAAATGGGAAGCAGCAAAGCAACCTCCAGATAGTGTAATGCAGAAGGAGCCACACAGAGGGTAGTCACTTGACACTTATCACATCCCTAACACTAGCAAAATTTCACATGTCATTGCAACTATCATGAGAAGAAAAGGCTTTTTTGTGTGTCTCAAAGGCTTTATATTTTAGCTTGCAACTCTTGCTTTTTACCACTGTGTGTCTGGATAAAAGATTATGAGGAAGAATATAATTTTCCATTTGCTTGATGATTAAAGGGTGTCAAATTAATCAAAGCACGAGGAAAAAGGCTTTTGTTGATTTATTTATATATTACTGGAACGCAGCATTGGTCTGGGAAATTTATCTTCCCAAGGAGGATAAACCATGAGATCCCAAAGGGATGATCAGTGATGCCAGGGTAATTTGTAACAAGGGACTGGAGCACTGTGTCTCATGTGTGAAGAGCTGAGGATGGCTATCTAATCTTCCTACTGCATATATTAAGAGCTGCTCTTTTTGTTCCATATCACAGCAGCCAGCTGAAAGGAATGACAGGCACTTTGTGAACCCCCAGCTAGTTGTTTTTTCACTGCAGAACTGAACTTCAGCAATGCGAAATAAATAAGAATACTTCAAGACCTAGAGAAACCTGTTGTTCTTGTGTTAATAAAAGAAAATTGAATGGAAGATGGAATAAGACAGAGAAGATTAAATGACTCCTTATCTCATAGCACAGTGACATTTTCTTATCCTTCTTAGAATTCGTGGCTAGTTTTAGGAGCTGTGTTAGTAAACTTGTATATTAAAATTCAAACTACTTGCTGAACTTTAAAATATTTTCACTAATGCTCATTAGATTGAAAAGAAATCGTTATTATTTCTCTATTTGTAAATGACTTCCTTCTGTCAACGTTATTTTGTGAGTCACCGGTAGCTGATGCATTTCTTTACCTTTTAGAATAGTTAAAAATACAGAGTGATACATATTATGAAGTAATAATTTATGACAAGGTATGCAGTACGCAAAATGTCACGTAGTTTGCAGAGATTAATGCATGATCCAAGTGCAAATACATTAACTTAACCAACTATCTGGAAAGCAAGATTAATGAAAGAGGGAAATGAAAGCAGCGTAGAAAGAAAAAAGCATTGTGGTGACAGTATGTTTTATATAGCATATGTATTTAATATAAGAACCTCTGTGAATTAGTAGCTAATCTCTGAGTTCAAGTAGCCCGATATTCATCTCTGGTAGGGATGGTCATGCAATTTGAGTGAGCCAGTTATGCCTGATAATCAAAATCCAAGCTCTGAAGGTTGAGTTTAGCAAGACTAAGTCTGTTCAAGGATGTAATAGTACTTCATTCAGATGTGGAGTCCTCAGTAGAGATGTGGACCTGTTAGAGCACATCCAGAGGAAGGCCAGAAGAATGATCCAAAGAATGGAACACTTCTTCTATGAGGACAGGCCAAGAGAGCTGGGGCTGTTTGGCTTGGAGAAGAGAAGGCTTCAGGGAGAATTGATAGTGGCCTTTCTGCATGAAAAGGGGGAGCTACAGGAAAGAAGAGGATGCGCTTTATCAAGATCTGTTGTGATAGGACAAGGGAAAATTATTTCAATGTAAAGGAGGGGATATTTAGATTGGACATAAGGAAGTTGTTTTTTACAGTAAGGGTGGTAAGGCACTGAAACAGGTTGCCTGGAGATGTGGTGGAAGACCAAGTTGGAAGCATTCAAGGTCAGGCTGGACAGGGTTCAGGACACCTGTTCTATTACAGGTGCCTCCATTCATTGCAGAGGGGTTGGACTAGATGACCTCTAAAGGTCCCTTCCAACTGTAGAGTTTCTATGATTCTATGTAAGACAATGAGGTACAGAATTTCAAAGCGTGTTTATACAACGTTTTAAAGCAAATATTCATTCCTCATCCTGCTAATACCCATTTCTGCAATACAGATTAATAGAAAAAGTAAGACAAGTCAGTGCTTTAAATCTGTGCATTTCTAATGAAGTGCTGCATTTTGAGATCTTTGTGAAACATCTGCTTGTACACTCAGGCACATATATAAAACAAGGACTACAAAATTTTGAATGTGCATTTGTGGTCCATGCTTAAGTCAGTTTCTAAAGGCTCTAGCTTTCTTGTTTACTCTCTAAACCTGGAATATTTCCTGTGATAACATCAGAATTTACACTGTAAAGCTCCTGGCTATCAAATTAGGTATTTTCCCTGCCACCTTCTGTGTTGACAAACCTCACTGATAACTACGATTGGCACACTCTAACTTCAACCTTTACAGACACTAATAAACTTAACATTCAATGTAAGCCACCAGAATCTCCAAAGAAAACACTATCAGAAATACTGACTTGTCTTACTCTTCCTATAGTGTCTGACTCCATTTTGTTCCCTTCCTCAAATGCCACAGTTAGAAGCCAGTCTATATAGCTGGTCTTGTACCTGAGTTATGGCAACTGCCATTACTTATACAAACCAGGGGATGAAAGGGTAGATTACAGTCTTGTCAAAATGACTTGGGGAAGCTGGTGAATGGCAAGCTGGCCATGAGCCAGCAGTGTGCCATTGTAGCCCAAGAAGCCAACTGTATCCTGAGCTGCATCAAAAGAAGTGTGGCTAGGAGGTCAAGGTAGGTGATTCCGCCCCACTACTCTGTGCTGGTGAGGCCTCATCTGGAGTACTGTGTCCAGATGTGGAGTCCTCAGTACAGGAAAGACGTAGAGCTGTTGGAGCATGACCAGCAGAGGGCCACAAAAATGATCCAAGGGTTGGAACATTTCCCATCACTATGAGGACAGGTGGAGAGAGCTGGGACTGTTAAGCCTGGAGAAGAGAAGGCTCTGAGGTGACCTGCTAGCGGCCTTTCTGTAAGTAAAGGAGGGCTGTAAGAAAAAAGGGGGCAAGCTCTTCAGCAGGAACTATTGTGATAGAGCAAGGGAAAGTGGTTTAAAACTAAAAGAGGGTAGATTTAGGCTGGATTAAGGAAAAATACTTTTACAAGTGAATGAGGCACTGGAACAGATTACTTAGAGAGGTGGTGGAAGTCCCATCCCTGAAAACTCTCAAAGCTAGGCTGGGCCAGGCTCCGGGAAACCTGATCTAGCTGTAGATGTCCCTGTTCCTTACAAGGAAGTTGGACTAGATGACAATTAGAAGTTCTTCCAACTCTGGGGGATTCTGTGATTCTATATTTTTATATCTTTTCAAATACTGCAAAATTGGGACACCCAAATCTTTATGTCAAAACAAGAGTTATGAAGGAAAATGAGCTTGAAGAAAAAGGTTTAGAGAGAAGCATCCATTCTAGTTGATGCCCTTCTTCTGTCCTAGAGGGGGTGGCAGTCCCTTCTATGCACCCTGAAGGATCTGCCAGTGTGGTTTCTGAATCTCATTACAAATTGCCATAGGTGATAAAGATGACTAACTATGTACTTACTCCTGCATTGTGGGCTACAGTGTAAAATTTAAGAGCACCTCAATATATAGAAAGTCCAACTAGATGATTGAATGGGCTTTTCTAGCACCATGAATCTATGTCTATAGATATATAACCATTAGGAACCTGTTTTTTGTAGACTACATCATTAAATTTATGGGAGTTGGCAGTCTGCAGGGGTAGCTGCCATTCTATGAGATAGAACAGATGCTGCTTGCTACACTGAAATGCACAATACCTTGTTCTGGAAATCTTAGTTCATATTAATATAGAATAAATCAAATATATTGAAAGCATACCCTAACTTTACAGGCAAGGACAAATATAACAATATTGTCTGACTGACTCTTCTCCATTTGGAATTCAGACCAGAAATCACAAAACTTTAACTACCTTTCATATATGTGATTTAAAAACAACAACAACAACAACAACAACAAAACAACCCTAAACAAAACAAAACAAATCATTAAGATAACACTAACAGAAATACTTCCTGTTTTGATTCTTGATTTTAACTGGTGATAAACAGAACTGTGGGCAACAGGAACTATTTTCCCATATGAGAATCTGAAAGGTGAGTGTTTTACATAGAACAAAAGCAGCATATTATAGAGTGGAAGTTGGCTATTTTTAGCAAATGCATCTGGGGAAACATTAATTATTTATATGTCAGTCACTAAAAATAGCTGTGGTCTGTATTTTAACCAGCTTGTTCACAGTTTCCCTAGAAGGTTTCATTATAATTATGGTAAGAGAAAGCAGACAGTCTTGATATTTTAATTATTTTATTCAGGTAAACTAGATGTCTACAGTGTACACTTGATATTGAAACCAAATAGGAAAACTGTGGGTTTATTTATTTATTTATTGTTTTTAATGTAAACATGAAGGCATGACTATGAAATGGTGAGCATGATCATTAGAAAAAAACGTGGAAAAAGCCATTTCTACTCTGTCTTTGCTTCAGGGACTTAGATAATACTGGAAAGGAACAACAGCAGCTAATTAACTGGCTTTCGTGGTGATTAACATGAATAAAAGTCACCTTGACTATTGGTAAGCAGTCCATTTCTGGGCCCAAGATATGGAGAAGTCTCTTCATTGAAAGTCATTTACTCCTTTTTCTTCCCCCACACATGAGTTAAGACTATGTATATCCTGTGTTCACAGTTGTCATTAGCCTTATGTATCTCAAAGTTTGTGTGCCTATTAGAGGTAAATAGAAATCATATCCCTCATAAATATGCTGTGAAAACTATTTTCTGACTTGCTTTTAAAAAAAATAATTAATTGGCTTTTTCTTAACAATGCATTCTTTCTCGCCTTTTGTTGTGAATACTCACTACTATGATTATATCTAATAATAATTTTCAAGTATTATTCACTCCATAAGGGAGAAACTGCACTGACAACAGTGCTAAGCTTTGTTTGCATCCAGCAGTCTGGAGAGATTTGCTAGTTCATTTCTTTTCCCCATGCTAACCTCATGATACCCTTGCTGACTGATAGCTCTCAAAAGAAAAATACTGAAGAGCAATGAATTTTTAACTTTAACTAGAACTTGCTTGCCTCATTATTTCTTTTTATGTTCTTCTTGGAATAACTCCTTAACTGTCCTTAAACTCTTTTCTCTGATTATTATTTGTATTTAGTATATATAAGGTCAATCAAAGAACTGACTCTTGACTCATGCTGGAGTTAATATGGGAAAAATGTATGAAGTGAATTAAGCCATATATATTTAATGAATGAAAATCCATGCAGCATCTTTTATTTATGTATGTCAATTGATATTCTGTTATTTATTCCATTTTGTCAAATAAACTGGGTACTGTGCATTCTATCATTTCTAATCATGCTGCATTATTGTGTTTGCTATGCTATTTGTGGAAGTCTGTTTTGAATACTCATCCAAAACAAGGTTCATGGCCCCTGCGGGCAGCTTGTCTTGCTCCAAACCACTGCAGTGGAACCACACAGTCATCTTGAGGGAGGTTGAGGCTACTTAGGCAAAGCTGCTGTTTTGCTTGCATGGTTCCCAGTTTCTCTAGTGGCTTAGACAGCCTCAGTGGATGGGCTGTTCCCTTTTTCTTTTCGGAACACTGAGCCAGTTAGCCACCACGTTGTGCTAAAGGGCAGAGAGCCATCCTGGTCAGGTAACTACTGTCATACAAACAAGGCAAGTAAGTATAAGAGCAGTAACTGCTTCTATGCAATAAGACAGAGCTTATGAGCTGCCCTTTAATGATCAATTAGGCATTCATTTATAATCAGCAAGTTTGGTTTGGTTTGGTCTGAGTTTGTTTATACAGTGACGTGTCTTTTGTATTGGCTTTCTTCATGCTAATTTGTGAAACTGGATGTCAGTCATAGTGGTTAACAATGAGCAAAAGTGCTAGTTTCCTTTACCTTCTATTCATTAAAGGTACTATTATTTTTCCGTGTTTAATTGACTGATAAATGATACAGCTTTATGAAGTACATTTATTTTCTGATGTGCAATCTTTTGATGTCATTAAGCTTACCCATGTTCATTACAAGCATGAGTCAGCATCTACATTGGAGTCTTTGCCTGCTAGATCTATGTAGTATTCCACAGTTTGTGGCTCATTTGTACTTTAAGATGTAGCTAACTGACTTTTTTTTTTCTTCCTATTTCTTGGGGATCTATAACGAACAATACTGGAAGAAAACTATTTCATGAACTTTTATCTATATTATGTCTATTTTGTCTGCTGAGAATAGGGAAAAATCATTTCAGGCAAATATTTTATTACTAGATGAATTCTCTTCATTTTCCTCAGAATTAATCTTTGAGAGAGAATTGTGTACCTCAGTCCTGTTTGTTTCTGTTCAAACATATCCAGAATTCCAATACTCTCTGTGTCCCTTCTACTCAGCTCGCAAGTTTGCTTTCATTACATTTATTTTACAGGCAGAAATTGAGCCATATTGCTTTACTATTTTGAATAGTTCTGGGATTGAACTGAAGGGACTGAAATATCCTATAAAGTAGGGTCTGCACAAAAAAGGAAATTTTATGAAGGACATTCCCTGTTTTTATTGCCTTTTTTTTTCTAAGAATGTCAGCCAGTGGTTATACTGACATGGCAAAAGGAAGCAAATATGCTGACAAATACCTCACGTTACTTTAGGAGAGGAGGACTGCAGTAAAACCAGGCCAGACTTTGCTTGCAAGAGTGATTCTCACACAACTAGGCTTCTTAGCCTTTAAATGAGTGCTATAGCTCAGAGAAGTATCAGATGCTTGGGCTTTTATTCAGTATCCATTTATCCTGACATCTGGAGAGTCAAGTGGGTTGTTTAGGTCAGCTAGAACTTTGTATGGAGATGTATATCAAGGCCATTAATACCCTTTCAGAAGCTGCTACCTACCCAGCTGCATTAATGCCTTCGATTCATTTAAATGCTCTCGAGGGCACATGTTGAAACATAAGAACTCAACAGGCAGTGAAGTAGTGAATCTGAAAAGATCAGATGCAGTGAACATTAGACAGCAAATGTGTCTTGTTTCTAGTTTCCTGAATAATCACAGCCTAGAACAGTACCGCTGAAATATCTTAATCCTTTCTGCAGACTGAAAGCAAAGCTACTGAAAAACAGGCAACCATATTTAAAGAGGTTTCTGATATCTGTCGTTTTCATAGCAAAGAATCGAAGACAATTCTACACGCTGAATCACCTATGCTGAACTACGCATGCTGCTTTGAAAGGAAGAAAGCAACATGCACACACATGCAAAGAAAATATAAATGCAATCTATTTCTGTATAGAGAGGTGTCTGTAAGATGATAAATTCACCACTGATTTACTGCTCTTCATGAGTCTTGCAAAATGAGCTGCTGGACATGGGGCTATTTCTATTACTTATCCTTGTAAAAAGCAAGGGCATGTGAACAATGCATTGAGATTGTGCACAGAACCCATGCTTTCATTTGAGAAGGCCATGCATTTTTATTGCCAAGATAATGCATTAGCTTTCCATAATGCATATGGAAGTGAACGTGTCGAGGAACGCAATAGTATTTTAAAATACGGTTAGCAGATCTGTTTTAATAATAGGTTCATATCCCAAGACAGATTTACTCTGTTTAATTTTGTCTGTTGCAAAGGAGAGGTTAAATCTAGATACATTATTAAGCAGATAAAGCAACTTTTTATACTGTGCTTAGAAGAGCAACATCAGTTCCTAAGAGATTTGTCATACTGCATATGCAAACCACATGTTTATCAAGCAGGGAGCAACGTTAGCTAGGGCTGGGCTTCTTTAATTGTATTATCATTATTTTTTTTAATAATAGATCTACATAGGAAAACAGCCTACAATCATTCAAAAATCAATCAATTTGTTTTCCCAAATATTTTCTTATTGCATTTTTTTTTCCAAGGGGAAAAAGGGAGAAGAAAGAAGCAAAGAGGCGAAGGGAGAATGCAAGCTGGAGCCTGCTGTTGCTGGAGAGCCCTATAATCATAGTGTCCCCTAGAAGGAACTCGTTCCTGGGAGTGTAGGGCCTTGGGCCAGCATCACTCACAAAGATGTACAACTGATTTGAAACAGTGTAGTTGAATCAAAACTAGCTTGCCATCACATTAAATTAATATGTACAGGTAGCTAAAATGAACTTTGTGTCAGAAAGCAGAGTTGTCACTAGGAAAAATCCTGGGAGCTGGAAGCAGAAACACCAACATGGATTACTTCTAAAAGTCCTGATCTTCCTCACCAGATATGTTTTGACTGCCCGGATATTCAACTCCACAATATCCAGGTTTGCTGTGCAGTCTTCTCAAGTGCACTGTATAGCAGTAGATAATTAAAGCAATTTTGGGAAAGTGAGTTGTAATGTTATTTCAAGTTATTTGTTCCCCAGATAACAGCAGTAGTTTGTTGAGCTTCATCTTTCCCATGACAAAGTTCACTTTTATCCTTATTTTTTTTCTTAGCTGAGCTGCTCTATAAGCTCTTAAGAGATCAAATTTGCTGTCTACAAAGCAGGACTATTTTGTCTGTGCACACAAAATATTTCCTACCCTTGCACTGATACCCAGGCACAGAAGGTCTCAAAGAGACAGCTTTAGTCTAGCCTGTCCTCCTCTTCTTATCCCTTTCACACTTTTTAATTATTCCTCAGCAGACAGAAAGAAGCTATGTCATATTTCTGTGTGTTTCCATGGAGCTGAAAGATGAATGTTAGCAGTGGCTTCATAAAATTCACATCAGATTGTTGTTATGTTTTATTTGTCAGAATAGCTTAGCCTGTGACATCCCCAGGGCTCAGAATATATTACAGTCTTCCCTTGGAGTGCAAGAGAGGCATTTGCCAAAATTCAGAGTCTATTGTCTCTCCAGCCTGCACAGCCAACTTCTCTTTCATTCTGGGAGAGATGAAGACATATCAAAGGGGTGAACTGATGCCCTACAAATATACAAGGTCTGGGGTCAAAGATAAAAGAGTATCAGGAGGCATCCAGTGTAAATAAACAAACACTATCAGTTTTGACTCCCAGCCTACACTGAACTATGCACTTTAGCCTGTGGGAAAGAGTAAAACAAAACAAAACAAATTTGCAATGGAGCTACCACTCTCTTTCATAAAATATATACATGGAACAGCTTCTAACATATGCACTGATATACAGAGCAAAAACACTCATAACCAAAAAAAAAAAGTCATTTTGAGATGTATTCTGATTTTCATGAGTAGACTTCATTTTTAACTCTTCCCCCACAGAAAATAAACAAACAAACAGACAAACAAACAAAAGTAAAAAAAAAGAAATGTGTGTTTAGTGATAATAACATTTCAATCTTTACGCTACTGAGAGCAAGGTCATGAAAATGAAAGCTGCGCGCATCAGGGATGAGTTCCCTAAAAAGAAAGCAAGTCCAAACTTGTGGATAATACTGGGCAGTGTTGATCCGTTGAAGGCTGCTCAGAAAGTAATGCCTCCTATTTTATGATCTTGGCCCACCATGTCAGTGGCAGACGTTGGTGGCATGGCAGCTGAGATTGAACCTTCTCACCAATATTCCATTACATTTTCGTGCTGTGTGACATATGGCAGCAGATGGGCAATCTGACAAAATGGTGCCTGAAATGGAAGTGCAGATGGAGCAAAGGTGTGTCACTGAACTCCTCTGTGCAGAAAAAGTGGAACCCCTGGACAATCTTACTGAGCATTTACGGAGACCAAACAGTGGATGTGGGCACAGTGAGGCAGTGAGTTATGCATTTCAGCAATGGCAGTAGTAACATGAAAGACAAGCCACCTTCTGGATGGATGTACAAACCATTCTGAGTGCAACGTACAGGCTCTTAATTGTTGCTGGAGAAAAAACATACCTAATTGTGGTGACTGTGTTGAAAAATAACATTTTGTAGCTGTGCACTGGCTCCATCCAGTAGTGTTATTGTGTTTTTTGTATTGGTTGTAGTTTCCATGGAAATAAGTAGGACACATTACTTTTGGAGCAACTTATCTACCCAATTTGTTAGAGCTTTGAAATTCTTTTTGAGACAGCATTCTGCACTGCAGCATAAGTATATATTGAGGTCTGAGTAACAAAGACTTTCAAAGTGCCTTCTTATTACAGAAATGCAGATCATTTGGCCTTTCTGCAAGATGTATAGTTCCTTCTCATCATTATACATTGCAACATTATGGCTTTATTATATTTTGTACCTCTCTCCCTATAGGCCAGTTTAATCAGACATGAAACACAGAAGGTTTTACTTCAATTCTATCTCACCTTATTGTCTTGCTGTTAGCAAATTGTTTACAGCTGTGTCACTAGTCATTATTTCAGCTCTACATAGCCTACAGTGTTCCCATACATTGTTTAATTTGTTAATGTGAAGCCATTATGAGAAAAGGATGTGGAACCTTTACGTGCACCTCTCTCCCTGAAAACTGAGGGAGAGCATTGGATACACAGAAGGCCTAACAAACTCAAGTTGCTATAAAACTGAAAATTTCATTTCTACAGTCCTCAGGGATAAACTGCAAGGAGTAAATCCCATGGCAGTCTCCATTTAATGGTGTGTATTTCAAGAGCTGTAGGACTGAAGTGAGAAAGAAAGAGAGAGGCACTCAGTGTGCAAGAAGTGAATGTGGAGAAATGGGAAAGACTTGGTAGCTTTAAATTAAATGACAGAAATGTCCAATATTAACTGCTCTGCAGTGGAGCTATTCAGAAGTCGTATTTCAAAGTCCTAGGCTTGAAAATGAATGGCTTACAGGGAAAAATGAGACTGCAATGCAACTCATTGCAAGTTAGTCTACATTGTGTAGACAAACTTCTATGCAAGATTTGTTTTGTGTTCATATAGGCTGAAGTTTTTATAAGGATGGGCAGGAGTTTTCATAGAGATGAGCACATAAGAAGGATTCTGCAAACTGTTTGGGTAAGCAGCTTTCCATTGCACAGGGTTTCTTCATGGAGTGCTTCAGTCTTAGCACACTCAGTAAGCACAGCAAAGATTTGCTACCTCAGACTGTGGGGCTGGGGCCAGATGAAGATTGGAGAGGTGAAGTGCCTGTGCCTTCAGAGACGCAGCAGCCAGTTCTGGCTTTGCAGGGCAGTGGTAAGATAGGGGAACAGGCCAGGCCCTCATGTTTTGCTGCCCTTTCAGGGAAGCGCTGTGGAGAGATGTTGTCTCTACCACATCCTGAGATTTAGTTACACAGTTATTGGGACAGAAGGAAATAATTTACAGGTGGGTAAAAAGAAGCAGTAAAAAATATGGAAGCATGACTTCCTTTCATCTCAAAATTTTGAGAAGTGGCTTGGCCAGAAGGACCAGACATTTTTAACATTGAAGGAATGACAGTGTAAGGCTAAAGGGATTTAGAGATGGAGGTGAGGGAGGGCAGGAGAGAAATACATTACACCAGAGATGTTAAACTATTAGCAAGGAAGATTTTTGTGGTTATTCTAGTCAGAGAATGTCTCTGCCAAATCCAGCACAAGAAACTCTGGTAATTAATCCACAGAGACACTTAAGCTTCTAATCAAATTCAAGATACCTGTGTTCTTGGCTCAGGTAATGTTTCCTCATTACTTAAGACCAGTATAAATTGGCATTTAGCTGAAGCTAGCACCTGCACCGAACACGTGAACCTTTCCTTGTCCGTAAACTATCTCAGACTTTTTGATAAGAGAAATGGGGAGAAAAATATATGACAGTGGTGGTGGATATTGAAACTGTAGGTCCCATTGGTAAGAGCAGACTGTATTGCAGACTATATTTTACTTTCATTCCCCATAAGATGCATCCCCCAAACAATTGCTAGGTCCAGTTCTAATCATGTTGGTTTTGTACCACTTCACTGCCTAATGGAGAGAAAAGCTGCTTTGAGCTCTGCTTACAATGGGAATCATCGCTCAGCAATCAAAGGTGTGCTTAGAGCACCACAGCTATATTCTTGTGACTGAGGAACTGTCCTTGATCATGCAATTGGCTCCAGGGAAAGCACTTACCTGGGCACAGGGGAGTCTGAGGCAGCAGACCTGGGAATTTCATCTGTTCTCTTGAGACAGCCTTTTTAGGATTAGCTCATCCTTTTTCCTCCTGTTGAGCAACAATGCAAGGACAGCAGCTGAGATTCATCACAACTCACTTAGACAATTTAAGTGCCTTAAGTTAGAAATACAGTTGTTTTAGCCATATTTTATAGTCACCAGAAAAAAAGGGAAATTCTGTCTGTCTCTGACACCACCAGAGATGTCTCATTTCTTTGTGCTGGCTAAAGAGAGGCTTATCTTTTGCCAGGTGCCTGAAGCTGGACTGAAGAAACTGTGTCTACCATGCCTGTGAAAGGTAGGATAATTATTATACCCTTTCTAAATGTAAAGCCACATTTTATGTTAGAGGCTCAGTTCTGTACTGAGTACGAGGGTTGCTCCGAAAGTAATACCTCCTATTATGTTGGCCCATGACATGAGGTGGATGATGGTGGTATGACAGTAGAGGTTGAATTTTCCCACCAATATTTCAGTACATTTTGTTGCCATGGGACAGATGGCAACAGAGGGGCAGTCTGACATGGAAGAGCATACAAGGCAAAGGCGTACCATTGAATACCTTCAGGCAGAAAAAAGAGGCACCCATGGACATTCATCGATGCTTGCTGAACATTTATGGAGACCAAAGAGTGGATGTGAGCACACAGAGGTGGTGTTTCAGCAGTGGCAATAATGACGTAAAAAGCAAGTTGCATTCTGGATGGCCATGCAGACTGTTACGAGCATGGCACGCAGGCTTTTGCTCATTGCTGGAGAAAATGTACAGCTAATGACAGTGACTATGTTAAAAAATAGTGTCTTATATGTGAGAATTTCCTCTATCAAATAGTGTTACTGTGCTCTTTGTACCTATTTCCGTGGAAATAAATAGGATACATTACTTTTGGAGAGACCTACATATATCCATAAGTTCTGGAAATCAATGTGCTTGCAAAAAAAATGTCATTGTTCAGCAGCCAGTAGAGATTATCAGAATGCAAACAAAACATGCCTACAAACACTGGTGCCTGGCAGGACTTTGAATGTGGACCACCACATCCTGTGACCTCTGTTTTAAATGTGCTAAATAGCACTTATGTAATGATCCTGATAGCCATGGAAGATTCCTCAAGGGAGCCATAGTGAGAAGCTACAGTAAAACACAGCTGACTTCTGAACAGTGATTTTTTCCAGTTATCTTAAATAAATGTTGAAGCTAATTTTTAAGGAAATACTTCAGTCTGATGCTTTAAATAATAACTTCACAAGATTCTCTATTAATAATGTATTCTGGCAAAGTGGATTTGTGAAATTAAAAGGGCACTGGACTCAGCCAAATTGTTCCAATTTGTATAAGCCTTTGTACTTTCTGGGGCACTAAAAAGAGACAGAAAACACTCAAACATACTTCCCTATAAACTTAGCACCTGTAGTTGCAAATGCACTATTGTTGCAAAGATTGTTTAATACTGTCTTTTCTTTACATTGAGAAGCAGAACAAGAAGCAGTTGTTTTATTACCCTCAAAAGCTATAAGTTAGCTATTAAGAGAAAAAGTAAAAAAAGAAAAAAAAGAGAAAGAAACATTATAATTTTTTTATGATTAAATTCCACCTAGGTCATATTCATTTGCATGGAATTCTGGATTCTTTCATCACCTACTCAGGCCTATCTAATAAACAAGCTCTTAAAGCAAAACCATCACCAATATTATCACATATATTAGTACAGTATTCACACCTAAAATGTCTGACATTTTGAACAGAATGTCTTCTTATTCTCACATGCAAAAGAACTATCTTCAGTGATTAGTGGAGTTCTCATTAAACTTAGGTTAACCAGTCTGGGAAACAAAACCACCATGGTTCAAGACCTACTACATGGTGTGAATTATGTGCTAAAAGTCATCTGTGTGGCGAAACAACAACTAATTCTCAACAGTTCATAAAGGAATGCGTATTGCTGATTGATTGTCAATTTTGTCTTCACAGGAAAACATCAACCAAGCAAAAAGGACAGATGAGGGTGAGAAGCACTACTCTTGTGAATTAGAAAAAGCGAACCTCTGGACTTCTGTGATAGGTTTTTAATACAGGGGTGACACGGTTTTAAAATATAAAGCTTCCTGTTGTCACACAAAAGCACTTTTCTTTCTTGAACGCAGACAGATTTTGAAGCAGAAGCTGCAGAATTACCAAGTGATTTACATATAAATTAATCCATATTAGACCTTATGAATCATTCACTCCTTCAGGGGAATGATCACCATCCAGTTGGTCTGATCACCTAAGCCAAGCAAATAGATAACATTAATTATGGTACACGCTCCCATCATAATCAGCAGTTTCAAGCTGTTAGGCAGACACTCCTGTTAATATGATTTGTGTTTTAGTTCTGTTGGAGTTGGGTCTATGTATCAAAGTCCACTGCTACACTTCAAGTGTCTGGTCATTCAGCAAGATCAGGAGTGATATTTGAGTCTCTGATAATGCTTCAGACAGACAGTGTGTACATCCTCTGACCTGGAGAGGACATGGGAGCAAGACAGTGACACTGGCTGCCCTTCTCATACCATGCCAGGAAACCATCGTCGTCACTTCCAGCCTCCTCTTTACCTCTGGTTACCTGTGCTTTCTGTTAATGATACTGCTGAATTAGTGTCTCAGTGCCAGGAGTTAAATTCTGCTGACACATGGTACTTTCTCTGAACTGGACATACTTGGGTTAAGGAGAGAAGGTGTTCTGAGAAATGAGAAATTGCTTGGTATTGGAGCTGTGAACCCAACATTTCCCAAATTCCCCCAGCTCTCTTGGGAGCTCCATGTTGATTTCTAACATAGAAGGCAGTATTTCAGAATTAAAAAGCAAACCAACCAACCAAACCTGCCCTGATCAATCTTGACTAATTTGCTGCAGTAGACACAATGTGAAAAATGCATAGAATTAAGGAAGGAGCTTTTCTTTCTTTTTTTTCCCCTCTATCTCTGGAGTCAAGTTAAAATGGAATACAGTCATTAAAAGGTTATCTAGTGTAACAACCTAGCCAGTAAAAAGGCAGCAGCAGAAGGCTGTATTCCTCTGTGAATTGTTTTATGAAGTATCTCATGGCTGACAATCAGTGAACTAAATCCTTCGACAAGGAGAGATTTACAAGGACTTGTCTACAGAGACAAAGTGTTTCTACAGACTTCAGGCAGCCCTGGGACCAGGGATTAGCAGAACTGCACATAAATACAGTTTACAGCTACAGAATGCCACAACTGGGAGCCTTCAATAGGAAACTATGTGTAAACATGCCTATGGAAACGGGCTTCATCATGAACTGTACAGATTTTGTCTTAGACTTTGAAAAATGCTTTCCTTCATTAACTCAAACTCCATGATTTGTGCCCCTAGAATTTTGCAATCAGACATCTTGTTCCTGGCTGTTTCAAAGTCTCTCACTCCTGTTTGGATTAAGACTTTTAATCCAAATTCCACGTAGCGCTGCCTTCATATGGGGCTGCTTTCTTTTTTTGTTTTCTTTAATGATTGATGAGCATTAGAAGATGGAACAGATAGTTTAAATATTGCAAGCTGTTGAATATTGAACACTCTAGGAATCCCTAATTAAGCAGCAGCACACGGCAGGCGGTCAGATTCAGAGAGGCTATCGCATGCCTGGGGTGGCACCACACTGGAGAAGCCTGCCTGATTACCTTCATTAACCACCTCAGAGGGGTAGTAATCAACTACTGCAGAAATTTACTGCCTAAAAACACATTGTTATCAATGAAATGAATGTAAATTGTCACAACACTGCACTTAATGGGCATTACTGCCACACGCAAAGCTGTACTGGCAAATGATTTTGCAATCCGTTTGTGTTCAGATAATATTAAAGCTGCTACATACTAGTGATTTTAAGAAGGATTCAAATGCATAGGGATGTGGAATGGAGATTGCTGCTTCCTGTGTGGTGCTGGGAAATCTCTGTCTAGCATCCTTTGAGAAATGAAATTGGTAAATATTAAGGTTGGCCTTTAGAGACTGTGGATACATCCACTCTGTGAAAATGTATTCTTTCTGCATGACTATAATTTGACATTAACTCCCAAAACTGCAGCCACTGGGAATTTGATGTGGGTATGCATATCATTGCAGCACAAAACTTGTCCAAGAATTTTGCTTCCTGCCAGGGAAGCATAGTATTTGGGGTATGCTATACTGCTAAAAAAACTGAATTTCATTTATGAGTAAAGGAAACCCTTAATGGTCACTTTAGCCATTTCATCCATTGTCACACATTGAGGTTTTTAACCTCATGCTCAACAAGGAACAAGTTACTTTCCGCATAATTAAATCCTCAACAGAAGCAAGGAAAGATGCACACCAGTGCATGTCAGCTGCAGATTAAACACGTCTCTGCATCAGAACTTTTAATTGCTTCTTTCTTCTTTCAGCTGGAGGTAGGATCCTTTTTCACTACTTGCCTTAAGCTGCTGGGCATACTATGCCTGTGCACTGTAAAACAATTGCTGCTTGAACCATGCAGATGATTCCTGGGCAAAGTAATTCCCCGTTTAGTTAATCCTGTCATTCCAAAGCACATTAGTATGCTGGTGAATGAACTATTCCAGCCCCCAGAACAGCTTCAAGGACCCATGATCTCTTTCAAAATCTCTCTGACAGAAAAAATATCCTTCCTATCCTCTAAGGGGAATGATTTCCCAAGCCATTCCATTGGAGCCCAAGCCACTGATGGGTTTCCCAACTGTGAAAATACTGTGACTTTGAAGCCCGCTGTCTCCACTCCAGCTAAGGAAGCAAAAAAAAAAAAACAAAAAAAAACCAACAGGATTTTATCCTTTATGAAAGGGGAGAATTGCAGTTTTGCTAGCTGTTGCTTCTAAACTTCAGGATTGGTAGAAACAACAAATGTAATGTCCTGACACTGGTATGGCTAAAAAAAGGAATTTGAGAAAGGCTGTTGTGTCACATGCTGAGTCCTGTGCTGTTTGAGTCAAAATTACTGAAACATACAAGCTTTACCAGACAGGCTAAAAAAATTCTCATATGACTACTTAAAAATGTCTGAAGCATTCTTGAAATAGTCTGAAAGTTGTAGTGAAATGACAATGGATGAAAATGCTGTAGTTTTTATTATGACAATTTTAAACCTCTTCCAAACTCCTTTTTTTGTCAGACTTAACCAACAGAGGTGATCAGAGGGCTGGAGCACCTCCCATACGAGGACAGGCTGAGAGAGCTGGGGCAATTCAGCCTAGAGAAGAGAAGGCTCAGAGGAGACCTTATAGGAAACCTGAAGGGGGTCTACAGGAAAGCTAGGGAGGGACTTTTCATAAGGATATGTAGCAACAGGACAAGGGGAAATAGTTTTAAATTGGAAGACAGTAGATGTAGACTAGATATTAGGAAGAAATTCTTCACTGTGAGGGTGATGAGACACTGGGACACTGCCTAGTGAGGCTGTGGATGTCCCCTCCCTGGAAGCATTCAAGACCAGCTTAGATGGGGCTTTAAGCAACCTGGTCTAGAGAGAGTTGTTTCTGCCTATAGCAGGGTGTTGAAACTAGGTGATCTTAGGTCATCCAACCCAAACCAATCTATGTTTTTAGGAACATTTATTTATTGGGTTAGCAAAGTACTCTAGAATCCTTGAGGATTTTATATATTACACCAGGGTAAGGCATTATTATTTAACAGCATATTTAATTGGTTATTTACTAAAGAAATCATTGCTACCATTGATACTTGCTATTTCTCATAGGTTGTGCTTCCTAAGGATTTAACATCATCTCATTTATGCAAGTGAAACAGACAAAAGGAAAGACAGTAACTTGGGATCCAGAGATATTCTTTAAAAATGACTTTAAATTATACTGCTAATTTTTAATATCTGCCTTTGGCAGCCTTTCTTTCCTCAGCACAATTATTAGTCAAGACATTATAATTGTGTATGTGATGAGGATGTAGGATACTCTTTAAAAGGCTTTATTTAAAAGAAATAAAATCTGTAAGCACTCTCATTCCCAACAGCACAGTGGAAATCTTTAATAGAAACAATGCAAAAAAAATTCTAGGGACTAGAATATGAAAAAGTAGTACTTTAAGCTCATACTCATTCTCATTAAGCTGTTTCATCTTTTCTCTGTACTATTTGTTTCTTTTATTATAAAGGAAAATCTTTGGTCCTTGAAGCAGAGCAGTTTCTACATTCTAGCATTCAAAAGTGATTATAAAGAGAGATTGACACAGTAATAATAGCAGAGGATAGCTTGAGTGACACTGAATTACTGCAGAAAGTACTACACCACCAGCTTGCTTGATGCTCACGCAAGATTTTTTCTTAAGTTTTCAGATTCCTGGAACTGTGTTGTTTTCTTAAGGAAAAAAATATATACTTGAATAACAGTGATAATTAACAGAAAACATTATGTGTTGCATGCAGTGTGCTCAAAGCATAAGCACACAGAAACCTGCTTTCTTCTGATGCTATGAAATTATACTGTAAGAAAATATTTCCATGTATTCTTTATCTTCTAGCCTTGCACTGACAGAGTGAAAATTTCAAAGCATTTCAAGGTGAGGCCTAACATCACTTCTAAAAATCAACTTTCAATGCTTACTTCTCAGTAAGCCTCTGGAGAACAGAAGCATCCAGGAGCTTTACACACAGATTCACAACCAGGGTGTCCAAAATGAGATAATGTTTGTATTGATGTACCTCAAGTCTGAGGTGTGGCCCTTAGACCTGCTCTCTGACCCCTTAGACACGTAGAGATCACAGGACCATTTGGCAAACGTGCTTCCTGGGAGAGCTGTCTCCATCCCAGGGACAAGCCACACCTATCCCCTTCCTAGCCTGAGGAAGACTGAGCATGTGTGTGGCGCACACGGAATACCGAGCTGGTTTAGTTGTGCTGCCTGAGCACTTCCAGTCTTGTGCGGACATCCTTCTATCAGCGAAGCACTGGAGACTGAGATAATTTGCAAACAAAAACAACAACAACAACAAAACCAGCACATGTATAAACACAAAATTAACTAAGATGTATTACTTGGAGGAAGTGAATTAAGCATTTGTGGGTTGGATGGTGATGGACTTAGGGTGAGCACCGAAGCACAGACATTTCAGAAATGTAGCAAAATTCTTGTACCCTTGAGGTGTAACACCACTATGAGACAGAAAGCCTTTAACTGAAGAGAATAATGAATGCAGTTCTATTTTTCACTTACAGCAACTGGCATTGTTGACATCTAAGAAGTGAGAATTTCTCTGTTTATGCTGTTAAAGAGTCACTAGAATATCTGAAGCCAGAAATTCTGAAACAGATCTTTCACCCAGGATACAAAGCACTACAGTTTTCTCCAACGGATAAAGATTTTAGATTCTATTTAAATTCATCAATTTAGTAGAAAAATCTCCCTCCATGCAATAGTAATTTGTTTGCTTACAGTAGGTACTTAATTTTTTTTAACAGTAATATACTACAAATGCACACACTCATCCTCAAAACCTCCAAATAAACATTTTTTTTCTTTTTTTAAGAAATGAGATTTTGATTCAGATATGACTGTAGATAAATAAATGCCCTTGGATTCTCTGTCAAGGCCACTCGTTGGTTACAGCTCTCATTGAAGTCGGCAGGAATTTTTTCACAGACTTCAGTAAAGGATTAGATCTCCTCTGTCTAGCTCAATTAATGGTAGCAAAAGTACTGCTATAAAAGCAGAATGTCATGACACCAATTCCGATTGCTCATAGACAGTTTTGCTGGTCAGTCTGGGGTGGAAGTTGTGAAAAAATTTAGGAGGCTGAATACAAAGGGAGAATCAGCTCACTTGAAACACATTTTTAAGAGAAAGGTTTCAAGAAGAGACTCAATTTTAGGAGGAAATGGAAAGAAATACAATGTTTTTAAAGAAGCTGTGAGGGAATATCTATGCCCTCCTTTCTCATATGGCTTATAGATATTTGAGCTGGTTGAGGCAGAAATTGAGGATATATTGCTAAAATAACTGGAAATGAGGTGGCCAAAGTGATGTGAGCAGCTGAGCCTTTGGAGAGCACTGATGTGGCTGGGGGTCATACATTTACAAGAATTCTGGCAGCTCAGTGACAAAACTGCAATGTATCTACTACTTCCTGGAAAAGCAGCTGTGTGCTGAAGGAGCTCTCCCAGCTGGGTCTGGAGAGCCAGGGAAATGTTGCTATATGAGCATTTGGCCTGCTTCAACTATAGGGCACCTATGTCAGTCTGACTTAAGGGCTATCACTTCCAGCCTCAACAGGAGCCATGGGCTGTCCTGCAGCTAGAAAGAGATGTTTAAACCTAGGTCTCATTGGTGAAATAGCAGTTACAGTGACAGGGAAAGCAGAGGTCACTGACATACTTGAATTAGTTTTGTGATACCCTGTCAACTAAAGATATCACCCAGAAAGCTGTGTAAACCCACAAAGATTGCTTATTCCTAATTATTTATTATCTTTGCTCTTACAGACTTTTTCTGTCTTACATTTAGGACATTGCTTCTTTTGCAGCCATCTTATGATAACATTAATAATCCCCTTCTTTCATTTGTATTATCTCCTTCGAAATATTTATAGACTATACTCATATTCCCCTGGGTCCTTCTTTTTGCAGGAAGAATTAATTTTGTTTCCTCAATCACTCCCTCTTCTATGCGTTAACCTATAATCCTTCCTCAGTGTCATTTTCTCGCCCTTCTTTGCATTGTCTTTGCTTCTACAGTATCATTTTTAATCACAGACAATAGAACTTAAGCATAATTGAATCCATGCCACCTGCTCTTTTAGCTCCTTGATTGAACAAAATATTAGGTCAGGATCTTACTTTCAACTTCCTTGCTGTGCAACAATTTCCATTTGCACACAAGAGAGCGTATAATACCCTGAAATTATTCAATGACATGTGGGAAATACAGAATAAATATCTGTCTGTCTCTTCACTGTCTTATAGAAGACCCATGATTCAAAATGACCGAATGTAATTAATATCCATTAACAATCTTGGACAGGTAGGATAATAGACGTGGTCCAGTCTTTTTATCAACATTAACAACACTAAACAATATACAAACTTGTGTCCATTCTTGATACATTTCTGAGACAGTAGTCAGTATTGAACTGAAGGAGATTGCGCTGATACAAAGGTTTCATATTTCCCACTCTAACCATATATGAGAAAGGAAAAAAGTGCAATTCAGAAAACTCAAGTTTTCTCGAGCAATCCTGGCTCCAAGAGGACCCCTCATAGTTTATGTGAGAACTATGCACACCCAAGAGACATGAGCAGCCACCCCAGTCCACGTTCAGCTCTCTTGACATAGAAATAAGCAGCAGTCAGACCCTCCTGTCTTGTATTTTTTATAAGTTGGGGAATATGTATGAAGGAGGGTGAGATTGACCTTCTTTGGCAGTAAGAGAACCAATAGATAGAATGGGGTCTCCTTGTGTACAGCAAAATTAGATTTTTTTTTTTTTTTTGGTGAGATGCTCTGAGTGTGGCCATGCTTGATTTGAAGTGCTGAACTACATTTTTAGATTATATCAGTCAAAAATAGTACAGATAAGGGAGTTGTGGCAACACAGCCATAACTTTTTCAACAGGAGAACACAAAGAGATGGCAGGAATAATTTCTAACCACTTTTCCCTTTTAATTTCAAATGGATAAAAATGAAGCCTGAACATTTTTCAAGACATATTGAATCAAGCCATGATGAAGACTTCCTCTCTTAATTGTCCTCTAATACTTGGTAGGTATCCAGCTATTGTCCTATAATATGACACCTAGACCAGTGCTTTAAGTTTCATTCAGATAGATATTCTGTGCAGGAGTACTGTTTCAATTTAGATGAGAAAAATTATTAAGACTGCAATCTGTTCCAGTGATTCATATATCTATTCATTTGTTCCTGTAATAGTACTGCATCTACTAGCCTCATTAACCATAATAGACCTTTAAGCTCCTGGTGGGTTATAGGTTTCCAAAGTGTTACAAAGTAATTCACGTCACTATAATTTAAACATGATGTTGTTGTTATTACTGAATCTGTTTTATGAACTTTTTCACTGTACTAGATATATGCAGAAATGCTTGGCTACATATCGCTCTTCGCTGCAATGGTAACAAAAATCTGCGTAATTGCAGGTGATAAATGGCAGATACTGAGCTCTTGAATATCTAAAGGAACTTGCTGCCCTAACACACCTCACTGTGGAATTGCTCCAGTATAATACTAATGAAAATATTCCATATCTGTCTCTGAAAATGGTCACAAATTTTGATCATTATGTGTGAAGATACTCATATCCACTGTCAGGAACCTTTTCAATGAACTTTTTTCATATAATCAGATGACATGAGCATCCTAAGGCATAAGAATCAGGACATTGCTTCAATTCTGCATTATGCCTTGTCCCTGAGGAGTAACCAGCAAAATAATGTCTTTTGCTTTCATAATACTAATAGCATTCCTTCATCTCATGTAATCATACTTTCAATTATTCACTGGCTTTTACTCAGGGACCTTAAAGGCTTTTTCAGTGTCAGCTAGTACAACTGAACAACTTTAGCTCGTGATGTTGAAATCACTAAATGCATTCATATGGCACCTTCTTCCATTTCAAACATCTGAAACATCTGTATTGGTGAGATGATTATTAGAGAGCAAGTTACACTTCCTTAATTTTCAAGATCAAGCCAGTCCCAGATCTTTTTGATACTCTATTTATGCAGGGAAAACTCCATTCCATGCCAGACTTGGCACTGAAGAGCTTATGGTATGCTGTATTGCTGTTTAGAGACTGTCTTTGTTACCTCCATGTCCTAGAGCTCCCTATGGTGTTAACTATGCCTGGACAGGGAATAGTGTATTTTTTCCTACACGAGAACCAGAAAAGTGCTTGGAAGTGCAATAAAGCAACAGAAAACAACTAGTATTTCCAGGTGAAAACGATAACCAGAAGTGCAGTTAGACAGGAAGTCACATCTTCACTATTGGTAATGGAATTATGTTACCTCAGATGTAATAGTGCATTCTGTTTTAGAGAAACCTAGGCACAAAATGTGAGCGACAAGTTAAAATTATTTGGAAGTAATTAGAACAAGTCTTGCCTAGGCAGGCTCCTACGAGTAGAAAGTTGAAATGGATAGACAAACAATCTTTGTATTCAACAGGATAAGGAATGATATACCATCAGAAGCTGGGATTGGAAACATTTTCATTAAAGGACACCAAAGGACTCACAACACTCATTAAATCAAACAAATCAGGTAAAGGATATGTTCACAGGAAAAATATAGAATCCAAGAGAACTGACGAAGGCCACTCTTATCTTGTGTTTTTAGCCTAGGTTGTGTAGTCACCTATAAAGTTTTGGGTTTTCCCAGCCTGCATTATTAGTAGGTCTGGTTAATAATCCTGTGAATTTTTTATTTGCCTCAAATTTTTTTTCCAGTAAAATTAACTGCTTTTGTTCTGGGGATTAATTTGTCCTTTGTTCAACACTAACAATACTGCACAGCAGCAAATGAGAGAGAAATACACATGATCCAATACTACTGATAGTAATAAGAGCCTTTTCCTGACAAATGTCAAATCTCCTGATTGTCACAATATTATTTATTTATTTATTTATTTATTCCTCTGGACAACAGTAAAAACAAAGAAACAAAAAAACCCCAAAGAAACAACAGAGAACATAATTAGTTTTAAAATTGTATTAGCTTTTCCTCATATTTTTTCTCTCTGTATTGTGTTTAAACATGGGAGATAGAGAAGGACATATTTGCCAAAACAGTGCTATTTCAAATATGCCAAAATGTTTAAGAGAAAAAGTGGATTATTAATAATCTGAAAGAATTCAACTAACAATCCATAAAAGACAAAAGTTTTTCTTTGAAAAATATCTATTCTCTGAAATTGGTTCCTTTTGGCAGACTGACAACAGTGAGTCAATAATTAGTCCAGCTGTTGAAACTGATTTTGAAAACTTAAATCAATTTTAAGTGTGATCTATGGTATGATAGCCATGAGCTTTCCAACTGTTTTGTAATATGAAATATGCTCACACATACCAGAAAGTTACCCATTAAACAGATGTCAGTGGAAGCATTTTGGCTAAGATACAAGTAGTAGAACACATAAGACTTCTTAACTGGAATCTCCTCATAATACACATTTACTGTTTCTAATAAAACCATAGGTATTCTGGAAAGCGATTAGACAGAATGTAACACCCTAAATAAAGTTGGTCAGTTCAGAAGATGAAGGCAGCCAGAGCCTTATTTTACTTTGGGACCAAAACTACTCATCTACCCTCAAAAACATACCAGGAGAGACTGTGATTCTAAGAAAAATCTGATTTCTACAGAGGTTTTATTAATTTTTTTTTTTTTTTTTTTAAGAAAGAAGAACTTACAAAAAGGAAAATGAATCTGGGCAATCAGTGGCAGATCATCAATCAATTAAGCTATTTTTTCAAATCCATAAAGAGATTTTTTATTACTTTTAATGAAACTGTGAGGTTACTTTTTGTACAGGTTTCCACTCTGGAAAATACTGAGGAAAGATTGTAGCCTAAAGGGAGTTACTAAAAGCACCAGGAGGAAAGTAAAAAGCAGTGTTGTCTTCTTTCACTGATAAAATGTTTGTACTGCAAATGTATGAGTTTTTTTCCTCTGTGTATATTTTCCCATAGTGGCCATACATGAAAGAAATGACAAAAAAGGAAAAAAAAAAATCCCAGAGTTTCAATGAGATAAAAGAGTTTCAGCAGTTTTCCCCTTGTCTCCTTAGCCCGGCAGAATGAGCAAGAGCAATAGCGGCTGGCAAAGTTGTTTGTCCTAGCTGGCATCATTATTTAATTTAGAGATTACTGCAGAGGTTATTGTTTCTCAGTAGAACCGGACTGCAGATGATCAGTTAAATGTGCCATGTCCCCACCACCACCCACTTAATGTCTATGTGAAGGCAACCCTGGTATCCCTATGTCTGGTGAAACTCTCTATAGCTATTCACTATAACCTGAAACAATAAGTGTGGTCTTGCAACAACTGCAGATACCCAAGAGACCAGAAATGATTCTTTATCATCAGCATTGCCAAGGAATCA
Source organism: Cyrtonyx montezumae (assembly GCF_038088225.1). NCBI lineage: Eukaryota > Metazoa > Chordata > Aves > Galliformes > Odontophoridae > Cyrtonyx > Cyrtonyx montezumae. Next base: position 39,040,160 of record NW_027071826.1, on the reverse strand, counting down.
ATGTCTCAAGCAAACCAGGCCTCCTATTAAGAATTCACAAAGTTGAATATCATCAGTGCATATTGCATTTATGCTGATTCTTCTGTTGAGCAATCCAGTTAGAGGCTCTTGTGTTGTTTGGGAGGGGAGTAGAGACAGACAGACAGACAGGGAAAAGGCTTTTTTTTTTTTTTAATGTGTAAACTAGCTTAATTCTCTAGGAATCGTTAAGCTACAACAGCAGATGTGAATTGGGCCGTGAAAATTTTGAAGAGGGTTGATTCCTCCATGGGGGAAAACTGAATGTGCATGTGTTTGAGAAATTGTTTTTAGGATGTTTTATTCACAAACAATAGATATCTAAGGTCAAGTTCACCTTGTAAAGAGATTGCAAAAGCAACAACAAGCCTACACATAATCAATCCATCATCAAGATTTCAGCTGAAAATGCACCTGTGTGCCAGGCTGTGCTGATCAGCAGCTGCTGTCTCTGTCACCTGCCTTACCAGAACTGTGATTATTTTTAGGGAATATTTTGCACTGGTTATTTTTGTTCAGATAAATATTTTGGATTCTGGAAGTTAGAATAATGTGTTTCTGCAAAACACAGGTACAGATAGAATTTAGCTCTGTATTATGTTTGCTGCTACTGGATGTGTATGTTATTGTATCATCACTAGAAGACACTTCTGTTAAAAGTCAGGCTCAAGTACAGAGATCAAAGTCAGTGCTCGCCTTCATGTTAGCAGTAAGCAAGGTGAAGAAAGAGACTGCTGCTGTATAAAATATACTATGCCACATTAAAAATAAAAACATAAACAATACACACTTAAATGAGCAAAATGCCTCTGTACTGGTTCATAACTTCATACATGTTAGCAGCAGCTTGTAATTAGTACCTGTTTTAAGGCACAGGGAGCCACAGACTAAGGATTCATATCACAATGACAGAATCTCTCCTCCCTGCAGATAGCTGGTGTCAGTTGTTCTTTCTCCTCCAAACTGTTTTGCTGGCAGCATGGTATCAAAGCAGTGCCTTGTCCCAGCACCCTGGGACCTGGATCATGGCACCCTACCCAACAGGTGTGGTTTTGTGGAAGGCAACAGAGGGTAGCAGCAGCTGGTGGGATGCTTCTGTGCCTCCCAGTCCCAGACAATATTTAGCAGAAGATATTCTAATTAAAAAAAAAAAAAAAGATAAAATGGAGTTTCTTCACTCTACTCCAAGCTACTTGAAAAATCACTTATACAAGTTTAGTGATATTTTCATTCAAGCCTGAAAGGAGAACTTACTTTCAGGGGGGGAAATATTAGCAAGCATCCCTGTCACTAGGACTAATTTAAGGAAATCCTTGTTGTTTTACAGGTCTGTTTTCAAGTATAGCAGTTCTTTGTCTAAAAAGAGTTCAACAGTGTTAGGCATCTTAAGGCAAGGCTGTTCATGACTCATGAGAAGACCAGATAAAATTTGATATATATATTTTCTCCCTTAAAGGATGAAGTTTAAGATTAAAAAAAGAGTTAAAAATCCATCAATATGCCATAGCAATAGAATACCATTTAGGCATACATGACACGTCTATACTGAATCATCATCTGACATGGGCTGTGTAAGGTTATAAAAATTAACTGCTTGTTATAGATAATAAATATAGAATCACAGAATCGTAGCCTGTGACTATTATTTTTCAGATCAGACTTCCTTCAAAATCTGAAAACCTCTCAGATTTTCTTGCTATTAAGATCATCATAGGAACCAACAAATCTTATACTTCACCAATAGCCCTCTCAAATTTCAAAAGCCAGTTTTCCAGTCTTGTAACATAAATAATTTGCCATAGTTCAGTCCTGTAAGACTTGTATGGTGGAGCTGAACCTCCCTTCCCATCAGCAGTCAGCAATTCTAGTCAGTTCAGACAAACGACTATTTGTGACTCGCAGTGCTCTTCCAAAGATTTGTTTTCTGAAGTAGTATAATTGACATAAAGTTGTTCATTACTTAGTTTCTCCATATGTATAGCAGCTAATGTTCTCTCCTCTCAAGTGAGTATATGCTTCACAGGTGTGTGGGTATGTTCAAATTATTAATTTTTGATGATTTTCAAAGAAGTATAAAACAGTGTCTAATTACACCTGACACTTTCAAAAAGTGCAACTAATTTTCTTCCATTATATCATAGAAAATATTTAATTGTGCACTAGGTAGCCTAGGGAAATGAAATCCTCAGAAACACTGGTATGCATTTTTGAAATTTAATAGGAAGGAATAAACTAAACTACGTGAATTTCATTTGCAGAAAAAATAATGTTGTATTAACAAGTAGATGGATAGATACATTTAGTAAAAACCCGAACTCCTCTTTTATAAAGTAAATGAAAGAAGTGTCAGTGAAAAATGGAATGTCAGATTGGTGCAAGTCTAATGCTGTACTTTCTGAGAGGAACATTATGCATTAGTGAGCTGAGAGCAATGTGCTGGAATTATTTTGAGATACTACATATTATTTCTTTAGAATAATGCAATCGACTATTCTATCTCAGGCAAATTGGTCCCTTAAGCTACAAATGTATCCTGATTATTTATCTCATAAAGAGCACAATAGAACATTAAAAAAACAGGAGCTGTATTTTCCTACTGCATTTCTCCTACATGGTAAACATGCTTGAAGAAATGAACATCTCTCATTTCCTGTGATGCATAGCAGAATTTGGGAACAAGCATTTGTGAATACAAGAAAATTGCTGCAATACCTGGTTAGTCTCTACATATTTGCAAAGAAATTGTCATCTACAGCAACCATCATTGCATATGGAATATGATCATGTCTATTAGGCAATTTTGTCTTCTTTACCTTCAGTCAGTTACATAAATGGATGAAAGATATTGTACATTGTATTTTGAGAATGTGTCTTTTGTTGGCATTACACTGGATGTAAGACCACATGTTTATTTTTACTTTCCAAACAAAATCTTTGAGAATAATCAGTTTCTTGAGAGAAGGATTAAATGAGCCCCTACTTGTTTCTCCTGCACTGTAATTCCTCATTTCAAGGGACTCTCCAGTCAGAACACAGCTCATTCATCTCACTTGCTTAGCTCTGCAGTCTGAAGGTGGTTGAGATAAGAAGCACACTGCTCAAAGATGTGTACAGCCATTACCGCAGTGCCATGATGAGAGATGTTGGGACATTAGTGTAGGGCAATTCCTTGCAAGTGTAATGAAGAAAGACTGGAGAGGAAAAGCATTTGTTAAATCCCAGGAACATGTTTATATATGTTATATTGCAAAAGACATTCAAAGTTCATGTGAATGAAAACCAAGCCTCTGTGGTCCTGAGAAGGTATTGTAAGTGTGATCTTGAGGCATGTCTGGAGATAGACTAATTAATCAGCTAGTTATTACTTTAATAAGAATAATGATTATCTTCAGCTCCATTAAGTGCTCCTGGCTAAAGAACAGCTTGGGAAGCATAACATTAATTCTCTGCCATTTTTAATAACATTACAAAAACACAGCTTGAAGGAGGGCTGGAAGCTGTGGTACCATTGCCTTAAGCTATTGGAGTTTGTGGGATATTGCTTCAGTGTTCTCTCTGCCTGTCATCACACCATGTCTCCTGCCTTGTGTCACCCACTCCCTGGGAAAAGCAACCTCTGTTTGTTGGAGGCCAGCCAGAGTCTAGAGCACTGAGAGAGGCTTGCTGACATCACTGCAATGTGGGTTGTGCATTCAGGGCAAAAATGAGATTAGGTCAGAATTTGGTCTGCATTAAAGCACCCCAGGCTGTTCTGATTCCAGCATTTCCAAAATTGCTCCTCACTCAGAATTATCATCTTGGCTTTGGCTTGTGTATCTTAATGGTGTGAATCAGATCAATACAGGGCTAAGTTTTCTCAACAGCTTTATTTCTGGATTCCTCCATTTATCTCAGAGAATCATCTAGCTCTTTATCTCATGGGCTAATGTGACAGTTTGCAAGGAAGAAATTAAATACGAAAATTTCAGCAGGCAGTTGAAAAACAGCATCATAAAACTACCTGTGCTTACGAAGAACCACTGAGTAAAAGTACTTCCATGCAGCACTAAAAATGACCGCTGTGAAGTTCGTTCCCCTCTCTCAACTTCACAGCTTTGTGATGCCCCTTGCTGACTGCAGTGACTCCTGTGGAGTCAATCAGAAGTTCTGATGCACAACAATTAATTGAAAAACAGCTGAAAAAATTCTTTGTAAGAGAACATGAATGGTATTTAGCATTTACTAGCAAACAATTATATTAACAATATCTACCTAAATTTCTGCATTTGAAAGCAGGAACTATGAACTGTAAGTTCAGCTCTGGACATCAAATACTAGCATCATAAAGCCCAAGCCTTGGCTGCCTTCTGACCTGGTGGTAAGGCAGAGAAATTGGAAGGTTACGTTTTTATACAGAAGACTTATGTCAGGATTTTTTTTTCCACCCCTCATGGATACACTTCTAAACAGCAACAAAAGGGACAGAGGCTGTCACTGTGCCCTGGTCATACTGATTGCCACACACTCACGCTGTCATCAAATCATTTGACTGGGTGCCTTCCTCCCTCATACAGCTCCCTTTTCCTGACTTCTAAAGAGCGCTGTAAATCTTAATTAGTACAAAACCCTTTGAGCAAAGATAAAGAAAGACCTGTAGTAGATATTGCTCTCCTCCAACTTCAGTGCTGAGGCTGTTACTGAGAGTTGCTGGTGATACACAGAAGCTTGGTAAGGGTAGGGGTTACCCTGAGAATCTGAGAGAAACTCCTGTTGAGAGAGTCCTGAGATAGATGGGATATCCCAAAGCATCCCAAGCATCCTCGCTCCACATCATTTGGGTACAATTATAGATATTGCACTGTGGAAATGTGAGCAGAATTATGGGAAAGGCTGAACTCATTGTGACAGTAAAAAAATATATTTGGAGGAAAGAGTACTCCTGAGGGACATTCTCCTCACTAAGTCCTTCTCCTTTGGTGGGAAGTCACTGGATGTGTTTTAATTAAAAACAAATGCATGAATGATCACTTTATAGGGTTAAACCTGATCCAAGAAGACCTTGCTATTTTAAACATCTTGAATTTCTACCTTCGAGTTGTAAGACCAAGTTCCTTTTCCACATAGCTGTACAATAAAAGTCTGTAGGAAACAGATGTGGAAATTGTTGCTGGTGGTATTGCCCACTGGTGTATGAATGATGTAGGAAAAGACCCTTAGAGGTCCTAAAAGAAAGAAAGAAGCATAATGAAGGAGATGCAGCATCTGTATGCATATCACAGAGGGGAGGGTGAGGCAAATTCTGTGCTTTGTTTCAAGTCAGGAATTATTCTAGAATATCATTACTACTACACAAATAAATAACAGTGAGAAATGAGAATCAGGCCCAGTATATGAATAAGAAGTTAGAAAAAGCAGATGAACATTAAAGGGTACATGTTTTTAACTGGCTGTGCTAATGTGTTCTAATCAAAAGCAGTAATAGGATTCACAAAGCTAAATCCCAGCACATCACTGAAAATGTACTCACGATGCCTGCCTGCAAGGACATGTGTAGGGGAGGAGGCAAAAAGGAAGAGGAGGTAGAAGGATAATACAAATGACACTTCACCCTGCTCTTTTGGAGGAATTGTCTCATAATTACTGAGCAGGACTGACAACTCCCTTTAATGTTAGATTTTCTGGAGAGGGCTCTCTTTCTCCTTTCTGATGCTGGGGCAGCAGGGAGGGAAGGAAGGTGAAGTGAAGGATTAACACAGTCTGGTAAACAACAAAACCTGAATCTCGATGGTTTAAAACTTAGGATAATCCTAGCGAGTTTTGAGTCGTGCAGTGGGATAATTTGAAATGTAAATGTGACATTCTCCTCAGTAAATTAACAAGACATGACTGCAGGCTCTTCTTGTTACTGCAGTCACATTCAAAGAGTCACTCGTTCTCTCTCTTCTCATCCAATACTGTGACAATAGACAATCACCAGGAGCATTCTTCAAATAAATATCAAATCAAGCCCTTACCATATACAGAAATGACATATGCACTGAATTATCTTTTATTCATTTTTTTCAGAATCTTGTTGCTACAAACATCCTATTAGAGGATAATGCTGCTAGGAAGCTGTCCCCTCTCTCCCCCAGCCCCTTAACACCAATTTCTTTCACACTTCCATAAAGTAATGGGAAAAGATATCTAATTCATTTCTATGAAACCAAAACTTAATTTTATCATGAAATTCCCTAATATACACGAGCTGCTCAAAAAGTGATGTTCCCTATTTATTTCAATGGAAATTATAACAGATACAAAAGAGTACAAAAGCACTATTCAATGGAACAAATTCACAGCTACAGAAAACAAAACAAAACAAAAAACAAAACAAAACAAACCTATTTTTCAACAGCCACCACCATTAGCTATGCATTTTCACCAGCAATGATCAAGAGCCTGCATGTTGCACTCACAAAAGACTGCACCAGCAAAGGCAACCTCCTGTCAGCGTTGCCACTGCCTCTCTGTGCTCACATCCACCGTTTGGTCTCCACAAACATTCAGCAACTTTTTCTGCATGGAGAATTTCATTGACACACCTTTGCTTCATCTGCACTTCCATGTCAGACACCATTTTGTCAGACTGCCCCTCTGCTGCCATCTGTCACACAGCAACAACATTTACATTTAAACTATTAATATAGCTTTTTTTGTTGCTTCCCACTTTCTCATGGGAGATCAGGGCAAGTGAACGCTAGGGAGATGGCTCTTGTGCTATATTTTGTCCTCTCCTAGTGGCAATTCTGTGCAAACTTGAATCTATGGTCCCTCAAGAGGAGTCACTTTGGAAAAATTGCCATGTACATATACTAGCCTCTGCTCTTAATATCTTTTTGCCTCTCTTCAGCCTTCACCTCACTGTGGAACTATCTTTGGTGATTTGCCAGTAGCTAGTACAACCAGCTTCTGAGTGGAAGGATCTTCTTCAAAAACTTGATCGTTAGCTCCACAGGAGCAAGAGTTCAGCATTTCAGAGCCAAGTTATGTTTCAACAGAATATTTTGAGCTTCAAAATCAAGATGCACTATTCTGCACAACTATGAGGACATTGCCTCAGTCAGGGGAACAATTCTACATTAAATTGTGACAAGGTAGCATGCTGCATTCTCAACCACAGACATCCTCATCAGAAAACAATGCTGGTCTTCACAAAGTTCTAATGAGTGTTATTTTGGTTATATGTACCTGCATTAAAGAGATAGCTGCTTTCTGCCTATGGCATTCGTATCATTTTTCAAATGTATCTTCAAAAATAGGACAGAGATCAAGGTGTATGAAAAAAATTATTGGAGAGGAACCATTACCAGTACTTTAGAATTCTCATTAATTTCTCAAAGCTAAATTGCTCTACAACAGAAGCTGGCCAGTTATTAACAACAATTCTTTCCCAGAGGGTTTCACGTAATGTAAGCCTTGCCTATGCTCTCTAAAATAGCTTCGACTGAATTCTACTT